>NC_090931.1:910386117-910689147 GCF_040938575.1 Ambystoma mexicanum | reverse complement strand
GCCTCCTGAGATGTGTTCTCGCTTGGGTATGTTGAGGGCAGCTCTGAGAGCGTTATTTTGTATATTTACTGTATTTTCTAAATACGTATTTACCGGGCGACACCCCATCCCCATGTCCTCCTTCCCACCCCTTCCCTTCCGGCCTTTGACCAGCCCGATCCAGCCACTTGTCTTTATAATATAGGTATTTCCCTTACCACCTTCAAAACAACGTTTTCCATAACTGAAATGTACTCAAACAGATATATGTGTATCTCCCCTTTTCAACACAATGTTTTATATATCGATAATACGACTGGATACTGAAAATGTACGTCTACTTGACACTTGAACAAGAACACATTGATAAATACTTCTCAAATGGTGACATGTGCATCATGGTTAAGATGAGGAAGGCGTTTAGTTAGCCAACAAGCGTCTTTAAAGTTCCACCTGGGCTTCCTAGTGACTCGCTCTCAACTAAACGTCTGGGTTGAATTCGGAAGGTGCAGTGCAGGGGGGCGCAGACTAGGTAGGTCAATGGGGGAGAAGTGGGACAGGAAGGGGACAGAGGAGAGGCAAATGGGGCAGGAGTTGCTGCAAACACACCTGGGATAGATGGAGACTTAGCAGTATTGAGGTGCACATGGCAGGATACTGGGACTAAAGATGTGGGCTTGTGATAATGGAAACCAGGCCTGCATCTACAGCGAGGCGGGACCAAGGATGCAGCCGCTTGAAGCACCAAGGAGCTCTTATAAGCACCAAAGGTTGCTTGAGAAGCCAATGGAAGGTGCAGCTAATAGACACTTTGCCTACGGGTAGAGACATTCTTATGCCAGCCTTGAAGGGGTTGGAGAGGTACATATGATAAATTATTTATAACGCGCTTAATACCCAGAGGTTTGTAAGCGCGGACCCGGGGATCGAACCTGTGTGGCTCCATGTTGTCTTGCTTCCAAGGCGAGTGCAGTGCCCCTGAGCTATCCTCCCGAGACTGCATGGTGGGCGGGGGGCAGTGCTAGAGTGGACAGATGGGTGGTACATGTGCACAGGGGATAGAAGGGTCACAAAGCTATAGGTGTGGTCAGAAGGGAGAAGTTTATAATAGGCTGAAAGTTGAGAATCTAGGGAGGAAGAGAAGGGGTGCAACATAGGTTTGTGTTTAATGGAGAGGTAGCAGCGTGAGGGCTGAGATGGGGATTGAGTTGAGGACAGGAGGACTGCGTATGTGTTAGGGAGATGTGTCCTTCGACTGCTGAGGGATGACAAACCATCTACCTAAAGGGAAGACGAACCTAAAGAAAAGCCAAACTCTTCAAAGTGGTAGCAGCAGCGGGGCAGTGAGGCTTCACCCCAGGGAGGAGGGAGGATGCTAATGAGGTACAGTTAATCCCAGTAGTTATCCCCCGAGAATACACCACATTGATATAAACCTAACAGGGAGTAGGACACAGGACATGTATAAAAAGAGCAAAGGGCCGTAGTCCCTGCCTCGTATAAAGCGGGGGTCTGCAACCTTTGATCTCCAGATGTTGTGAAGTGCATTTCCAAACAGCCCAAAGCAAGCATAGCCAATGGTAAGGGGTCAAGGAGGTTGAAGTCCGACACATCTGTAGAGCCACAGGTTACAGACCCCTGTCATAAGTCTAAGGGGTGGCGAGAGGAAAGGAACACTACACAACGCTAAACACATTTACAGAGTCATGTTCAGGAGCCAAAACACCACACAGTCATATTCACAAAAAATGCCCATGGCCTCTAGTACATAACAGCAGTAATGATAGAAACGTGCAGCAAATACTGCACATAGGGAGGACAATGGGTTAACACTTGACCCACATCTCGTTGGCACTTTGTTGACTTTTCCCTATTGGTGTTATTTGTTTTTGTTCTTCCATCTCCCCATCTATATATTCCTCTGTCCTGTTTTCCTTGCCTCAGTCGGCACTCTCACCCCATTCCGTGCTCTTCTCCCTCCGCTTTCTATTCGCTCCTCCTTCATCTCTCCCTCTCACTCCCCATCATCTGCCCACATCCCTTCTCTTCCTCAGTTACCCCCATTGTAAACATTCTTTGTATTTTCCTCTACAGGGGGATCCAGGAGAAGACGGCAAATCTGTAAGTTACTTTGTTTTTTAAGTAAATTAAAAATGCCACAACTAGTTCGTTATTTACAAGCAATCCAGAGGGGCTTTGGGGCACAGAAAATCAGAGCGAAAACGTGTAGTAACTGAAGCTGACTCTAGAGGGTGCCAGTTACAGGTGTAACCGGTTATTGACGTGGGATCAGCCCGTCCTTCTTCTCTGTCCGCAAGTCCCCCAGAAGCTGCTAGAAACGTTGGCCCTGAAGGGAATGCACTGATGTCACAAAGAGGCATGAGGTCACGCAAAGGAATGCATCAGCACTTAAGTCACACAGTGAAGCAGGCACACATACCACGGGGGTCACAGATTGCGGTGTCAAGGACAGACCGTGGATGCCACAGCAAATAGTGTGAGAGAGGTATAGAGATTATGCAGGCCGTAATCAGAGGTATGTGGAAGAGGCACATGGCCAGACCAAAGATTCCCCCGCCATGGGAGGGGGTTGGGGGCCGTATGTGACGCATGTGGCGGGGGCGGTATGGATGAGAAACACACTTGCTGTCATCCGGACGGGGGTCAGGCATAGAAAGGGGTGTTTAAATGGTGGAATCGGGCCCTATTGAGATGAAAATCTCCGCAAAGGGGACATGGCCACCTCTCACCGCATCTTACAAGATGGCGCACTTATCTTGGACCACTGCATGTGTCATGGGCTGCCCATTGGCGTGAGTCCAGAGGCGAAGGCTTCTGAAAGCTTCTGTGAAAACAAAAGATCTAGCAAGAAGGGGGGTCTGCTTTCAGGAATACCTGAAATGCTGCTTTCAGCTGAGATCCCTAGGGTGTGGGGGGAGGGGTGAGCGTGTAGGAAGCCATGTTGGGGGTACTGAGGAGTGAGCTCCAGTTACAGGTTTCTTTGCTTGACTCTGCAGGGCGACGTTGGGCCTCAAGGGTTTCCAGGCACTCCAGGGGATGTTGGCCTGAAGGGCGACAAGGTAAGTGTGTGAATATATTTTGTGAATACAATTTCAACAAAACTCAAAGAAAGAAAATACAGCTCCACTGAGAAACAAGTAAAACGGACACACTATTCACACACACCAATTGCAAACAAAAGCAGATGAAAATAATTATTGTCAGGAAAACGCCAGATGGACAGAGAAAGAATTGCAGAGGTGAGCAGCACCAGTTAAAAAAAGGGGCACTGCCCGAGAATATTTGACTGAAATTATTAAATATCGAACTAAAGATTAATGTTCCTATTGCCACCAAATCCACAGAAATATTTTTTTTATAGGCAAGAAATGACAGTTGCTTGAGGGCAGGTGCTCTACTATATAACCAGGGCTTTAAGTGGTCCGGAGCTAGCCAGGGCCGAGCCCCGGCAGGATCAGAAATATCGTTCTGAGGTGGGGCCCTGCTGGGGCTCACTAATGGCCCCTGGCAGCCCCGGCCGCTAGAGGACAAGGCTTTTTTTCCAAAGCCTGAATCTCTCACACGTGTGAGAACTTCAGGCTTCAGAAAAAAATGTCTTTAATCCATAATGGTGACGCGGGCACCTGCGAGGCATCCCTTCAATCAAGAGATGCCCATTTGCTGGCACCATCATTATTGAAGAAAAGGTGTTGCAACTGGAAGCCGAGGCATTTTCGTTCTAAAGTATGAAGATCTCGCTCATTCGTGGGAGCATTAGGGTTTAGGAAAAAAAGCCCTGAGCTTCCAGTGCCCGCACCTTTTCAGCCTTCATCGGGCTGCTCTCCCTCCCCAGGCATGATGCTTGGTGAGGGGCAGTGCCACCATTATTTAAAAAAAAGGTGTGGCCGCTGAAAGCCGAGGCATTTTCGTTGTAAAGTATGAAGCTCCCGCTCATTCACGGGAGCTTCAGGCTTTAGGAAAAACGTCTGGGCTTCCAGCGCCCTCGCCTTTTCAGCCTTCATGGTGCTGCTGTGCCTCCCCATGCATGATGCCTGGCGAGGGGCAGCGCCACCATCAAGACTGAAAAGGTGAGGTGCTGTCCCCTGACAGGCAAGCCGTTAGTAAATAAATGCAGCGATCAGCACCCTCTCCCCCACGCGGGATAGGGTGCTGATCCCAACAAAGGGCTGCCTGTAGCCCATTAAGCCAGGGCTTGTCAAGGGTGCGTGGCCTAACGAGCCAGAAGGCGACCCCATTGCTGTTAGCCTACGCCTGCTACATGAGTCCGGCTCATTTTCCAGTGCCATTGAATAATATAGTGAAAAAGTGATAGGTTAAAATTATGGTAAAAAAACATTTTTGTTTGGTCCTGCATTATCAGGTGGGTTGGAGAATGTGGAATTACATTAACACTTTGAGTGCTGGCCCCAGGGTTCAAGATTGTTCCCAATTCAATGATTACCAATGGAAATAAGGACGTATACATGTCCATAGGCAAAATGGGTTCACCTTTTTGGACATATGTACATGTCCTGAGTGCACTCAAAGTGCCAAAGGGAAGACGTGTGGAAGAAGGAAGACTGGCCAATGGGATGTTGCCCCTTCTAGTCTAGAACTCACCGGCGAGTGCATAGTTTTAAGGAAGTCAGCAGATGGCAAAACAATGTTGACTTCACTAAGGAGGCGGAATTGAATCAGACAGGATTTGGCTAAGCTAGATCTTAAAGGGAGCGAATAATGAGTTATGAATGTAATGGACTTCGCCAAGGGAACAAGTGGTGATGATGCGGACGAGGAAAGTAACTGTCGAAGAAAAGCACAAAAAAAGAAGAAATCCTGCCTGTGTTTTCCAGTGTGAGAGAGAGGACCGGTTCTCAATGGCACAATGCCTTCAGATGTCACGGGTGGTCATACGTGTCTCTGCTCGCCACCATCAAACCACATGTGGGTGATAGATTTGGCCCTAGGAACACAACAAAGGGTGCAGGAGAGTGTCCGATTTGAAGGAACCCTTCTGAACAAGCTGACCCTGCCGTAAAAAAAAGATGAAAAACACTCCCAGTTTTGCACCCACCCCCCTATAAGTGTGAAGAAGAATGAGTGACAGTGCCCCCAGATATCAAGAAGCACAGCATTAGCATTGTGCCATCAGCCATCTCAGAGCCAGGACCCACAGAAAACATCCTCCCAAGGAGCCAAGCAAGCCCTGTGCATCAAACTGACTAAAAACCTCAAACTATGAGATCTAAAGAAACCACAGGAAATATGTAACAATGATGACTGCCAGTACTCCAGGTAAGTTCTCAGTATCTTTATTGTCCTTGTCCTGTACTCCTCCACAAGGCACAGGGATGGTAGGGGACACAAGATGACAAGGGAAACACCGGGCTCACCCCCACACCCATCTTCTCTGCTCACAGCTTTCTCTCTCTCTGACCAACCGTCACCCGGCAGAACACTTCCACCACAACATTCCACAAGCAGATGACCTCACAGACACTGCTACTCTGTAAGTCACATTACTACAAAATACTCCAAGAAAAGATCCCTCACACGGAAACACACGCCCTGGGGCAGCTTTTGGACCTGCCTTTGCAGGTCAGGATCTCATGGGAATGAGTAGGAGGGGTATCACGTCTTTTGATTGGCTGGGTGGGATATGGCCCTGATGCTACGCTACTGACCAATAGTAGACGTACGCCCAATGGTAAGAATAGGAGACAGGCGTGTTGGCTTGTACTTGCAGTAGGCAGTCTCCCATGATATCCCAAACGTTGGATGTTAGAAAGGTTGAAGTTCTCCAGTGACAACATTGGTCTTCAGTTCTTCAGAGATGGATTCTGGACTGCAGTGGAACAGCGTTTCCCCTTTTAGTGCATTAAGTTACACTTTTCTGTGCAACATTTATCATTTGATGGCAGTGGTACCTCACCTGTGTCAGGTGCACAAGCATGCCCCATGCATTTTTACTGTACAGTAGCCATTTTACCATAGTGGTAGTCCTAGATGAATACACCTTCTGTTTTTAAGTCCCGCCTTTTTTCATCTGTCCTCTGGCCATCTTCCACCATTCTTAGGTAGGAAGCAGTCACGGATTTTGCCGGACGACTGCTGCTGCAACCTGAATTGGCCAAGCCAATCTACCATTCGATGAAGCTCTGCCCTTCTTCGTCGGGGGAGGCCTGTACCTCCAGCCTCCCTCACTGGGACTAGTAGGAACTGCTGTTACGAAGTCCTGGTTTGCTGTCCTCAGAAGAGCTGCAGGACCGGCTTCTGGCCTGCCCACACTGGAGAGAGGGCATTCGCACTGCACACATCTCATCTGGCCTTCGGGCTAGAAACCTCATGGGGGCTAGAAACCTCATGGGCGCGCTTGACGTGAGACTGGACCCTCGTCACTCTGCTAGGGCTTCCTTCGGTTTAAAGAGGGAAGTCTTCTGCAACCTGAGTTCACCTGTCCTGCCTCCGGTGCTTGCCGGCACTTGGCAGGGTCTCTTCGACTGCATCCTTCGTCTGCTGCATCCTTCCTCTGCTGAATCCTTCGTCTGCTCCATCCTTCGTCTGCTGCATCCTGTGTCTGCTGCATCCGTCATCTGCTGCATCCTTCTTCATTAGAATCCTGATGTCCAGGAATCGGGAACATGAGATCAGAACCACCATGTAGCCGCACCCAAGCCCGGCACTGAGAGTCATGCCTGCACCTGCAACCCAGAGCCCCGATCTGCAACAACCAATAGCAAGGCCACTTGTCCTCAATGGCCCTCACTAACGTGGGGTTGTTGGTTTCTCATTCAGAGTTTAAGGGACTGGAGTGCCTCCCTGTTCTGGGGAATCCCAATCCCAACGTTCTATATGGGCGTTAAACCCTCTCCTGCATGTACCTGCGCCTGACCTTTGTTTGTGGAACCCGAGTCTGGAATATCACTCGTGGGGTCCCCCTGGTGCATTGGTATGAATGAGCAAATCTTAACCTTCCAAATGGGGAAACCCCAAAATCACTTTTTTCCTCCTTAGTTTTACCAGGTAATTTTTCCAAACCTCTAACTACATACTGCAATCTTTTCCTAACACTAACTCTAGCTTACCAGAATAGTTTACTAAAGTGCAGTATGTTACAGTTCATGTATTGATCAATACTCAGAAGTTCTTTTAAGTTTGTGCAGGCGGTGGCTGCAGTCTTCTCTTTGCTTTATACATTGTTGAGGAGGGCGGAGAAGCTCCTCCCTCTCTAAGCTCGATGCAGAGTAGACGCCAGGGGGCGCGTGTGTTTCCACGCCGCTCTCCCATAACTATTCACGGAGGCCGCCATGATGAACCGGGTTAGTGGCCGTTGGAGTCAGTCAAGTGAAGGAAATGAAAGAAGCTCAAGAGATAGCATAACCCCAGATCAACCAGAATACCAAGTAGCACCCTCACCCTCACAGAGTATCAAGAACCATGTCCGATTCATCCATTGAAATATGGCGCTGCTTAAGACAGTTATGTGATAGCTTCAGTAGCAAGTCGAGCGAAATGCCCGATATGAAGCTTGCTGTTTTTATAATATCACTGAGTATATTATATGCATTGATATACATGAGATCTTTATATTTGCCATATTTTTACATAATGAATCGACTGCTAGGATATTTGATTTTACTTGTGCAAAAGTCTAAGATGTAAATAGTGTTCCAATTATGACATTTTATACATACATTTTTGTTATGTGAATTATCACTGATTTTTTATATGTAATTTTTGCATTGTTATATGTATATTGCTTTTATGGAGTCACATCCGAAAGGAAGTTATTATGAATCTTAAGTGCCAGGGACGAGTATGCTCGTCCTTTTAGCATAGGCTTCCATAATAGCCTGGCACTTAAGGGGGTATTATTAATGAATGCATGCATGACTATTACTAATGTATTACTATCTGTCTTTAGGGGGATCCTGGTGTTGGAGTGAGAGGTCTCCCGGGACCCCCTGGACCACCCGGTCCCCCTGGAACGTCTTCTAAACTAGACAAGTTGGTAAGTCTCTCCTTCTGCTTTTACGTAGGTGGATTTCCTCCTTGTTTATATTGCCCTGTCTTTGTTCGTGTACTCCGACTCTGTCCTTCCCCTCACCCTTCCGTTCTTACTTTCCCTCTCTCTCTCCCTCCCTCCTTCCCTCCCTTCCTTCCTTCCTTTCTTCCTTCCTTCCTTCCTTTCTTCCTTCCTTTCTAACTCTCCCTTCCTTACTTCCTTTGTCTCATCCCTTCATCACTTCCTCCCTCAGCCCTTTCCACCCTCACTTTCCTTGCCCCCTTACCTTCCTCCCTCCACACCCCTCTCCTTCTTTCCACATCCCTTGCCTTGCCTGTCCCTCCCTTCCCTTCCTTGTCTCCTTCCCTTTAACCTGCCTGCTACCCTTTCTTTCTCGTTCCGTTTCCCTAGCGTTGCCCTTCCCTTTCCTCCATACCCTTTATTCCACGCCTGCCCTTCCGATTCTTCCCTTTCTTTCCTTTCCTTCCACCCCTTCTTTCCGCTTCCATCTTTGCAATGCTTTTCAATCTTTCCTTAGCAGGATTCCAAGTTTGGGTTCTTTTGCCCAACTGTGAGAATCCCCTGCACATTTTGCTGGATTATTTGGTTGTTGACTCGTGTTCCTCTAATCCAGGATTAATTCAAATCCTGACAGTCTGGCTGTTTTTTTGTGTGCTCTGCCCCAAGGGTACTCATAACTCACAAGGCAAAGGAACCCCGAAAGTACCCCATAGTATCCCCTCTCTGTCAGTTGTGTGGGTAGGCTGGTGGTGCATTTTTCTTTGTGTAATATGGTTTCCACCTAGTGAACCATTTACCTGACTGGGGGCCATTTTCAAAAATGGAGGTAGTCTTTGCCTCGAAGTCCGGAGGGGTCACATGACTGTCCCTTGTTCCTCTTTCGTTGTATTGAAGGAAGTTGCCATATATGGTCACTGGGTGGCTGTGTCCTAAGACTGGGGGGTGTAGCCCGCCTGAATCCAGGTCTGAATGGCAAATGCAGATGCCTGTCTGGGATAGTGTGCAATCCCTTCCATTGTGTGTGCTAGTCCTTCCTCTGTGCCTGGGTGTGCTTGGAGCAATGGACAGCCATTAGCTGGCCACCCTTCTGAATGATTCTGTGTGTGTGTAATTGGGTGCTGTGGTCATTCATTGACTCCTGTGGGGGTTAAAAGTAGTCCCCCCCTTTTACCGAATCACCTTCTCTTCTGCCAGACTTTCTATCTGCTCTCTTGGAAGGCCTACTGCCATGAGGAAGGACTAAAGCTCTGCCCCAGCACTCACAATACACCCCAAAGTCTGACAGCAAAGCTCAGGCTCACCAGATGACCCGAAACAATTAACTCCACTGCAGCTCCCCTGATGCGATGGGGACAACTGGATCACCTCTCCTGCTTGAAGGCCCGGTCTCTCTCAAGCTCCCGACTGGATCCATTTATCACCGAATCCTGGGAGCGCCTTTGCTGCCAGGACCCTAAAGACCCCCTGCTCTATGTGGATCTTTGTAATTATAGACAAGGGCATCAGTAAAGCGCTCTGGTTCCATCTCCCCATCTGGGAAGCTCCAGGGACATGTGCTGCCCTTTTTTCGTCAATCGCACTGTCATACTCACCTCCCGGTACTCCTTCCGGGGCTTGCCCCTCTTCGATGTGGCTCATGAGAAAATCTTGAACAATCATCTTTCCCTGACGACTTCTCAAGCTGACCCCATCCTCCGAAGCTGAATCCTGTGCCCGAAGTGATGGCGGAACCCTGTATTCCTAACTACTGCACCTGCCACAATCTCTTCACCGTCCAGACTGAAACACCCGATGTACCCCAACACCTCTGCCACTAGCATACAGCGACCACCTCCTGAAAGGAACCCGGTATAGCTGGTCTCACATAGACACTCTCGACAACAGTACTCTATCTCTAACCACATGTCTGACCTATACTGGGCTGCTTAGTCGAGCTTTGCCAGCCACCCAAGTCTTAGAATGGCAATCATGCACACACGCATCCGAGCTAATCCACTAGAATCTCTAACCACATCGACTACGGTCACCAAAGACATTCCAACCAAGGAAAAAGCACATTAAGGCCACACAAGTGGGGAAAGAGTGCTATATAAATAACAAAATACAAATACACATTTTGCTCCTCTGGCTTGGAACCCCGGCCCGGAATACACCCAGTCTTCAATAGCCATTCTTTCCCAGGGACCTGGTGTCCATCCTGCATTGGTAAGTCACCACTGGAAGCCTGGAAGGTCACCAAACAACATGTAGAGGGACTGCTCCTTGAAACCGTGTGCTGCAGACCTGCTTTTTGGACCCAGGGTACTGCCCCGACTCTCCAGCGATGCTGACTAGTCCTTTCTTCAGCTGAATCTCCATCTGGGGGTTCCCTTTTCCACTCCCATGGGACGTCTCTGGCCTTTACTTTACTAGAACGCCAGAAACTTCACTTTTGGATGTTTTCGCAAAAGATAACCCTTTTCCATGAAAGCCGGCCCAAATACGCACAACTGGCTGCCCTTGGTCTTTCTGGAAACTCATTTTTTTTAAACTTTGGTTTTATTGGCAATTTTTCAGAAAAAGAAACAATGACAACACCGGGAGCAATATGAATATCACGTTTAACATCATCAAACCCCCGGGGTCCCCCTCCCCTCCCGCCCCCTTACCCAACTCCGCCCCTCCCCCCAGATCAGTGTCCCATCGAAAAACCAACCACAGGAGTTGTCATCAGTACTCGTAGGTCGGTGCCTTGGAGCTGTGCTATGCGTTCACTTAAATGCTGGCTTAGACGGATCCGCTCTCTCCCGGGCTGTGGATTACACCATTGTCCTTGAGTGGTACTCTCTGGGCTCCATCGCCCTCATGCCCCATGTTGTCTACATAATGTCAGTGAGCTTCCCACCCCCTGACTGGTAAACCCCATACCAATTTGCCTGGAAGGCGCTCGTTTCGTTGTTTACCATGGCCGTCAGTTTGTCCATGAGGAACATGTTCTTAAGTTTTTTTAGCCAGTCTTCCTTAGAGGGGGTCTCCGGGCTCTTCCACCTTTGCGCTAGGGCCACTCTTCCTGCTCGCAACATAGTCTCCCACATTCTTGGGTACCTATATATTTCCGCCTCCTCCGGTGGGAGGCCCAACAACATTGTCAACGGATTGTGTGGGAGTAGTTCCTCTGTGACCTCCGCCATCCACCCCCGTACCTTCTCCCAGAACCCCTGTACCTTAGGGCAGAACCACCACATGTGACCCCTCGTCCCCACTTGGCCACATCCTCATGGGCATCTGGGGGACACCCCCAACAACATCTTGGATAATTTCAATGGGTCTCTATGCCATCCCTGTAAGATCTTAAAGTTGTGCTCCATGTCCGACGTAAATAGGTTCCCATGGAATGCTATTTTAAATACCCTGGACCATGCGTCCTCCGAGAGAGCCTCTCCCGCCAAGTCATTCCAGAACCCACAAAACCCTCTCCTCCCTTCCAATTTAACAGTGTTCAATATTTGGTACATTTTGGATACTACCCCCTTCCTTGTTGTGGCCGTGTCTAGTAACTTTTCAAAGGGGGTCAACTGTCTCCCCAGGTTCAGGCCCCAAGTCTGGTCACAGAGGATGCCCTTCAGGCGCAAATATTCAAAGACTGAAAGAGATCCCCGCCCAAGTGCATCTCGCAGCTCCTCGTATTCGAGGAACTCGCCCTCCTTGAACAGTTGCCCCGCCCATTCCAACCCCCCATCCGACCAGGACTGGGCATTCCTGAATCCCCTGCTACCTAGTTTGAGCGGGTGGCCCCAGAGCGAGGACATCGGTGAGGGCCATTGGGTCCTTCCTTCCAGATCGACCAAAGTATTCCCAGGGTTGGGTGGGTCTGCAGTCTGTTTGGGATGTGTATATGCGGCAACCACAGAAGGTCGCATACTTTCAGCGGGTGGGCATCCATGTCCTCCAGATAAGACCAATAGGTGCCCATCCCCTCCTTCATATTCTCCAACAGGACCCTTAGCTGGGCGGCCCAGTGGTAGAGAGGGAAGTCCGGCAGCTCGAAACCACCCTCCTCCCTAGGTAACGTTAGAATGGGCTTCCCTATCCTCGGGTTCCACCCTTGCCATACAAACTCTCGGACTGCCCCCTGTAGGTCTCGAAACATCTGATCGGGGACGCCCGTTGGGAGTGCCGTAAAAAGATACAGCAGTCTCGGGAGGATGTTCATCTTCACCACCGTCATGCGCCCATACCAGGATAGGATCATACCTCCCCACCTCCTTAGGTCCGATGTAATCTCTGCCATAATGGGCCCATAATTTGCCGAGGCCAATTTTGAGAGATCTCTCTTGAGGAGCACACCCAAGTACCTAATGGAGTCCCTCCCCACCACAATCCCCGTACACCTATCCCGGTGGTCCAGCCCGGGTCCTGAACCCTCATAGGGAGTAACACTGATTTAGATGCGTTTATTTTTAGCCCCGAGAATTGCCCAAAGGTCGTCATCAGGGACAGGAGGGGGGGAGCGAGGAGCTGGGCTCCACCAGGTATGCTAGAATATCGTCAGCAAACAGGGAGAGCTTGAACTCCACCTCTCCTCTTTTAATCCCTTTAATGTTGGGGTGGGCTCGGACCGCTATGGCCAGGGGCTCCATCGTCAGGACATATAATAAAGGGGAGAGTGGGCATCCCTGCCGCGTCCCCCGCATGAGAGGGAATGAGTCGGAAAGTTCTCCATTCACCTGTACTCTCGCCGTTGGGGCCCCGTATAGGGCGGAAACCCAGTTCCTGATGTGAGCCCCGAAGCCCATTCGACGGAGGAGGAGTTGCATGTACCTCCACTCTACCCTGTCAAAAGCTTTCTCGGAGTCCAGGGAAAGCAGACTTGCTTTGAGGTCTGATTCTTGGGCATGGTGGATTAGGTCTATGGTCTTCCTGATGTTATCAGAGCCTTGCCTGCCCCCTATGAACCCCACTTGATCCTGTCAGGCTGAGAGGTCCTGTGTCCGCGGAAGCTGCTAAACCCCCGACAATCCCCCTGAAATGTAATTCTCAGAACTAGGTTTCAATTCAGCTCTGCAAACTACACCCCAAAGGGAAAGGGGGAAGTGGATAACAAAACAACACCAGGCTGACTGCATCAAGGCTAACCAAAGCTGAACCTGCAGAGGATAGAAGAAAAGCAGATACAAATCCTTTTATTACTTACTCAACCTTAAGAGTGGAAAGACTTTAAATCCTTAACTAATAATTAAGAATCATACCTGGTCCTTCTCTTGAAATTTCTTAGAGAAGCTTGAAAAGAAGCTGAAAATCTCTCTTACTTGAGACTCTTGAAATTCACAGCAACTTCTTAATTAGAGCAAACCTGAAAGGTTTTGCTCTTTACCTTTTTTCCAAAAATTCACTAGTTGTCCAGTTAAATAGTCTTTATCTTTACTTTCTTTTTCTTTCAAACTTTTCTTTTGTTTTCAAACTTTTTACAATTCAATAAAGTTTGTGAATTCTTGAAGAAACACGTGCAAAACACACACGCGGATAATCTCAATTCAGAAGATTTGCACGTTTAAAACTTCCTGCGTTGAAGAACACGCGCACTGTAAGGAAGGTCCACGCGCAGAAAAACACACGCGCTTGTAAAAACACGCGAAACAGAATTCACGCGCAAAAGAGTTCACACGCGGTCGAGTACACGCGTTAAAACACACGCGCAGGAAACCACACGCGCAATTGAGTTCTCGCGCTGAAGCACACGCGCTTGAAAACACACGCGCTATAGAGATCTCACGTGGCAAATAGATCCTCGCGTTGTGAAGCACACGCGCTAAGAAAACACACGCGCTATATAAAGTTCTCACGCGGCAAACAGATCCTCGCACTTGGAAGCACACGCGCTAAGAAAAGCATACACGCTATAGAGTTCTCACGCGGCAAACAGATCCTCGCGCTTGGAAGCACACGCGCTACGAAAAACACACGCGCTATAGAGTTCTCACGCGGCAAACAGATCCTCGCGCTGGGAAGCACACGCGTTAAGAAGACACACGCGCTATAGAATTCTAATGCGGCGAGCCGATTCTCGCGCTACGAATCACACACGCTGGAAAACACTCGCTCGCGCAAAAGTTCAAAAATATAAATTCAAAGGTTACATTTTACGAATTCTCACTTAAATGTCATTAAGATAAACAGAGCTGCAGTTTAAAAACAAAGTCACTTATCTCCAGCAAAATTTCTTAAAGATCTTCAGAGTTTCCTGTCTTCAAAACGAATTCCTGACAGCTGATAGCTTCTCCTTAATCCCCCAAGAAAGTAGCCGCTCAACTGCTAACGCCTGAAGGAATAAAATCCACCAGGCCCAAGTCTAAAGCAGGAGCAGCCACTATACACGTCCTCTCAGCTGGGGTTTTGATGATGAAAGGCAAAGAGTGACAGTTTAGAATGTTCATTATTGTTCAGCAGTGTTTTCCAACCAATCAGAGCTGTCACTGTGAAACTCCATTTTGCCTTGGGTCAGAACCAGGATTCTGAATCAGGAAGTTAAGGCCAAACCAACTACTATAGAAAACTTCCCACCCACACAAGGCTAATCTAAAAAGGATAATACAAGAGAAATAATGGGAAAGAAACTTGAATAAGGGAAAATAGTCTGAATAGGGGAAGGAAACCTGACAGATCCCCATCAACCAGCTTGAGCATTATCCCCTCCATCCGTTTACCTATCACCTTGGCCAGAATTTTAACATCTATATTGAGAAGGGAAATCGGGCGATATGAGGAGCATTCAGTGGGGTCTTTGCCCTCTTTGGGCAGTACCACGATTATGGCCCTCATCATGGTATCCGGCAGAGAGCCCTCCTCTAACACCTCGTTAAACACCCTCACCAGATGTGGGGCTAAGATAGCCCGAAACCTCTTATAGAAGTATACGGAGAAGCCGTCTTCCCCCGGGGACGTTCCCACCTTCGTCCCACTGATCGCGTGCTCCACCTCCTCTTCCGTCACCCGGCCCTCTAGATCCTCCGCCATTTCGCCTGTCAAGGACGGGATCTGGATGGAGTCCAGGAAATCCTCAATCTGAGTGTCATCCCCGTCATATTCTGACGAGTATAACTTTTCATAATAACGGCGAAAGGCCGCTCCAATGTTTGGGGTGTCGTGATCTAATGATCCCCGATCATTCTTCACTGCCTTCACCGTTCTGTTCCTCTGAATCTCTCTAAGTTTCGATTCCAGGATTTTGTCAGCTCTGTCCCCCTTCTCATAATACTTTTGTTTCACTAGTTGGAGGCTTCACTCAGTCTTATGTAACAGGAGGTCTTTCAACTGGAGTTTATAGTTTTCTAGGGAGGCAATCTGATCCCTTTCCAGGGGTACCTCCGGGAGGCCACCCGGCTGAAGTTGGGCTATCTTTTCCCTCAGGGACTTTTCCTGGGGGTCCCTCTCCCTCTTTTTCTGGGCTCCCATTCTAATGAGAACACCACATAAGGTCGCCTTGAAGGCGTCCCACCGCACGTGTGTGCCCCCCTCGCCATTGTCGTTCAACTCGAAATACTCCGAGATGGCGTCCTGCACTTCCTGTGCCAGAACTTCGTCCTTCAACAGGGAGTCATTACATTTCCATCGCCCTCTACTGCCACTCCGCCATCCCCCCACTATGGTGGTATGGACCAAGTTGTGGTCGGACCAAGGGACCGGGTAAAACCCTGTGGCCAGAGACATGTGGAAGAAGGGGTTCATCTACCAGGATGTAGTCTATACGGGAGTATGATGTGTGGATTGCTGAGCAGTATGTGAAAGAGGGGAGCCCGACCTGGGAGTCGGAATGGTGTCCACCAGGCCCAGCTCCGCGTTGACCCTCTGGAAGGTACGGGCCATGGTTTCATCTGCAGCCCTAGTGGGCTGGGGCCCCAATCGTTTTCTATCCGCGGATGGGTCTAGGACGATATTAAAATCTCCCCCACCACCAACATCCCGTGAACAAACAATTTCAATCGGTCCTTCACTCTCTCCCAGAATTGCGCCTGGCCTTCATTGGGGCCGGACACAACTGCCATAGTCAGAGGGGAGCCCCGCAAAGAGCCCCTTGCCAACAGATATCGGCCCTCTGGGCCCTTCACCGTGGCTTCCACTTCAACCCAATTTCCCTTGCTAGCAATATGGCTACTCCCCTTTTCTTGGTTCTGTGGGATGCGCTGAGGACCTCCCCGATCTCGCCTCCTCGCAGTTTCGGTTCCTTCCCCGGAGCCCAGTGTGTTTCCTGAAGAAAGAGCAGATCAAGCTTTGCCCGCCTGAATTCCCTGCAGACTAAGGATCTCTTGGTTGGGGTGTTCAACAACCCCCGCACATTAAGAGAACCCACGCCCAGGGCAGGCAGATCCTCAGCCCTTGTCTAGGATCAACATCTTACTGGATAGCTGACTCATGGCACTTTTCTTTTCCAGCTCCTTTTGTGTTATGTCCTGATCTCCCTTACCCCCTCCCCCTGCCCCCCAGGTGGGCCTTAAACCTGTCCCCAACTGCCCACTAGTCCCCCCTCCGAACTGAACAACCCCAACTATTCCTTCAACCACCACCCCCCACCCTGGCGTCCAGCCAAATAGTTCCACCATTGCTGGTAATCGGCCGGACCACCAGCCTACCGCCTCCGGCTGGGCTAATGTTGGAAATCACTCCTCCTTGAGCCATCCCTTTCGCCCCTACCCCCCCTCCCCCAGGTAGCCAACATACTTGTTGTTCTGGGAGGCCCCTTACGTCCTTGGACCCCATGGTCCTGGAAATCAACTCGTCTTTGAGCCGGGCCGGACCTTGTGTTCGTGAACTGAGTTCTTTGCCCGGTTTCCCCGTACCCTTTTTCACTTCCAGATTGGTGATTCAGCTACCAGACTACCCCAGGCCCGACCGGGTCGCTCCTCCTTGTCCAGGGTCGGCGTCGGCGTCCTCCCTGTCCGTCGTCGGGGACGGCGGGTTCAGTTTCTTAAATTTCTGTGGACCCGTCTTCTTTCTCCTCTCTCCTTGTGGCCTGCGTTCTCTGGCTCCTTCCGCTGCGAATGCCGTGGGTTCTCTCCGCGGGGTCGGGTCCGACACATACTCTTGGATGGCTCCCCTTATGTCCTCCTCTTTAATCAGGGTCAACCGTTGACCCTCGTATTCGAACGTGAGGGAGAAGGGGTACCCCCATCTATAACACACCCCCTTCTCTTTTAGCATTTGTGTTAGAGGGCGGCACATTCTGCGTTTGGCCAGCGTGTATGAAGAGAGGTCCTGGAAAATGGACACTTGTGCATTATTATAGGTTATCTCCCGTGTCTTCCTGGCCTCCTCCAGAACCTTCGCTTTCTCGGTGTAGTAATGAAAGCGGACCAGAATTGACCGGGGGCCCCGAGCTCTGCCCCCCGCTCTGTGGACCCGTTCAAACATTGGTTTGGTGGTCATCTTGTCTGAGAAAAGGAGGGTGATGATGTCCCTCACCACCCGGTTTAATTGTCTTTCCGTTTCTCCCTCCGACTCCGGCACCCCAAAGATCCTGAGGTTGTTCCTCCGTTCCTCATTTTCAAAATCGTCCATTTGCCTGCCCCTTTCCTCGTCTCTCTTTTCTAGAGCAGCTATTCTCAGGGACATGTCCAGCTCTTGGGTCGTTGCTGAGGACTGGTTGGTCTCCAGGTGCAACAGTCTGTCTTCGACCTTGTCCACCCTACGGTCCATGTTCTCCATTTTCTGGGCAATGTCCGCCCGCATGTCTCTGATCTCCTGCAGGACCGAGGCAAAGCCCTTTTCCATTGTAAGGGTGGGTGGGGGCGAGGTCTCGGGCTGGGTCATTCTGGGCGTCCGTTCCGGGACGCTGTTCTCCCTTCTGGCGTCCTGGTAACGGTACTCCTGGATGGTGTGGCGCCAAGTCATCCAATCTCCCTTCCTCTCCCTCCGGCCGGCAGTCCTCGGGGGCCAAGAGCGATGACCCGGCTGGGAGACTGCCCTCTCTCCTTCAGGCAAAACCGTTCCGTGGGGGGCTATTTTTGAGCGGGCACACGCCCCACCGGCCTCTGGTGGGGGCCTCACACTCTTTGCACGCCCTTTTCCCACTGCTTGTGGTCATCTGTCCCTGTGGTGGGAAGGTGGCGACGATGTGTGTCAAATTGCGATCAGATGAAGGTCCAGGCTAGGCCCCCGGGGAAGGGGGGCGCAGCGCCCACGGCGTGCTGATTCGATTCTATCGGCCATGTTTTATTCAGAGTTCGTCTCCAGGCGGGCACTCACCCTGGGAAGGAGCCCAGGGGCCACCACCTGTGTAAGTCTCCTCCCGCCTGGGCCTCTCACCTTCCTCACCAGCCGTGTCCCGCTGTTGTCCGCTGTCCACCGCTCTGATGGCCCTCGCCAGGGTCCGGTGGACGGGGCCTCGGCCCCCCTGTTGCTCGACTCCGTGTTCGGGAGCTCGGGTCAGGCGGGCTGCCTCTCCTTTGGCGGGTCCGGACCCGCGGCTCGAGTCGCCGCCGCCTGGGGCTTCCGCCCCGCGCCGGTACCGTCCTCCTGTGCTGCGGGGCCCTGACGGTGGAGTCCCCGCCGGTGCGCCTCCGCAACTGGGGCGGGGTGGAGAGGTCGGGCGCGCTTGCAGGCCTCGATGGCTACCGCGCACCACGACTCCCCACGCAGCTCTGGAGGCGACGGGGCCTCTCGTGGATCCTCTCGTTGGCCCGCGAGGCCTCGTTCTCGGGCACCGAGGGTCTTTCGGCGTCACTCTTTCGCCCGGGGGGTCCCCCGGGGTTCACCGCCACTGAGGACCGCAGTTGTTCCGTGGGGGAATTGCGGGGGGGGGGGCTCAATCCCTCAACACGGCCCAGTTTCGGCGGGAGCAGCGTCTTCAGGCAGCCATCGCCTGTGTGCTCCCTGGTGGCCTCTGCTGGAAACTCTTTAATGCCCGGAATAGCATTTTCTCTTATAGGGAAGACCCTTCATCGAACGCTTGAGAACTCTTGAACACTTGCCCGAGACAAGGCTGCATCTTTATTTTGTAAAGTTTACTTGAATGTAAGTGCATTGATGTATCTCTTGCCTTTTCTATATAAACCATATATTTTTATGGAGGGGTTCTCTTAAGTTTCATCATGCTCTCTTAAGTGGTAACATGGCAGAGCAGCCCGCAATGTCTACTGTACCTGTTAACCACCCCAGTCCCCTCCCACGACCAGTCTGCACTACCACTCAGAGAGCCTGGTGAAACGTAAAGGAATCCGGGGCATCTAATTAAGGTGGACATGTCAAAGACCCTGACCCCTGAGCTCAAGGATAATCTCCCTAACACCTTCCTTTCCTTAATCAACGATCTCTGGGTTTTGATGTGTGCTTTGCTTGTTGTCTCATGTCTAACACAGAATGTTATGCTTTCAGACATTTATTGACATGGAAGGCTCCGGCTACGGGGGAGATCTGGACAGTGTCAGGGTCAGTACTTACAATACTACTTTGGGGAAATGCCATTGATACGATGTGTGGTGGGATTAAATAAGTGTTGGTGTTTGCTACAATAATGAATATGCCCTGTTTCAAGATTAGATCATTGTACTAGAGTTATTTATTTATTTATTTATTTATTTATTTATTTATTTGGATTTGTAAAGCGCACTACAGCCCAAAGGCATTGAGGCGTTGTGAAAAGGCCCCAAAGGAACCCTATCTGCAGGGTGGGAGCCCTGATAGTAGAGGGATTGAGGAAGCGTGGAAAGAAAGTGATGCAGAGCGACGCAGAGTGGAAGATTGAGCGATGTGTACCTATGAGGCTGACAGAGTATAAAGGTGCCACAATAGGGATGTGGCACCTTGTGCACTGAGGCTGAAAGTGTTGTGGGGGCCTTGGATGTGGGTTGTTCTTTGATTTTGTAATTTGCTCTGTCTTCCTCCCCAGGGTCCTCCCGGTATTCCAGGCCCCCCGGGACCTCCCGGCGTCCCCGGATTACCAGGCGTACCAGGAGAATTCGGAATGAACAGCACCACCGCACCAGGACCTGCTGGCCTTCCCGGGAACCCTGGACGAGATGGGGCCCCCGGGCTGCAGGGACCTCCTGTGAGTAGCGAGACCGGAGTGGCACTGACTGGCTATAATGAGAGAATGGGATCACCGACAGCCAGAGCCAAACAGTGCCTGATGAAAGACAACCCATGACTGTCAGAAATAGACAATACAGGCGTTTCAGAGATTTAGGTCTATGGCAATAGTGAAAGGAAACAGATAGTCAAGTCTGAGCAATGCCTATGTAATTGTGTTCACATGTTTAACTAGATTTTATTTAACTGAATAGATTAACCCCTTTGTGCTTAGGTCCGTGTGTCAAGTGACATCCAGAATCACAGTAGTTCACATCAACGTGAGGGGAGAATCTTTGGATAAATTGGGTCCTGAGTCAGAAACAATGCAGTTTGGAAGGGAAAGAGAAAGCAACATCCAGTGCAAAATGGAGACAGAGAAGCATTGGCATGTCCAAAGCTGTGGGAGGATCTCTCACTGGCATTCCCTGCAAAAGTGTATGCACTACTAGAGAGAGATGCATATGAATAATGCACTCTCTAATGCTTTTCTCTACCAAACGCTGTGATACCCACCGGGTCTGGGCGTTACACAAATGCAATAAATAAATAAATAGACGGGTGAGAACTGCCTCAGACGGGGGCAGAGTACTAGGGGAGAACAGAATAGTGAGGCATGTTTGTGATTGGTGGATCATTGGTTTTGTTTCACGTATGATAACAGCCCTTCTCTGAAATGGAGTCACCACTTGGCTCAAACCTGTGGATGAAACCTTTGCCTCAGTCACCCCACGCACTCTTGGGTGTTGCATAGAGGAATTAAGGACAGGTGGATGGTCTGTAAGGGAAAACTAGGAGACCCTTAACACAATATACTTAAGCTGGCTTGCCATTGTTACTGTGAACCGTACAGGTACGGACACTTTAATTATAGGCCTAAAATAATTAAAAGGGCAAATGGCACAAAGGCATATTCTTTCAACTAATTGAGGGGAGGGTACCCAGGTCGATGATGCTGAATACATACGCTGAGTGAGATCAGCAGACATTCTTACTGCCCTGCGACCCGGGTGTGCACACCTTGAACGTCATGCAGTGTGACCAGTGCGGCTCTTATAGCGAAGAGGCATGGAGAGATGAATGGGACATTTGTCATACCCAATGCGGCAGAAAGGTGTGACGTGATTTAACGTGAAACTCATATACTTTTGCAAGTTGTTTTAAATCAATACAGATACTTCCACTACAATGTCAGTAAAGCAGTGCTACTCAGGGGGTCTGCTTTTTGTCTCTGAATGTTTGAGTTAGAATCTGGAAAAAGTTCCATCTGTCTTCAACCAGAGAATTTTATTAAAGCAATAAGCCCTAAACTGAGGGGCTTGGGGGGAGAGCATTACCATGTTGGGTAATGCCCCATGCCCATAGTTACAGGCCCAAGCGGAGCGAGAGCCTTAACGAAGGCCCCAGTGCTTTTCCACACGTGGTACTGCCCCCCCCCAGCGTGGGGCTGATTGCTATTAGTACCCTGGCACATTAGACCGGAGTAGTAATAGTTACTTTTTGAAAGTTGCGTGACGGTTTTGGCTTTGCGCAACCAAAAAAAAAGAAAAGAAAATGGCTGCCACGGAACGGAGAGAAGGGACTGTATGTAGTCCCTTCTCCATTTCCATGGCAGCCATTGAAAAATGAATGAAAAAGTAAACAAAAAAAATGGCCGCCATGGAAGCGGGAGAAGGGACTACCTTTCCATGGTGGCCAGGACACAAACACGACCGCCCGACAAAGGCATTGTTGGGCTGGTAACAACCCGGTGAGGCACAAATGGCTGGATTGGTTTGTCCAGTCTGCTGGAAGGACCTGTGTGGGCACCCCCACTAAATGCTACTTAAATTCGTTTGATTTTATGTTGGTATTCGTGAAGAAATGTTGACAAACATGATAGATTCCAATATAGGTGTATTTATTATTTAATTGCGCTTTCTAGTAGGCCTTTTGCAGGAATTGTATAGTCCAATGCATTTCGGTCTATTCTCGACCTTCTTCAGCGACTGTATTTATGGTTCTTTTAATCCGTGGCTTTATACATGTATTCTTTCTTAAGGAAAAAAATCCCACATTTCTGTCCACTCAAGCAGTTTCACCTTTGATGGCCATTATATGTCAGATATACTCCTCATATGGCCGTTCATGTCTGAAAATCTAGACACTACACGAGCGGGGTGCCCTGCTGCCTCAAGACTTCACATTATCAGATTTTCAGACATGAACTGCCATATGTATATCTGACATATAATGGCTATCAAAGGTGAAACTGCTTGAGTGGACAGAAATGTGGGAATTTTTTCCTTAAGAAAGAATACATGTATAAAGCCAAGGATTAAAGAACCATAAATACAGTCACTGAAGAAGGTCTAGAATAGACCGAAATGTATTGGACTATACTTTCTTGCAAAAGGCCTACTAGAAAGCGCAATTAAATAATAAATACACCTATATTGGAATCTATCAAGTTTGTCAAAATTTTTTCACGAATACCAACATAAAATCAAACGAATTTAAGTAACATTTACTGGGGGTGCCCACACAGGTCCTTCCAGCAGACTGGACGAACCAATCCAGCCATTTGTGCATCATTATTTCTTACCACCCCTCGCAAACGGGGAGGCATCTGGCGACAGGACCAAATAATCCTTTTATAAAACATTAGCATTTCAACACAAGACTAAAGAAAATTGGTTGTGCCCACTCATTCCCTCCTTTGGACAACCCGGTGAGGGCCAATGAGCTCACTTGTTACAAGTTCATTGATCCTCACTGGGTACTAATATAGCTTTATATACCTCGCCCGAGGGCCGTACCGGGCGTTATGGGCCCTGAAGACCAAGTTAAAGGCCTGAGCGCAGCGAGGGCCTTTAACGAGGTATGAGGGCCCATAACGACGGTACGGCCCGAGGGCAAGGTCAATAAAGCTATTAGAACCCATGGTCAAAGAGACAGAAGTTCATTTAAAAATGCATTGTTTTGGGGGGCCTTGAATATTCCCTATGGAATATTTAAGTTTAAAGAAAACATGAAAAATAACATTACAAAAAGCTATTAGAACCCATCTCCAAAGAGAACAAAGTTCATTTAAAACTATAATTTGTAAAATTATTATATTGTTTTTGGGGACTTAAATATTCCTTGTGGAATTTCTAAGTTTAAAAAAAAAAACATGAAAAATAGCATGACCAAAATATAAGTCATGTTTATTTATAGTAAGCTATTCTTTTCGCTAACAAACTATTAAACGAAAAAGGACGATATTTGTAGGAAAATGTAATTTTCACTTTGACCACTAAAGGGGGGCAAATCACTGTTAATGCACAACTTTTCGGGCAAATTTACGGGCTGTAATGGAATTGAGAGCTCTACCTGTTATTATAGCCCGCAAATTGGCCAATGGGAAAGGGTTATTCACCCGGCCAGGGTTCTAATATACCATAAGGGGGTTGATCCCCATGGCCTGCTCATGTTTGGGAATCAGAACAGTTATTTTGGTAATTCAAACTGTTTTTGAGACCAGTAGAGGATCTCACGGTCAAATGATTTCAGGATCTCAGACAAACGCAGTGCTAGCCAGATGATGACAGAGAGACAATACATGCTAGCTCCTGACATGTCATGTGTTACTTCTGTAGGGTCCCCCAGGTATCCCAGGAAGAGATGGAGAACCAGGAATTTCAGGACCGGCGGGGGAAGCGGTAAGTGGCTGGTGAGAATGGTAATCGGGGAGCTGCTTCCTAGGGCCAGACAGTCTCAGGATTGACAGTCTCAAGATTCGGATAGCGAGATACCCGATTGCCTAGGGGTGGGGACTGTTGAGCGTACTCGAGGTGGGAAGAAATAGGGAGTTCACTTAGCAGCGGTTGGGTCATAACATTTTCAGAGCCGTCCAATGAAGCATCGCATTGGTGAGGAAGGCATCTAACCCCCAGGATTTCGTTGCAGAGGGAGCTCATTTAGGATGAGACTGCAGACTGTGGATGAGGTTATTAAGAAGCGGTCCAGTTTTGAGGAAGTCCCTTCCCAAAGGTTGGCGGACTCCCTATGGGATGATCACACAAATCCACTCACCCGCATAGCATAGGGACTTGCACTACAGGTCCTCTGTGTGGATTGCACAATAGAACCACCACACAGCAAGCCCCGCCCTCCAGGATAGTATTAAAATGGTGGGTGGCATCGGGGGATGGGAGGCAACAGAATTTGCTCAACATTAAGGGTTGGGTGACACCAGGGAAGGGGCAACACCATAATAAAGAGTGGCTTTTGCATTTGAACCTGGATGTGAGGGTACAGGCGGCTCTGCACGCACTGCTTTGTCTAATCCTTGAAGTGTGGACACACGTGTGCATTTAACCTGACTGTAAGTAACACGGGTCCTTTGTTCCGCTCTCTCCCACCGCAGGGCGAACCTGGTGAACTCGGTCTTCCAGGAGCCAACGGCCAGAAGGTAAAGAAGTGCTTCTCCCTTCCAATGAAATGCTCCCGCTTTCCCATGATCATTGCCTTGTTTCCATGCCCAGATCTTTGACAACTGTTTGTTACAGTTCATTTCTGTCAATGAAAAACCTCATACCTTTACACTATTAACCCGTTGTGTCAACGCAGAACGTTGTCACACCTTTTTACGGCCATTCAGTCCTTTGCATGCACTTTTTGCCCCTTTGCACTACCATTCAGTTCCGCCAGTGCACAAAGATCTCACGCCTTTTTATGATCACCCATTTCAATTCATGCACGAGGCTTTCCCTGGCATACATTTTTGGGCATGCCAAATGCCTGCGCAACTTTTTAGTATTGTCCACGTCTGCCCATGGACAATTCTGTCACATAATTCCCAGTCATTGATCTCGGTCGATGCCTGAACTCGACACCTCTTAATCCCACATTCCAAACCTGCTCACGATAGTTCCCTTCTCTTTACGTGAAGATGTCACAGATATAAAGGCCACAAAAGGGCGGCTGTTTACATCCTATGTCAGGGCTATTCCTTATCCTCTCATTGGGCCAGCTTAGGTTGGTTCCGGGATGTATCAGACCACATCAACGAAAGGAGATCCTGAATATAGATGAATGCACCATGCATGTGGATGCATGTTTCCATGGGAGCCATGGAGAGACACACCGTGCACGGCGTGGAGACATACTGAACTGGGTAGTGGACAGGGGTGTGGCTAGGTCTGGGAAAGATCCGGGGCTAGGCTAATTTCGGGAATGTCGGGACCAGCTAGTCTTTTGCTTGCAACCATTGATCTTCTTTCCGGGGCTACAACCAAAAGACCCGGGACTATAGCCCCCTTAGCCTCCCCTAGCAACACCTCTGGTGGTGGGTAGTCCACAGGCCTTCGCCTTTATATCATCATCTCCTTATGTTGCCCGCAGTGATAGCTAGTCCTGCCTGCAAACAACTTCACTTTCTAGTTTGGAATGCCGGATTTTTGAGTTCAATGATGGACAAATGTACAATGAAGATTGGTTTACTGGAGTGGAAGATTGGACTTGGTTGCCTTTTTTCATTTACAAGTTAGAGCCAAAGGTGGTTTGGTGGCAGGACCGCCATCTTCTCTCTTGCTTGTGTTCATTCTGCTTTGTACGTTCACTTCTTTGCTGTCATTTCTACTCACTTTTTCCCCCCCATGTCTAATCAGCGCAAGCTGCCTCCTATCCCTTCCTACCTGTTAGAGCTTCTGGCTCACTACTCCACATCCCCATCTGCGAGAGAGGCCGGGGGCGAGGTAAAGGAACTCGACATGGCTTGCGTCTGCATGACCGTGCCACCGGAGAGTTGAGCGTGTGTCCTGCTGTGGAATGTATGCATGTATGTCCTGGGTATGTGCATTGTTCTCATCAGCTCCTGCAGAAATTGTATATCCAGAATTGCGGAGAGGTCAAAAGCCGCCCTACGTTTTTGCAGTAGTGCTGCGGTTTGAGCGTTTTCTCTAAGGGCAGCAAAGATCTCTGTACAGCCTTTTGTGGGGCTTCAGTTTCTGCACACAGTCCTGTGGTGGCACAGGGGTCGCTGCATGTGTTCCCAGATGTTTGGTTGCAGTGGTTGCGCATGTCTCCTCTGTTCTTTCCTGCATGCCTTTCAATCCATACTGCTAGTGGTATCATGTATGTTACCCCATCCCTTTCAAGGGGCCTGGCGTACACATTCGTCACAGCAAAGAAAGCAACGTGAATCTTGATTTACACGTTTCCACCACCTGTGGGATGATTTGGACCTATCTATCCTAAATCCGGTGTTGCCAACAGATAATCCCACTGCACTCCTCAAGCCGTCAAGTGACTCATCATATGCAGTACATTAAGAACACAAAGGGCCTCATTCCGAGATTGGAGGTAGCCATGGCTGCCTCCAATAACGGTACAGAGTCCGCCCTCATTCAATGGGGACTTACCGGTCTAGTCGGACCTTTGCGGGACCGGTAAGTCCCCATTGAAAATACCATTCCCCATTCCCATTGGAGCCCCTACAGGGCTCGCTGGGAATGGGGAAGGTGCAAATAACGGTACCGCAATTTGCGGTACCGTTATTTGCTCCCTGGACCCTTTGCGGCTCCTGCTAAGGCCGTCTGGTAAAACCAAGCGGCCTTAGCGGGACCCGCTCGGAATAGGGCGCAAAGGGATTGCCGGCACCGGTGTACTTACCGGTGCCCGTAATCCCTTTGCGCCAGCCTCGGAAAAAAACAAAACATAAGAACCTTTTCATGTTAAGTTTATGTCGACGCGTTTCGGATATCTGTACAATCCTTCTTCACTGGCTATTGTAATGTGGTTTCCTAGAGCCAGGTCACTTTCATTTGATTTGGACCTATCATAAAATTGGACCGAAAAGGCTATTCTGCATAACATTTTGCCGAATGAATGAAAGAAGTCAACCCTGGCACAATGATGCCAAACCTCAAAACCCAGATACATTTCAGGGGTGTCAGAAATCCTTTTGAAGAGGACTCTTCCTGGCCTCTGGTCTGAGATCAATAAGTGAGTGGCGTGGAAGGGCGGGGCCAATGGGTCATTCTCATGTTTTGGCTCTGCACAGGATTTTACACCCGCTCAATAACCTCTGTGGTCTGCTTCTCTGATTTCAGGGCGAAGCGGGAATCCCTGGACAACCAGGGACTTCAGGTGAATCCGGGTTGGCAGGTCTCCCTGGACCCATCGGACCTCGGGGTCTCCCAGGACTGCCCGGACCTCCTGGACCCCCGGGACCAGGATTTGGAGCTGGATTTGTAAGTAGAACAATCTTTACAATGGTCGCGTTACAGGTAAAATCCCAAAAAACATGGAATCTGTGCTAGATAATAGTGAATGCCCATGTTTCTGGATGAGATGAACTCTGGTGCCTTCTTACTCCCTTCCCCTACTCCTGATCCTAGTGTCTGCTGAGGCCCTGTCTTGCACTATATGAGCACGATATGTCCTTATAGTCCTCTTAGCTTGTCCTCGTTTTGTTTAAGGTGATCTTTCTACCTCATGGTATGTTATGCTATGTTAATAGACTTTATATTGCACCAAATCACCACCGTAACTGTATCAGAGCGCCTAGGCTTGCCCATGGAGTGGGGTACTGTGCCCACACCAGTGCTACCCAGACCGTAAACTACTGCAGGTTAGAAAATGAGACAGGGGGCGATAAGAGAATGGGAAAGCAGAGAACAGATGCTTCAAACTCAGGGAGGGAGGAGGGAGGGATGCAGCAGGGGAAGGATGTTTTGTGATATCCTGGGCATCTGTCAGTCCTTTTTAGGTGGACCAGAGTTCTGCAAAGCGAGGAGGAGGATGTGTCCTCAAGCGTTTTGGTAATTGGGTCGTGTTTCCAAGACAGATTGGATGCAGGAGGGGCTTGAGTGTGTGCTCGGGCAAGCTCCAGGGAGTTTGGTGGGTTATTTACCGGGGCATCTCTATACTTTGTACCCAAAACGTTAATTCTGAGACTGCCAGTCCTCAGCCAAGAATAGATGGTGTAGGTAGGAGGATGTTGCTGTCAATAGGTGTTAAGGGAATGTAGTGGTCAAACTAGTACAGCAAAGTTGATGTCCAAAAGGGAATTTCTGAGACGTTTGTCCTGTGTGATGGTGCTGTACTTGGTAGTAGACTAACAAAGAACGGTAATATCATCGAAATCTAGAAAATGTACTCGGCTTCCCATGCCAGATGTGGTCATTAGATGGTGTGAAATGTGGACTTGGATGTACGGTTGACAAACGGTAGGTGGAAAGAAAAGGGTCCGACTAAATAAATAAATAATGAGATGCATAAATACATGTCTGTCCTCCTGCATCCTTTTTTGTTTAATGATGATGCGAGTATGTCCGGCTCAGAAGCAGTCAAGCTTTTAAGCACTCCACAATGCCAGGTTGTTATTTGAGATCCCGGGGGTGTTGAAACGATGCACAACCATATATGATTAAGGACCACACATGTGGGCTATTGATCTACCCAAGAAAGACACCACACCTTCTGGGGTTTGCAGGTCTTCAGGCGGTCCCTCAAAATGACACAGCTCCCTTCCGCAATGCAGAATTAACACACTGCCCGAATGTTTTAAAATATGCAGCGGTGCTAGTGTGCAAAGCGTAAAGCCAAGGTGACAAAAGACTGTCCCACAAGGCACTGCGAAGAGATAAAAAATGACGTATTTACAACAAAAAGCTATGAAGTGTCTACTGTGAAAATCCCATCCACACACGGCCATCATATTCCTTCAACTGTTTAATTCAGACTCTCCTCTGGACACAGAACACTGGTGAAACACATTGGGCGCCCCAATTATGGAAACTCATTTCTTTGTCTCAGTCAGGCTATTGTTTAAAAGTATGGCTTCTTCGAAATAAAAAGATCAACATTTTAAAACGTTGTTACATGTGATGCACATTAGAAACATTAACAACAGAAATGTGTGATCAGGCTCATATGCCCATGGTCAAATCGGCAAGTGGTGCTATGAGGCCAATGTCTACGGATTGCCACCACTCGAGGAGCTATGCTTCTCCTCTCGGAATGAAATACAGGCGCGATAGAGTGGAAGTTCATGGAAAAGCTCTTCTCCCTGCACTTCTGCAGGCTGATTATTCATGCGAGACTAAATCCGCGTGTACATCTGTGATCATTGGTGAACTCTTAGATGCTGGAGTCTGGTTTGATGGTACTTCCCTCCTTCTGATTGAGGGAAGTCTCGCCTTTATGAATGCTTGGTGAAAGAGGCATTCATGTATGTGCTCTATCATAGGAACGCTACATTTCTGTGGCTCTGGTCCCCGCTCTACTCCTACACTCTCGAGACCACCAATGAGCCTGCGTGTGATTAGTTACACTTTCTTTCTCTTGATTGCCAGGATTTGTGCTTAAATGTATATTTGTTAATCGAAACAACTGATTTATGTTTGAATGAATTCCTGTCACGTGCCCTCAATCATTTTGTTTTATAAGAGTGCCCACACATACCTCACGACACTCTCAGTCTAAGAAACCTCACATACACACTCCACGTCCTCACTGGGAGAAGGCCTCCCAATGTCTGCCCCTTATCTTCAGTGTGGGAAGCCCCTAGTGCCCCTTCACTCTCTGGGGTGTGAGATACACACATGCCCCCAGTGTGAGAGACCATACGTGCCCACTCTGCTCACCCAATGGGAGAGGCTGCCCCCTCAGTGTTATGTTATGTTATTAAATGTTTATACAGCGCCCATCAGCACCGAAGTTGTCTTACAGTGCCTGACTTTGTCTGAGAAATGGCATATTGGGGGTCCGCCAGAGTGTCATCAGACCTTGGTCTGTGGATATAAAATAAGCGTTGGGGGAGAGGGGGTGGAGGGACAAAGGTTGAGTTAGCTGGGATGCTTGTTTCTTAACTGTGATTAGTTATTGATAAGCACGAGCGAAAGTATAAGCAATGTCTAACTAGCCTAACAATCAAGAGTTAATCGTGATGGCGGAGGTGTTTGGGTCAAGAGTTGGACATGTATAGAGACATGCCTGGGGAAAACAAGAAGGAAGTGATTGGGGGCAGGGGGGAGACGGAGAGATGATGGACTTGAGTCCAGTAGTAATAGGTTCTTAAGCTGTGAGCTGGGTATAGTTCACCATAACCTGTAAGGGGGCTGATCTCTAAAGAGTGGGCTTGCTGTGTCCTGATAAATGGGAATGCTTTAAAGTTTAAAGAGTTTATCTATCTCCTGGGTGTCACAGAGTCCCAACACAGAAAACCTAAATGTTCCCAAGTTCATCTCCTGTATTAGGCAAGTTTAACCTCTCAGAGAAGTTGCAGTGTTGACAAATCTCCACCACGGCCCATGGCATGTTAAACATATTCCATATGCCGTACGTGTGTATAAAACAGCGTAATCCATACTAAATCTAACATGCCCAGCTGAGGTATACAATGAAAAGCGAACCCTTTTAAATAACCAAAAGAAGATTGGTAGGGTAATAAACCGTGCAGGAGCGCGCTTGGATCGTCACATTTAGTTCTGGGCAAGCTGCGTCTCCAGTACAAAGAGGTTTCACCCTAAGCCTTATGCTCAGTACAGATTGGTTGCTTGTGCTGGTAATTCGTACTATGCCCGTATAGGTTAGTGTGCACAGTTTCCCCTGTTAGTCTATTACACCGTACAATAGTCTTAAGAGTCATCACATTTTGTTGTGTTGATTTCATTTTCTTGCTACAGCCTGCAATGTACTGTGTAAAAGACTAACAAGGAAACCTGTGGATACTAATTTATACAGGCATAGCGCGAATTACCAGCACAAGCAACCAACCTGTACTTTTAAATAACTAGTTAGTTCTCCTATACAACCTACCCTTCCTCCAAAGAACAGACATGACCATGCTAAATGCACTCAGAGGTGACTGCCCAAGCTACAGATATCAGGGCCTGAGAAGCTCAGAACTGAATGGACTACTAGCAGTGGACCGGTCTAGCGGGAGGCTGGGCGCGCTCCCCAGCACACTGCGGGGGGAGGTCCTTGCGCTCATACTGTTAGATGGTAGATATTCTTGGCAACTGCTAACAACGTCAGCTGCAGCCAGAGTTTCTATGTACTCAGGTAAATCCGTTTGGATAACTACAATTTGATCAGGAAGCAAGTCCTCAGTAATACCGCCAGACCCATGAGATAGTAGTTAAAAAAAGATATGGCGTATTGTGCATTGCACGCTATTAATGGTGTTTCTGGTAGGGATCTTGCGTTCCTGGAGCAGCAGGGTAGAGTAGCGAACATGGATTGGGAGTTCCCAGGGATCCAAATATTGCTTTGCAAGGAGTAGAAGGGAGGGAGAAATTAGATCAGGGATAGGCCCATCCTATCCCCATGAACAATTCCTGAGTACCCAGCTGGCAGTGTGAGAGTGACCCCAAAAGCCCCAGAGTGGGAGCGACTGCACGTGGCCCACCCACCCCCATGTAGTCTAATAATACACACAAGCCCCCTGCAGCCCTCTCAGTGAGAGACCCGAACCCCCAGTTGGTATCAGACTGTCCGCATGTGGCCCTCCATCCTGTCAATGTGAGAGAGACCACACTTCAGTGTGCACCATCACACACACAGCACAAACACACACACACCCCGCACAGGAGAAAGAGCAGGCGAGAGCATGATGGCGCCTGTCTGGACTTCACTCATGTACTGCATTTTGTTTTTGTGCTGTAGGATGACATGGAAGGTTCTGGATTCATCTCTCGTGGGTCTCAGGTAAGCACTGCAGGGGCTTTGCATTCCTGTTGCACTATATGTATTCAACCCCAAAACCTGTGCTTAGCTCAGGCGAGGGATCTTTTGAACATTTCTCGAGAATCGCGAAATTAAAATGCTAGTCAATAACAGGAGAGGAGGACTCAAAGGCATTTGAACACTTTATCAACTCATTTTTCTTTCAAAATCCTGCTTCACGGTGTTCGTTTCTACTATCCACAATGTTAGATTAAATACGTGTTCCCTGTAAATTGGGTTTATCAAGGTTGGGTCTAGATTGCTGTGAAATCTGTGACATGGCAGTTGAATGTTCTGGGCGCTGTGCAGGGGTTCCCTTGGTGGTCTCCTCTTAAATTATGGGACGGAAGCAAATAAGCACGTTGTGGATTAAGTGCGTGGAGTGGAGCAAATGTAAGACAAAAAAAGATGATTTACTTCACCCACCACTCAGGACACTGCACTCCACAGTCATGAATTCCACATGAATGAGAATCATCCAGCGGCATGAGAATCAGACCTGGGTATCGCACCCCGAGGAATCCAGCGGCATGAGACTCAGACCTGGGTATCGCACCCCGAGGAATCCAGCGGCATGAGAATCAGACCTGGGTATCGCACCCCGAGGAATCCAGCGGCATGAGAATCAGACCTGGGTATCGCACCCCGAGGAATCCAGCGGCATGAGAATCAGACCTGAGTATCGCACCCCGAGGAATCCAGCGGCACGAGAATCAGACCTGGGTATCGCATCCCGAGGAATCCAGCGGCATGAGAATCAGACCTGGGTATCGCATCCCGAGGAATCCAGCGGCATGAGAATCAGACCTGAGTATCGCACCCCGAGGAATCCAGCGGCACGAGAATCAGACCTGGGTATCGCACCCCGAGGAATCCAGCGGCATGAGAATCAGACCTGAGTATCGCACCCCGAGGAATCCAGCGGCATGAGAATCAGACCTGGGTATCGAACCCCGAGGAATTCAGCGGCATGAGAATCAGACCTGGGTATCGCACCCCGAGGAATCCAGCGGCATGAGAATCAGACCTGGGTATCGCACCCCGAGGAATCCAGCGGCATGAGAATCAGACCTGAGTATCGCACCCCGGGGAATCCAGCGGCATGAGAATCAGACCTGGGTATCGCACCCCGAGGAATCCAGCGGCATGAGAACCAGACCTGGGTATCGCACCCCCGAGGAATCCAGCGGCACGAGAATCAGACCTGGGTATCGCACCCCGAGGAATCCAGCGGCACGAGAATCAGACCTGGGTATCGCACCCCGAGGAATCCAGCGGCATGAGAATCAGACCTGGGTATCGCACCCCGAGGGATCCAGCGGCATGAGAATCAGACCTGGGTATCGCACCCCGAGAAATCCAGCGGCATGAGAATCAGACCTGAGTATCGCACCCCGAGGAATCCAGCGGCATGAGAATCAGACCTGGGTATCGCACCCCGAGGAATCCAGCGGCATGAGAATCAGACCTGAGTATCGCACCCCGAGGAATCCAGCGGCATGAGAATCAGCCCTGGGTATCGCACCCCGAGGAATCCAGCGGCATGAGAATCAGACCTGGGTATCGCACCCCGAGGAATCCAGCGGCATGAGAATCAGACCTGGGTATCGCACCCCGAGGAATCCAGCGGCATGAGAATCAGACCTGGGTATCGCACCCCGAGGAATCCAGCGGCATGAGAATCAGACCTGGGTATCGAACCCCGAGGAATTCAGCGGCATGAGAATCAGACCTGGGTATCGCACCCCGAGGAATCCAGCGGCATGAGAATCAGACCTGGGTATCGCACCCCGAGGAATCCAGCGGCATGAGAATCAGACCTGAGTATCGCACCCCGAGGAATCCAGCGGCACAAGAATCAGCCCTGGGTATCGCACCCCGAGGAATCCAGTGGCATGAAAATCAGACCTGGGTATCGCACCCCGAGGAATCCAGCGGCACTTAACGCAAGATACGCAGATCTTCATCCCAAGCCTCGTTACTTGACATCAACGACTGATCAGTCCAACTCGGCTTAGCTCCCAAAACCCAACGGCGCTCTCGGGGCAATCACTCCACCCGAACTCAGGGTACTCTGCTTCACCTACTGAACAATCACCCCATTATACATGGTGATACTTGGCACCATGCCCAGCACCACACTGAGCAACTTTTGATCCTTCCCGCAAGCCTGTGCACCACACAGAAGGCAATTCCTAAGATGCCTACTGGTGATAACCAGCAGCACACATTCAGTTTTCACTCCATGGTAAGCAGATGTATCCGCCAAACACAGAGCAAGATTTACCCATTGTAGCGCATGACGCTCGGATCTCGGATGTTTCCCCACAGGCCGATTTCACAGAAAGCCCGGTTGCCCAAGTCTGGTTCTGGCGCAGCGTCTAATCTTCATATCCGTTGTGCGCCCCCTTCCCGGCTCTCTCCGAATGCAAGGGACACCCCCGCGATCATGTTCCCTCCCCAACCTCCTCCCCCCTCGGCCTGGCTTCTGTACAGGAGGGGAGACGTGTGCCACCCACATATTCCTCACCCTGGCTGTGCAAACTTGCTTAGACACACACATGCTCCCCGCACATACATACATACAGACAGACATGCACACACTAATTCCCCCTCACCAAATCCCCAACCTTACAACCTTAGCTCTCCGCCCGCCGCATCCTCATGCGTCACTGCATGCGCAGTAAGCGTATGCTGGGTTCATCAGGGAAATGGATGCGACGAAAGTGTCCACTTTCCCAACAACCTCAGCGATTCCCTGCAGGTGAACTTGTGATACACTTTACCATACTAATATCACTCATGGTTCGACCTGGTACTGTGCACATCATTTTTGTTGATTATATGGAAAAAACAAATCAACTTTGTTGCTCCCGCACACACGTGATCATATAATCCACGAAATTCTCCATATGAAATTGTGAGAGATAGATGGGTTTCCAACATGGAAGTGTTTATTGATGTGCTCTGGTATCCTCCTCAGCATTAGTGGCACTAAGCTCAACACCTGACCAGTTCAGCCATCTTAAACTGTGTGATGTTCTGTCAGGTCTCCTCCTAGAAAAAGGAGAACCAATAGAATAACTGTGCCCAGGGTGGGGTGCCTTGCTCAGAAACGGAGAAAGACAGTGGGCCTCATTACGGCTCCGGCGGTAGCTGTGGTGGTAAAATTGGCAGGCTGCTGCCGGAGTCGTGGTTTTCTCCCGGCGCCTGGCAATGGGGAATCACCAGGGCATTACAGCCCCGGCGGCCTGTGCAGCCAGGCGCCAGAAAGAGTTGCTCCCCATTCCCATTCGAGTCCCATAGGACTCAATGGGAATAGGGAGTACAGCAGCACCGGCACTGTTATTAACGGTGCCAGTGCTACCGTGAAAGTCTGCGGACGGGTCCCATTCCACCCACCAGGCCAGACCTGGCGCGCGGAAGAGAATCCCGCCCGCAAACTTGTACCGGTAACAATGGTGCCTGTAAGCCTACCGGCACCGTTGTTTTCGGACAGGCAATGTCATAATGAGGCCCAGTGTGTTGAGGAGGCCCAGTGTGTTGAGGAGGCCTAGTGTGTTGAGGATATGTGATTGTGTGAGAGAATGTTTTGGATGTGGAAGAATGAAGGTGCTTTGGCTAAAGTTCCTGAACTTTAGCTCCTTAGAATTATGGCTCATCAATTCTTGCCTGCAATTCGCAGGACCATAAACACGTTATCCCACCATACGAACTAGCTGTACGCAGCACCACGCAATGAGAAATGTCTCCATGCTATTGCATGGAACTCAGCACTATGTGTAGTGATTGAGGAAGCGTCACTCATTATGCTCGACAGTCTATGGGTACAGCAGGGAGGACACAAGTCTGCATTGCTTGGAATGGACATTTCTTCAGATGTCTGTTTCCCTTTGCTGATTGTACTATGTTCTATGGTGTGCATGGCAGTAGGGTGTGGGTGGCGGCGGGCCTTGGTGCAGAATGTGGCTGTGTGCAGTGGATGTCGCATGCAATCATTTCTCTTTCCCTTTATCTACGTTGGTCATTGTGAAATCCTACCGCTATGCCAGTTATTTCACATACCCCGCCAGTGTGCATGGTTTCCACATTATCCTGTGGTGGTTGCTTGATCTGTGTCAGTTCTGTCCCCTTTATCTATTTGTTTAGACATTGAAAGAGGTGGGACAATGAGGTGTGTAATGTCCAGGACTCTAGCATATTTTCCCCTTTTCTACCCCCACTGTCCGTCGCGCGTGATGGCAAAGGCGCATATTCTGAGTTGTTGTTTGTTTTGTTTTTCCTGCAGGTGGCGGTTGGACCACCTGGGATGAAAGTAAGTAAATTGTTACTTGGCGTTCTCTTACCAATGAATGCAGGGGATTCATTGCCAGTTGGGTAATGTATTTGGAAAAATAGCATATTCTGTGTCTAGTCCATTATCACTGGAAAGTTCAGTGCACTGTAGATGTCATTTCAAATTTGCTGGCAGTGGAGTTCCCAGCTCGTACCTCCACCAGTGACACCGTCAACTTGTCACCTCTGTCAGTGACGTTGTCACAGCTTCCAATCGATCAATGAGACTGTCAGAAATCTAGCTTCCAGCAATGAGGCTGTCAAAGCTCCCACATCCAGCAGTCAGACTGTCAAAATGTTCTGGTCCAGCAATTTGACAGTTATATTATGTTCTCCAGCGAGGAGACTGCCAGAACGTTCACCCTTAGTAATGACACTGTGAAAGCTCTCATTTCCAACAATGAAAGTGTAGATGAAGTCTCATCTCCAGCAATGAGGCTGGCTGGTCCGTCTCATCAGCACCCCAGCAAGACATTATTAGAGCTTTCACCTTCGCAATGAGACAGTCGGAGTGCTGGCCTACAGCAATGCTACTGCGGGGGCTCTCACCACCAACAATGAGTCAATCGGAGCAAGGACACCATAGGACCCCTCCAATCCAACAATGACATTGCCAAGTCTGATGCCTCCAACAGTGAGCTTGTCATTGCCCTCCACTCCAACAATGAGAGTGACGCAGCTCTTCCTTAACTCCACCAACTAAGATGGCAGCACTCTCGCCATCAGTGATAATATCACCAGGGCTCTCAGCTCAACTACAGAAAGCAAATGAGCTTCCTCTTCCATGACAGCAAATGCGACAGCTGTCACAGGAAGTACTTGAACTGAGAGGTCTCACTTCCAGCACTGAGATTGACAGCAATATAAAACACACTTCACTGTGGTACTCTGAAGGTTATTCGTACACTCACAAAAAGAAGCCCGTTCCTGTCAACCAGGCCCACCAGGACTGCCTGCACCAATAGGATCTCCCTGCCTAAAACCTGAAGAGTGGGTGCAGGCGGGACGAGCTTCCCCTCCCTCGCAGCATCCCACTGGAATGCTCTACCACCACACATCAGGCTCATTGATTCGCACTTTGCCTTCCGAAAAGCAATCAAAACCTTGCTATTTGTCTGATTCTGAATGAACCTGCACCTGGCACCCTACAGTTTAGCTGGACCGCCAAGCCTGTTGCAAGACTCGGGCCAGCTTTCTCCTGTTTTTGCCACTAGATAACTGTTTGCAAATTCTGTTATTATCTTGGAACTAAGAAACTTTGGGCAGCTTTTTTGTAACCCTTAATCAAGCTCACGTTCATTTTCCTGTTACAGCGCCTCGATGCCCCGGGCTGTAGTGCGCTATACAAATCCAAAATAAATAAATAATATCAGCACAGAGCTTCTTCATGACCCAACCCAAGTCTTCAGAACATTCTTCTTCCATCACAAAGCCACCACAACATGTATCTCATTATCCAGCTCCCACATCCTTGAGCATCACCCACCTAAGTGCCGTAACCTGATATTGTACCTCTTTCTTTTTTTCCCTAGGGGGCACCTGGACTACCTGGAATGCCCGGCCAAAAGGTAAGTGCATAAGTCACATCACCACATCACTGCAGGGTTTGCCAGCGGCCGCGACACACCACCTGTGGCCCTACCGCTGACACTAGGTTCTGCTTCTGTAGGCGACACAGCGCAACAGTGCCTCACCCCCAGTGCCATTAGTGCCTGCCTCTGCAGGCCATTGACAGGGAGGTCTCAGCCAAAACAGAGTCTCGCCTTCAGACAAAGCCTTACTGCCAGTGGCGCCCGTACCTTCTTCAGTAGCTATAACCACCGACAGACCCTCACCCTGGTGGCAGTAGTGTCTGCTTCCTTTGGGTTCATAAAGGTTTCTCATAGGACTCTAGGCAAGAAAAGTGCAGTAGGGTGTGGAGAGGATATTGTGTGGTCAGAGCCCAGAAGCGCAAGGGTTTGCACTAGGGGGGGAAATGTGCCATGCGCACCGTAGAATCAGACCTTTAGGCATGGGCGTAATTTTAGGGGGAGACGGGGGTGTTTGTCCCTCCCAACTTTCATGGCACACTATTTTGTCCCCATTCATTTGAATGGGGCACCTTTTCTTCAGAGGTCATGTCCCCCCCAACATTTTCAGCAAAGTTTCTCCACTGCCTTTAGGAATGACCATGTACACTCATGGAGTTTAGAAGAATGCCCGGCTGTATCCTGCACACGATGACTGGCCTTGTGCATGATCTGGATCAGGGAGGTGGCTCCTGACCACACCGACACAGAATCATGACTTATCTCGATATAGACTGCTGACGTCACACACATTGGAAGGTCACTGCTAAGCAGATGCGTGTTGGGCTTCCTTGGTTGCAGGGGTCTGTTTCGTTGGGTGGGGATGCAGTTACGTGCATGGCGTATTTCTATTTTCCATAGTCCTACTTCACCAGCTGCGTGCAATCCTTTGTACCTATAAAGCCAGGCGTCGAGCCTTGCGCCTTCAACCCTAAGCATAGTTGGAAACAGAGGACTTTTGAAAGCTCCTCCAGAATGTCTGATACTGGACTTGGAGTGTGCGCCATTTAACCCACTCTGTGTTGAGGTTAAGCATTGCTGGGGCACAGTTTCCTTTTTTGGGAGGCCTGCACCTGTCATTTTTCTGATGGGAATTTAGACACTTTCTTGATTTGGGGAGTGGAAATAAGCAGCTGTTGTCTGATGTGTTGGATATGGCTTCTTAAAGACCCCCTTTACAGTTTCCATGAAAAGACAGGCATGACGGAGGCTATGTATCCTTAATTAAGCATGTTACTCTCGAAACGTCTCAATGCCTTCCACTGACAAGTTGACGGGGTCCTTAATTGGGCATATGGCGTATCCTCTTCTGTAATACAGCAGATACGCTAAAGTACGATTATCTGGAAGTAGCCCAACAGGTTGCCAGCGGTTACGTGTAATTCTACGCTTTCTATTAATTAGTCCATCCTTTTTCAGTGTCTCCTGTTTGTGATTGGTGTCTGGATTCAGACTTGAATCCACACCTTGGGATAATGCCTGGAATGTCTTCCTGCAGTCCTCTTTCTTCCCCGCATTATTTCTTACTTTATCTTTTTCTTAATTCGTTTTTTTGGCTTAACTGTTTAAACTAAATTTAAGTGTTATAGAATGTTAATCACTTTTAAGCTGTAAATATGTTGATGTTTTTGTAAAGGTCAGATTTGATCCAAACAAATAAAAAATAAAAAAAAATGCCTGGAGAGAAGCACACACAACTTTGAATAGTTGCACCTTATTTTTGGGAGCTGAGAACACCAATCAGCCCCAAATGACTTTTAACCCAGGAGTCTGTACCCCTACTATGTGGTAAAGCCCCCGTTCTGGGCCTCCTGATTGGCTGAGAGGCTGCCACCTCTCCCCACCCCCTCGCTGGGTACTAATAAACTATTGTCATTAGGAGAACAGACTTGAAACCACTCTTGAGTATTTTCAAGCTCAATTGATAATTATCCCAGAACTTTCCCTCGTCTATTCCTTCTTGCCATGACCACTAGTAGCAGCTCAGGTTTTTGGTGGATGGTCTCACTGAAACATGGACATTAGCATCTTCAGTAAAGGCACTGGCTGCAGTGGGCCTTTCCGCAATAGCGGGGGATTATAGTTAACTGATGGGTGAGGCACTCAAGGGGCATAAAATGGCGTGCATGGCTGGAGATGTGCACTGTGCATTCACTGGACTCATGTTTCGTAAAACGATAAAACACGGTTCATGGTCTCATCCTAAAATGGTTTATGGGTCACATATCTCGGTAATGGAAGAAGCCAAATGGCCTGGAGCACCATTGTTACTACAGACGCGTAACCTTTCACATTAGAGAACCGCAACGAGGATGCTGACGACCTTGCCATCTCTCTTCTTTCAGGGAGATGTTGGAATTGACGGACTTGATGGGCGCCCAGGGTTGGACGGATTGCACGGACCTGCGGTGAGTACCAAAAAACACCCTAATGGTTCCTTCTTGTGGCCTTAACATGAAACTGTTTAAAATCAGTAAGAAGAGATACAACAGTATGAGCACCGTCAAGTTTGCAAAGCCTCTGCCATTCCTTCCTACTGAATCAGTTTGTGCCATTGGGATGGTACTCTCTGTTTCATCCATTAATACCCTTTTAAAGTCTCCATTATAAACATGGGATGCTTGATGTACACAAGGGCACTCCTTAGAAGTATGCTGCAATGGTGAAAACATGCAGTATTTGGAATATTACTTGGTTTTATCAACTATACTCATTGTGAGCACTGAGGTATTCACACCATGGGCCTCATTACGACCCAGGCGCTGGACAATGGTGCTATCAGCACCATGGTCCATGCCGGTCTCCGGCATGGTGGATGGCGGAATTACCGCCCCCATCACAAGGTTGGCGGGGGCGGTAATTCCCCATTCACCATTTGCCCTTCCCCATTCCCATTTTGCCCCATAGGGCATAATGGGGATGGGGAAGGCGCTAATTACGGCACCGTAAATTACGGTTGCCGTAATTAGCTCCAAGGTCCCTTAGCGGGTTGGATTTTAACTCCTGCAAAAAGCAGGCGTTAAAGCCTCCAACCCGCTAAGGGACCTTGTAATCAGGCGCTAATGGTTTAACGGCGCCAACGCTCTTTACGGCGCCATTAAACCATTAGCGCCAGGGTCGTAATGAGGCCCCATGTTTTATTTTTTAAATACTGTATACTGTATGCTGTAACTACTACACAATTTAGAAATACCTCCAGAAAACAGTTAGGTATCTATTTACGTATTTATATATAGGAGGAGCAATGCTCTTTTGATCACTAAATAACGTACAATAGATAAAAAATCAGATGTGTTGGGAAGCTTTGAGCTTCTTACAATGGGGAAAGTTTGAGGGACATTCTGACCAGGTTGTGGAGGGAAGTAAATGTAACAGTCACCGTAGAAAATACATAAATGGACATACATAGATTAAGGACAATGAACATCAGCTAATTTTAAATGTATGTTGCGGTACGGCCAGCTGTGCTCGGGATGTGACCATGATGGGTGAAGTGCTAGTGTGGAGGCAGAGGAAGTGAGGGACAGAGGCAGGTTAGAGGCGAGGGAAACATGTTAGCTAGCTGGCAGATGAGAGGTAGGTTAAGAGGATAACTCATAGGCGAGGAGGTAGGCTTTACATTTGGTTTTGAACAAATCTGTGTGGACTGTTTCTCAGATGTCCGGGGGAAGAGAATTCGATGCAAGTGGAACAAGAAGAGAGAAGGAGCGGAAGCGTGAGTAAGCACAGGGAGGGCGAGGAGCCACAAGGATAGTCAAGAAGGCAGCGCAGAGATTACAAGAAGGCTTGTAGAGTTTGATAGATGAGGGTACAGTGGTGCCTTACCATGGAGAGATTTGGGAACCAAGGGGAGACATTTAAATCTGGCCATGTTTTGCATCATCAGCCATTCAGCTGGTGACGGCATGAAGAAGAAGGTGTGAAGTGAGGGAGTTCAAAGAGAGTCCTGGTAGCGAAGTTAATGATCTTGTTGAGAGGACAGAAAGCATAGTTGAGGAGACCAAAGAGGATGCTGGCACAGTGGTCCAGTTTAGAGAAGACAAGAGTGGTTAAGAGATGCTTGCCAATGTTGAAAGGAAGCAGGTGCCTGATTTCCCTAACATTTAGGAGGTAAAGGCGAGTTGCTGTTCCAGTTTTGGAGAGGAAAGTAGAGAAGGTGTCAGAAGGATCATAGATTAAAACAAGGTTTCTAGCTGAAGAAGAGTAGGGGAGAGTGTCAGGTGGGAACAGGATAGGCAGAGGAAGAGATGAGAGAGAGCCTTTGACCGGGGAGAAGAGAACCTCTGATTTGGTAGAGTGTAATATCAGAGAGTGCAACACCATCCAATGTTGAATGGCAGAGAGACAGTTGGACATGTTGATATGGAGATCAGAGGAGAATTCAGGCAAAGAGAAGATTTGGGTGTCTTCCGTGAAGAAATGGTACAAGAACCCAAAGGCGGTGATTAGTGCCCCAAGAGCAGAGGTGTACAGAGCCTTGTGCAACACCAACAGTGAGAGGAGTGAGTTGAGAGGCGCTGTTGCTCCAGGTGACAGAGAATTGGCGATGTGCAAAGTAGGATTCAGTCCAGGCAAGGGCTTGATCACGAATCCCAAGAAGAAAGAGAGTATTAAGGAGATCATAGTGATTGACAGTGTCAAGGCAGCGGACAGGTCAAGAAGAATTACTATGGAGGTAGATTGGAGTGCTTAGCAGAGGTGATGAAGTTGGACACATTCATGAGAGCAGTGTCTGTAGAGTGACAGGAGCGGAAACCTGCTTGTAATGAGTCTCGAAGTTTGTGAATGTCTATGAAATTGGTAAGACGGTTGAACACAACCCTTTAAAGCACTTTATTTACTGATAAAAGGTGCAAATAATATATTTGTTCTCCCTGTTTTCCCATTAAATGATGTGCTGGTACATCTCCTTCACTTTTAGGTAAACAAGATATTGGGGGGGCAAAAGGGGACACGAATGTGAGCATCTATTATGTAAACCTTTGTGAACACGTTTACATGGAAAACAGATGATTGAGGTATTTCTGAAGTCTGACATGCAGTATTTCAGAAACACTGCACTTCTTTCAGTATGGATGTTCCCCCCCTAGTGGCAATAAGTCATCATACTCCATGCAGAGTGCTTGTGATACCCTATGGGGTAATGGTAATTATTGCACCCAGTATTGTCGATGGGAAGTATGAAAAACTCTTAATGAGCTGCAAGGACTTTTACAAGCCCTTGTAGGTCATCTGATACTGATTTTCCACGTATGAGTATTGTTTTGTTTACTTTGTTCCTCACTAGTTAGATTGGATGACCCCAAGATTTGTGAACATTAAGTGGCAGGGAAATTCGATGGTTCCAAGTAGCCGCAGTCTACTAATAATGAGCTCCTCTTCTCTTCCCTATGAGGGTCAGTAGTCACAGTCCACCTCAACCTTAAGCAGACCTTTTAATACCTCCTTCTCCAAAAGGCGAATGGAGGGTGCACATTGTGATTACATGGTGGAGACTTGCTCTCGCCGCCAGTTAGTTATGATCATGCAATACCTGCGGATTTGATGCACAGAGCTTGGGGCGGAGTGTAAAGTCTGCTTCACCTTCCCAGCCCCTCCACGCACCAGATCCAAATGCATCATGGCCCGCATTGAATTTGTATGCGGGTTGAGATGCAGGATCCTCTATGGACCATATCTTTTTGCACCGGCAAAAAGTAGGGAGAATCCATAGAGTTCATGTTAATCCCATCCGCAATGTATGTGCATAGCAAGCAGAATTAACATGTATTTTTGACTCAGTTTAAAACCGCACGGCAGCCCGGCACTGCCTGGATTCTATGCAGGAATTACACCCATTCACAAAAACAATGAAAATGTCATATGCGAATATGAATTTGAAAGCGATGGCGCGCCACTTTGTGCTATGTGGTGGAGCATCAACATTAATTGGCGTACATTGGAAAGGAACACCCCCAGCACTCATCTGCTTTATGTTCTGGGGGGCTGGGGGGCGACCATCCCGACTCTCATCAGCAGGAAAGGAAACACGGCCATGTCAGTATTCATTGGCCTATCCGCTCCAGAGAAGATGATATACCTATGCCCGTCAGCCTTGCATAAGAAGGGGCAGAGCAACACCCACCAGTCACACCTGAGCGATGGATACCCCCAAGCCCCCAGCAGCCTTATACAGTAGTTAACACCTCAGGACTCACCTAGAACATGATGCCACAGCACTCGTTGAGTTGTACATGCGCAGGAAGCGTCCGCCCCCTTCCATCAGGCTCTACGTGACATCCCAACACTCTTCATCCCTAAACGATCAGGGAATGCTCCTCCACTGCACATGAGAAGAAACATCCCGTTACACTCTGGTCTTAATGGAGAAGAGGAAAATCCCAAGACTTGCCGGCCCTGCACGGGAAAGGAAGATCAAAGCATTCATAAACTTTACATGTCAAGGTGTCAACACTCACCAGGCATGCATGAAAAAGAACAAGCGTCCTCATATATTCCTACATCCGAGTAATGTGCCAGCCCCGAGCAGCCTTACATGAATGTACGACACCCCAGGCCGGTTTATCTTGAATGAGGAAATAATGGCCCTCAATAGAAGTTTGCCGGTCCGGAAACAACGGTGCTGGTAAGCTTACCGGCACCGTTGTTTCCAGATCGGCAAACTACGAGTCTGCTAGCGGGTGCCGTTCCGCCGGCCAAGTCTGACCCTGGCAGGCAGAATAGCACCCGCCAGCATATTTTCATGGAGGCACCATTATTAACAGTGCTGGTGCTTCCATGGTTCCCCATTCCCGTGGAGTCCACGGGAATGGGGATCAACATTTTACCGGCGCCTAACTTACCAGACCGCCGGGGCTGTAATGCCCCGGTTATTCCGACAAGTCAGGCACCGGTAAATCATTACGAATCCGCTGGTTTTTCCGACACGGTTTCCGTCGGACTTGTAATGAGGGCCAATGTTTTGAATGAACCATAATTACACGAGAGGGGAATGTCCCCAATACTCATTAGCTTCACATGCAAAAGTAATTAACAGATGTTCACCAAACTTGCAGGTGGAACCAAATACCAGACCTTACTTGACATGTGACCAGTGAATAGTAAACATACTTGACTGCTCACCTTCCTTATGTGAAAAAGGAAAACCCCAAACATTCAGACCTTACACAAGAAGGGAATGCCCCAACACACACCTCTTTGCATAATAAGAGAATCCCCCAGAATGCACCAGCCTCAATGCCACAAGCGCGGGAAGGGAACCCCCCAATACAAATAAAGCGTATGTGAGAAAGGAATGCCCTAGAGCATAGCACCTTAAATGTGAAAGAAATGCCCCAATACTCGCCAAATGTGCACAAGAATGGAATGCCTGAAAAATACACCAAACATTTACAAGGTGAAACTGCGTCTTGGCAAAGCGACCTTATCGGAGAAGCGAGCATGTGTCGTCTGTTCTTGAGATGGAAATGCTGTGAGGCACCCCAAATTTACAAGAGAAGAAACACACTAAATTTACACTAGAAGGCAGTGCACAACCGAAATGAATCTTAAAAGTCACAGGAATAAGAAAAGACACTCTGGTCAAACAAGAAAAGGGACTATCGCAGGGATCTGCAACTTTTGGCTCTCCAGATGTTTAGAACTAGAACTCCCAGCAGCCCCAGCCATCATTGTGAATTGTCAGGGCTCATGGGAGTCCTAGTCCAAAACAACTGGAGAGATGCAGCTTGCAGACCCATGGACGAAACCTATAGACACTCATTTTAGGAAGGGAATGTTCCGGCCTGCACCCGCGCAGCAACTTTACATCCTATGTAATGCCTTGTCACATGACAAGAGAATGCACTCAAGAACCTTACACATGAACGTTCTGATGTAGCACACTCCAAACATATGTTAGCAAAGAATGCTAAGCACACACCTAATTTACATCAGCAATGAATGCATTTGCGCATATTAACCCCACATTGGAAGTCAATACCACAGCATAAACTATATCTCAAAGCACTTTGACTATGATGGAGTTACATTTGTTCATGAAAAAGAGCAAAACTCCATGATTAGGAAAATGGATTCCATAATCAGCATTTCCTCAGAGCCATAAAAGGTATGGGTGTTGAGGGTAAGGGATAGAAGGGGGCCGAGAATGGTGGGGCATAAGGGTGCATGGTGGGAACCCCCATAAAGAAATACAAATGTTTAACTTCTGTATAGATCCAACCACTAGCCAAGGTGTAGTTCCAGAGAGCTCTATTTTCCAGCACTTCTTTTAGTATACTTCTAGAGCCCCACTACAAACCAACTTCTATGCATTTCCTCAAAGCTCTGCCAAGACTCCTTTTAAACCCCACAGCAATCATTTCCAACAGTGCATGGCCAGATAAGTCCCACTTACTATGAACTTGTGGCCAGCCCCTTATAAACTCCTACTTGCACCACCTCCCATTGGCGTAGTGTCAGAGAACGACACTCCCATTCCGCCATAGAGCATTTTGTACCATGGACTGCCAGATAGCTCCTCTCCCAGCCTACCTCTCACAGCACTATTGCAATCCACTGCCAGAGATGTCTGTCCCAGCCCTCTACCGGGGCAAAGTGTAATGCCAGATAGTCTTATTCCAACACCTCCTTTGGGATCAGACAGTGCACTCCCAGAGAGCATCCATACAGCCCACGCTCAAAGCACATTTCAAGAAACAACGCCATAGCTCCCATCTAACCCCACCTCAAACATAACTCCCATCGAACCCCACCTCAAACATAGCTCCCATCAAACTCCACCTCAAACATAGATCCCATCAAACCCTGCTTCACACATAGTTCCCATCTAACCCCACCTCAAACATAGCTCTCATCAAACCCCACCTGAAACATAGCTCCCATCGAACCCCACCTCAAACATAGCTTCCGTCGAACCCCACCACAAACATAGCTCCCATCGAACCTCACCTCAAACATAGCTCCCATCGAACCCCACCTCAAACATAGCTCCCATTAAACTCCACCTCAAACATAGCTCTCATCAAACTCCACCTCAAACATAGCTCCCATCTAACCCCACCTCAAACATAGCTCCCATCAAACCCCACCTCAAACATAGCTCCCATCTAACCCCACCTCAAACATAGCTCCCATCTAACCCCACCTCAAACATAGCTCCCACCAAACCCCACCTCAAACATAGCTCCCACCAAACCCCACCTCAAACATAGCTCCCACCAAACCCCACCTCAAACATAGCTTCCATCAAACCCCACCTCAAACATAGATCCAATCAAACCTCACCACTAGGGATTAGCCACAGTGCACTGTCAACGCTCTCATCCAACCCTTTGCCAAAACACTCCCATGATGCCCTGCCCAGAGCTCCCATGCAGCCCAAGAGCAAAGCAGTCATGAAGAGGCATTGTCGGAGATGCCATTGAATCCAGCAATGCAATGTACTATCACACAGAATGTCACTTGAAACTCTTGGTTTGCAGACATTAGCCCTCATTAGGAGTGAGCCAGTCTAGAATTAAGGTGCCGGTAGCAATGTTACCAGCACCTTTTCTGGACAGGTTCACTCAGTGTTTGCTGCTACGGGCTGTGAACTACCAGCAGGCCTGACCTGCGGTAGATCAGACTCATACCGGCAGATAATTCCCTGAAGCACCGGTGTCATTAACAATGGTGCCGGTGCTTCAGTGTTCCCATTCCCATGGAATCCTATGGGACTCCACGGGAATGGGAACTTACCGTTTCACCACAGAAGCGGTAAGCCAAGGTTGCTGGTAGGTCACTGGGACTACCGCCAACCTTGTAATGAGGGAAATAGTCTATCTCTCTTGAATTGGTCTTTGCATTGTCAATTGTTCGGTTTGCTCATTATTTCATTTTTTGTCATAGGGTGAAAAGGGTGACAAAGGAGACCAGGGTGAGCGGGTAAGTACTACTTGCATTCGATTACCGAACCGATGAATAGAATGGCAGGAAGTGCAGTATCATCTCTCTGAAGTCGTTTCACAGCTGTGTGGTTGCATTCTATGAAACCCAAGCATGCATTTGCCCTGGAGAACTTCATCTGGCAGATTTAATATTATAATTCTAGTTCCTTGGACACAAGAGAGGGGTGTTCAGCCAATGAGCGCTATCGGGGACTAGGCCTATCTATTGCCCCTCTACTAAAACATGAGTCTATGTGGATCCTTAGACACGTTGTGAAAGTATTAGCTAGCATAGACAACTGGAAAAGGAGTACTGCACCTCCCTTTGAGAAGGGGGGCAACATGTGGGAATTGGCCGGCGAGAATTCTACCACTGAACCACCAATGCTGGGAATTTCTAGTGATGAGTACTAATACCCCTCTCAACTTCCTGAGTAGATGCTATTTTCTGAACTTAGCGTGGGTACTCGTGGGATTTGTCTCAACTTTTTCAGAGCACAGGTGGGATTTCCCCAGTCTTCGTAAATGTATATGTAAATATTTTGCAGGTATAGGTGGAGGTTTTATGCTGTTTGTCTAGACTCTGGGATTCTTGGGTGATAATGACGGCTTTGGTCACTGCGGGTAAACGGCTGGCAATGACTTTCTTGTTTATGCCCATAGAGGGAGGTAAATGGCAAGAGTATGTTTGGTGAGGGTGGGAGGTACGGAAGGGTGACCACTTAAAAAAAAAAGAAGAAATTCTGCCACCAGGGCAAACTGGAGCTCTAATTCTCACATACATCGTTGTGTGGGTGAGCCAGGATTAATAGTTGTAGCCCCACTACACTGACACTTTCCTTCCTGATCAAAATACTTACAAATGGAGGTCCTTTTAGAGAAGCCGTTGCACTTGAATGTTTTATATGATGGTATGTTTGCCTTTCCTCGCAGGGAGAACCTGGGCGTGATGGTGTTGGAATACCCGGTCCCCCCGGGCCCCCAGGAAAGATCATCCACGTCAATGAGGTAAGGTTTCTCAGCCCCGTTGACTCAGAACTGGTCAGACACGCCTGTTCTTGATGCAACCGCCTTGCTTATAGAGACATTCATGCCAGGAGAGCATGGCATGACCCAGGAGATTATACGGGGGAGGGTGACGTGCCAACCTCGTCAGCGTTCCCTCAGATTCCTTTTGTACGGTCCCATATAGAGGAGGAAGAGTTTTTGCTAAGGGTGGGTAAAGTGATTGAATACAAAAGGACGGCGAGAGAGCTGGCTCAAAGAGGAAGGGAGGAAGAGGAAAAGAAGTGGGCAAACCAAGCAAGTGTCAGCACTTTATGGAGGATTTTGGGCATATGTCTGATTATTCAGCACCACAAACAGTAGGAAATCCACAAATTGTGGCTCTAACCAAAATCAGTATGGGATGTGAATGCTCTTTTTATTCTACACAAACTCTTAAGACCCTTTTGGTAAGTATATTAGGGTGATTCCCTTTGGGTGGATCTGGTTGGTGCCCGAGTCCTGCACATCCTCAGACTGCCAGCCTAGCACGCTGTCTGGTCGCTTGTCCCAATGCTTCCCTTTCGGACTATGGGCCTCATTACGACCCTGGCGCTAAGTGTTTAACGGCGCCGTAAAAGGCTGCGGCGCCGTTAAACACTTATCGCCTTACTACGAGGTCCCTTTGCGGGACCCGACCTTAACGGCTGGTCTACACCAGCCGTTAAAGTAGGGACCCGCAAAGGGACCCTGGTGCTAAGTACGGTACCGCAATTTGCGGTACCGTATTTAGCACCTTCACCATTCCCATAGAGCCCTATGGGGCGAAAATGGAAATGGGGAAGGGCCACGGTTCAATGGGGAATTACCGCCCCGCCAACCTTGGAATGGGTTGGTCATTCCCCATTGAACCATGGCGGACCCGTTACAACACCGGCACCAACCATGGTGCTAATAGCGCCATGGTTTAGCGCCGGTGTTGTAATGAGGGCCTATATCTTTGACAAGTCATTATGGCGAGTTCCAGGCTGCACCAAAATCTGACACCTGGTACCACATAAGCGAGTTTTCATTGTCCAAGTTGTGTTGAAGCTGGCTGATCCAGGCCAGCCTGCATAGTCTTGCCGCAACATTTGCGGGACAGCTCCGGGGTGATCAAGTGTGGGTTATCTGTGTTCCAAAGTTATGGAATTTCTGTGACAGCTTGTCGGAAGTTGTGTCTTCAGGGAGGCACCATCCCCTCCCTGCCCACTCTCCCAATCCTCCTCAGTTGATAGACAACCATATCTCTTTTCAAACCTCATTTCCTTCTTTGCCACCATTTTGCAAGGCCGGAAACTAGGGATTCTATTAATTCCCGCCTTCTGTGACTGTGTCTTCCTGTTTGTCTTCTTTCTGTGTCCTTTCCTTCGGTGCTTCCGTGTGGATCAGTCTACCACTAGCAAGACAAGCTTCCTGCAAAGTCTGTGGCCCCTGTCCCCGCCCGCTGTGTTCACTGGAGCGTGGACAGGGGCAGTGTTCCGGGTCGCCTGAGGCCTCACGCTTTTTCATGTTTGCTAATTTACGGTTTTTATTCTTGACACAAGATAGCCTAAGGTTGTTATGAGTTGGTACTTTAAGGTAGCCCTGCGCCATGGGTGAGTGTATTTTTCTGGCAGGTGCCATCTTAGTTATTATTGCACACGGGTTGGCTTACTGATAGCAGCCAAGTGGCTGAAGTCATTTGGAAGGAACTTAGTGGCTGCCAGTAGGTCAACTAAATATGTTTTACTTTCAGGAATCGGGTGTACTTTTACCGGGTCACAACGTAAGTACATTGGTGACTCGTCAATGGGATGATGTTGCATGTTGCAGTTAAGCATGACATTCCTAGGGAAGGGTGGTCCGAGCATGACATTTACAAGGAAGAATGAGCGGAGCATGGCTTTTCCAGAGTAGGAGAAATAGAGCATGGCATGTCCCAGGACAAGGAGAGCTGAGCATTGCATGCCCAGGGAATAGTCAAGTCTGGCATTGCATTTCCAGGGCAGGATGAGCTGAGAATGTCTTTTCCAGAGTAGGAAGTATAGAGCATGACATGACCCAGGACAAGGAGAGCTGAGCATTGCATGCCCAGGGAATAGTCAAGTGTGGCATTGCATTTCCAGGGCAGGATGAGCTGAGCATGGCTTTTCCAGAGTAGGAGAAATAGAGCATGGCATGTCCCAGGACAAGGAGAGCTGAGCATTGCATGCCCAGGGAATAGTCAAGTCTGGCATTGCATTTCCAGGGCAGGATGAGCTGAGAATGTCTTTTCCAGAGTAGGAAGTATAGAGCATGACATGACCCAGGACAAGGAGAGCTGAGCATTGCATGCCCAGGGAATAGTCAAGTGTGGCATTGCATTTCAAGGGCAGGATGAGCTGAGAATGGCTTTTCCAGAGTAGCAAGAATAGAGCGTGGCATGTCCCAGGACAAGGAGAGCTGAGCATTGCATTCCCAGGGAATAGTCAAGTGTGGCATTGCATTTCCATGGCAGGATGAGCTGAGAATGGCTTTTCCAGAGTAGGAAGTATAGAGCATGGCATACCCAGGACAAAGAGAGCTGAGCATTGCATGCCCAGGGAATAGTCAAGTGTGGCATTGCATTTCCAGGACAGGATGAGCTGAGCATGGCTTTTCCAGAGTAGGACAAATAGAGTGTGACATGCCCCAGGACAAGGAGAGCTGAGCATCGCATTCCCAGGCAAGGGTGAGGGGCAGGATGAGATGATCCTCACATTCCTAAGGCAAAATGAGCAGGGCACACCATTCTCAGGGGAGGGTGAGCTGGGGATAGCATTCCTAAGGCAAGGCAAGCAGAGCATTACATGTCCAGGGTGGGACGAACACAGCATGGCATTATCGGCATACTCAGGGAAGCATGAGCTGAGCAATGCATTCCCAGGTAATAGTCAAGTGTGGCATTGAATGTCCATGGCAGGATAAGATGAGCATGGCTTTTCCAGAGTAGGAATAGAGCATAGCATGCCCCAGGACAAGTAGAGCATTTCCAGGCAATGGTCAAAAGCAGAGTGAGCGGATAATCACATCCCTAAGGCAAAATTAGCATAACACAACATTCTCACTGATGGGTAAGCTGGGAATGGCATTCCTATGGCAAGACAAGCATTGCATGTCCAGGGTGCGGTAAGCATAGCATTCCCAGGGAATAATTAAGTGTGGCATTGCATTTCCAGGGCAGGATGTGCTGAGCATGGCTTTTCCAGAGTAGGAAGTATAGAGCATGGTCTGACCCAGGACAAGGAGAGCTGAGCATTGCATGCCTAGGGAATAGTCAAGTGTGGCATTGCATTTCCTGGGCAGGATGAGCTGAGCATCGCATTTCCAGGCAAAAGTGAGAGGCAGAATAAGCTGATACTTGCATTCCTAAAACAGAATGAGCAGAGCACAGAATTCTCAGGGAAGGGAGAGCTAACAATAGCATTCCTATGGCAAGGAAAGCAGAGCATTGCATGGCCAGGATGCGGTGAACATAGCATGCCGTTATCGTATTCTCAAGGAAGCATGAGCTCAGCATAACATTCCCAGGGAATAATCAAGTGCGGCATTGCATTTTCCAGGGCAGGATGAGGTGAGATATTCCATATTATTCCCAAGAAAGGATGAACTGAGAATAGCATTATCTGGGCATAATGAGGTAAAGATGGCATTCCCAGGGCTGGATTAATTAAACATAGTATTCCCATATAAGGATAAGCTGATCATGGTATTTGCCCAAACTCTGAGCGTGGCAAGCCGAGAAGAATGGCATTCCCAGAGCGGAGTAAGCTAAGAATGGCATTCCCATATCTTAGTGGGCTAAGATGACATTCCAAGAGTAATGCAGAGCTGTGCATTGCAGTTCAAGGAAAGGAGTCAAGCATTGCATTTTGAGGGCAGAACCAAGAGCAATTTCCTCAGGAGTCAGTGATGGCATTAACAGGACTGATTGCTGACAAAAGCATTCGAAGGGCACATTGAGATGCCTTTGCTGCATTGCAATAGTGGTGCGAGATGAGCATGGCATTTCTGGGGCAAATGGATCTGAGCATGACATTCATGTTGCAAAAAGAACTGAAAATGCCCTTTAGAAGCGGAGTGTGGCATTCGCACGACAGTGCAGAGCATAGCGTCCTAAGGGCACAGTAAGGAAATGTTCCCAGGACACAATTAAATAATCATAGTATTCCCATGGCACGTGCAAGTGTGCAGGATAAGAGTGTGGCATTCCAAAAGTCAAACAAACCGAGCATGGCATTCAGTGCGTGCATTGTTAGGGGCATTTCAATTGCAGAGCCCTTTGTGAAAAACATGGTGTTCCAGAGTACACAGAGCTGCACATGGCATCCAACGGTGCAGTGAGCTGAGCATGGGATAGGGTGCAAGTTACATTTTCAGGGTGGCACCCTGGGCACAAGCCAAGCCTGGCATCCTGGTCATACGCAAGTTGGGCACCCCTTCACAACATGGACAAGGAGGGCACCATTCTGCAAATGGTTCTTCTTTTGCCTGCACCCATCTTTTGTAAGACAGGGGAATGCCATTGTGGAATGGTGCCCTCGTGGTCTATGTGGTGAAGAAGAAGCATTTATTGGAGGGACCCTGTCAGCTGCCTGCACGTGAGAAAGTTGTGTGGAATGTAATCTCGCCTTTTCTCCCTTTGTGGCTGTGTGAGGTCACTGCCCAGTTCCGCTCTTCTATATACTCACAAGGTCAAATGTTCATGTTCTAGACGCTGATGTGTTTTTTCTTCTTCCCTGCAGGGCAGGCAGGGAGAGGCCGGATTCCCGGTAAGTAAAGTGGTGCGCCACAGTTGGGAGTGCTGTTAGCGCCGTTGACCAACTGCATGTTGTGCTGCCTCCTAGACACCAGTGTTGTGCTGGTTTTATGTGATCGTGTCGAGGTTTCCTTCCAGAAGTAGATTTCTTCTAACTCGTTTTGAATGGGTAATTTTGCCAAAAATATATGTATGCAGGGGTTGGCGGGACCCTCGCAGGCAAAATCCCTTGGAAGAAACTTAATGAAATGTGCTTTTAAAAAAAATGCTGCGGCAAAATCTCCCATTCCCGTTGCCGTGAGGTGTATGGCACTGGTGTGCTGGTGGCGCAGGAGTAAATCTTTACATTGTGGAGGATGATTAGCGATTGCACTGATGGGTGGCGTGAAGGAGTGAGCTTTTATTACAAAGTGTACGGTGACGGAGAATGTGTTATTACTTGCATTGTGCGGTGTGTGTGGACTAATGTGTGCATATGCAAGAGTTTAGTGGTTTTGAGGTATGTTATTTGCCACTACCGCCTGATTTCGAGACGTGATGTGTATTGCTTGTGTGCACACATTTTGGAGGATATGTGATTATATATGTATGTGTGGGGTGTTGTAACTTTGATGGCTAATGTGGGAGATGGACATGTTAATGCATGAATGCCTGTGTGGTACAGTAGAGATGAACACCAAACCAGTGGCTTAAATAGAGCCATGCATTAGTCCTTTGGTGTTTTAGGTGTGCTGTGTTGCTCTGTTACTTGTTGTCCATGAAGGGAATGATAATAACTCTTGTCTTTCTCACTAGTCTTGGTGTAGAGGGAGTTGGTTGGTGTAGCACAGTGGGGAAAGAGCTAGAGGTGTCATTATTGTGGTGTAGGCTGTTTAGGAATGTTGTGGGAATGGGCCTTTTGTTAGGGAAGAGTTCTCTTGTAGGCAACTTTCCCTCCATATTCTAAGGACCCCCAAACTTTGTGCTGATGTTTTTGACCCTGTCCTGAAGTTTTACCGAGAAGTGAAGCCATAAGCTTCACTCCCCTGGCCTTTTTGCGCTCATTTGCCACGGGGAAACTGACCCGTTTTTCAGTATTATGTTTCCCTTTTGGTTTTTACTTGTGACCTGTTTGGGTATGTATGTGGTCACAGAAATATTTATCAGACTTGTGTTTTAAGTGAATGATTGAGGTGGTAGTATGTTTGTGTTCTGTGAAGAGAGATTTGTGCCTCATTACAAGGTCAGCATTAACCCGACAGTGCTACCATCGGGGTACCGCCGACCTCGTAACACCGTTCCACCGCCTGAGATCCCGGTTCCACCGGGACATTACCGGTGGCTCGGGATGTCAGGGGCGGAACCTGTAAGTCCCCATTCCCGTGGAGTCCCATAGGGGACACAGAAGCACCAGCACCATTGCTAACACTGCCAGTGTGAAAATGATGCCTGCAGGGGCTGGTGCTTCTGTGAAAATGATGCCTGCAGGGGCCGGTACTTCTGTGAAAATTATGCCTGCATGGGGCGGGTCCCTGCAGGCATTCTCGTAGTCTGATGGTCCTGAAAGGGTGCCGGTACGCTGCTACCGGCACCCTTATTTCTGGACCGCCATAGTATTATGCCAGTGCCTTTCATGAAGAGCGAATATGTTACTATGTTGCTGTCTAGTGTGTAGAAGATGGGGAGACATTATTTCATGGCTGTCTTCTGTGAAAAGGGGATGTCTTCTACTGGTGTTATTGTGGTTGATATGCACTGCTATTGATCATTGTTTTTACATTTTCCACGCAGGGCCCGATGGGTCCTAAGGGAGACCATGGACCCCCAGGCTTGTCTGGATCTCCAGGGGCAAAGGTTAGAGCTGTCTGACTGTTAATGATCGCTACCCATGCCAACCCTGCCCACCTTGATTAGAAGTGTTGTCTTTGCAGATATATTTACTTAACAAATGAATGTTAGTATATCTGTTTTTACATTTTGTGCAATATTGTGACCCCCTACTTCGCTAGGGTGTACAACATGCGTTAGTCTTGCTTTGTTTTTTATTTATTTATTTATTACATTTCTAAAGCGCAAAGGACCCGGATCTTGGGTGTCTGTGGCAGACAGTGAACAGATGGCAGCATTAGCATTCGCTTCTGGGATTTGAAGGATATTGGGAAAAATCGGAGCAGGCCCTCAGATGGACCGGATGCCACACAGGGCCTGATTGCCTTGTGGAATACTCATGTTATCCACCTGGCAATCACCACTTTGGAAACCTCTAGGCTTCATTTATCATTGTGACACCAAGAGCCTATTACTCGCAGTCGTGCAAGCGGCCTATAACTTTGGGGTACACCTACACTCACCGTAGCACACATCCTCAGGCGCAGACGCTTGCTGCCTCCATTTCCCCACTCAAGTTGCATCCTCATGTGAGGAACAGGGAGAATATGGATGCGGGCCCTCAGACCCCCTTCCCAGAGCCTCAGGAATAAGAGCCAGTGGTTGCTGATGGCCTTTCCTCCTGACTGCCTCGGACATGCCACCTAAACTGCCTTTGATATCTCTTGCGCACCTTCTCGTCTAGTTACCACATTTCAGGATACATAGGATATCCCCTGAGGCTCGGGGCTTTCATCAGCCTTAGAACCCCAGCCAAATATGCTTCAACCCATGGAAATAGGGTATGGGAAGAAAATATAAACTCAGCTGCCTCTTCTTTCAATGTCAGGTACTAAGAGGACATTTTCTGTCTCTTTTCTTGGCTTAGCCCCTCCTATCTGATCCAATTCCCAGGCCTCCCTCAATACTAGCAATCACTTGCTCACCTCCCCCTAGAAGCTTAAAAGTGTTGGAGACTCAGCAAAGGGGGTGGCTGAGGAATCAAAGAGCCTAGACACCCTTGAGGTACTTTGCTCTAACTGAGCTCTTACAACATGTTTTTTTTTTCTCAGCCTTTGGCTTACTTGTTACAAAGTTGAACAACTACAGAACATCTTGGATTGAATTCCAAGAAAATAAGTTTATTAGTACACTAACTAGCTCTCTAACTGCCTGACTCCCCAGGAACGACTAGTTACAAATATCTTAAGTTCTCTAAATATTTCCTGTCTCTTGTAGATCCTTGGTGTTAGGAAATATTTTTTTTCTGCTTTCCTCCCATAGACTTCTATGTCTGCTTCCTGACCTGATTTTTGGACCATTTCCGCAAAACCCTCATCCTTTCAGTCATGCAAACGTGCAAGCATTTACGCCACTTTCAGGCTGGAGTAAATGTTTTGGATTCCTATGGAATCAATTGTGAATGCTGCTTGTCATGCGTAAATGGCAGGTGGCATTTACTCCATGAGCTCTGCGAAGAGCAAAAGGTAGAGGTAAAAGAAAAGCGACTTTACACCTACCTGTTGAACTTTATAGTGCAAATGACACAAATTGCATGCAGGGAACCTGTATGCACCTAAGTGCCCTCCAGCCAATTTATGCCCAGGAAGAAAATTACCCCCATTATGTCACACAGCATGCAACTTCATGCATCCATCCAATTTATAATCACCCACCATTTGCGCCTTTTTTTGAGATAATAGCCATTCCGAATTATCCACTGGCTGCTGGATCTGCAGACATCCAACATTAAATACAAAAAAAACACCAAAAAGAATGACTCTTGTGTGCTGGGAACAGCTGATAAATGCGGTTGGGGGTGCAGTAAATTGCCCTGGACAGATCTTTCCCACCTCTACCCGTTGCTTGAACAACATTGTCCTTTCTAACTATATGTGATATAGCATGAGCCCTCCCTTTTACTGTCTTTCATAAAATGCCCCCCCCCTTTCAACGTCTGTAATGCAGCATGCACTAGGCTCCTTCAGTCACCCCCACTGTTATTATGTTAAATGGACTCCCAGATTGTTCTCTGCAGCTAAGTGCCTCCTTTTCTCCCCACTGTTGCAGGGTGAAAAGGGAGAGCCGGCGGCTTACTTCGGCCCTGATGGAAACATCCCATCTTTATCATCCAAAGGAGAAAAGGTGAGACTTTGTTGAGGAAGCAGTTCCTCCGACATTGGCCTGTTTGTTACCATTGCACATGATCGCCTGGCCGCTGATTATGGGGGTGACTACTTGCAGTCTTCAGCGCCTGACTCCCAATGCATGTTATCGAGTGGCCAGTGGTGGCCTTTGTGTTTGTGTGCATTATTTACCATGTCCTCTGGGATCTTTGTTTGGGGTGTCTGGAACCCGTACACAGTGGTGTCCACCTCTTTAGAGTGGAGTATGTGATTGTCTTAATTATTCACTGCACTCACTGTACCACATCCCCCATTAGTTCTCTGCACTCTCTCTCCAGGTGTCTGCTTCGTTATACATTTACCTCTCCCCCAAATGCAGGCCACTCTCCTCACCTTTACTCCTCCACCATTACACAGGACCTCTTTTACCACCATGCTGCCCGCTTGGGCAGATGTTCTTCGCCAGATGTTGTGAGATAGTTCACTCTGCCCATATCCTGCTCATTTCTCCCCTCTTCCGGTTGATCTAGATATGATATGATATGATAGGTTATTTATAACATGCTTATTACCCCGAGGTTTCTAAGCACGGACCCTGTGTTCCTGCTTCCAAGGCGAGCACGTTGCCCCTGAGCTATCCTCACCAGACTATCAGGAGTCTGCAACCTTTGGCTCTCCAGATGTTTTGGACTACAACCCCATCAGCCATACACCACATGGTCAATAGTGGGGGGTCATGGGAGTCCTAGTCCAAAACCTCTAGAGAGCCACACGTTGCAGACCCCTGCTCTAGATGATGTGGTGATGTACCAGACTCTGCTCTAAATACCTCCCCCAGTTTCCTTTCACTCCAGATGTTGAATTATATCCTGCCGTGTCATTGTTTGAATGGTTTCAGATGTTGCGTTACATCTGGTTACACCAAATACCGGAGATGCCCAGACAGTGCTCACAATGCCGGGATACCTTCCTCCTTGGAGAAGTCTGATAGTTATTCTTAAACGTTTGCATGGTACTTTTTAGCATGTTCTTCCCCTGTGGCATACGTGTGGCAATCTATGGTCTACCTTCTCACCCTGGCTAGGTCCCAGCACTGTCCTTCACTGATGGCTCCCCGTGAGGCAGAATCGTGCCTGGGGTTGCTTGTTATGCCACACAGAGATTCCACTGATTGATCTGGACCACAGACAGAGTGGTTTGCAAATGGTTGGTCCTCTCTTGCAATGGCAGAGCCAAACTGTAAATGCTGGAGTAATGCTGCTCATTTCAATTACAGATGTTGTTTTAAGTAATCACCTCCTCCTTTCCACACACACACACCCACGCGCGCGTGCGCGGCCACACACACACACATTTTAGCAGAGCCAGATTGCGATTTTTGTTTTTGAGGCAGCATGTTTAACTTTCTCCCTCTCCACACTCTGTGTTTACTGCAGGGAGATCCAGGACCAAGTGGACCAGTCGGCCCAGCGGTAAGTCATTGGGTCTGATGCCGATTGTTAATGGCAAGATGAGCATTTGATATGTAACTCTCATCCGCCTTGCAAACTGCACACAAGACTAGCGCACTCTGGGGGCCACGCTTATATTGTCTACTCGGCTGGCGTTGCAGGCCACATGCATACAAGGGTTGTGTTTTAGTCCTCTTTAAATTCTTGTGCTTTGATGTGTGCCTATATGTCTATAGTTTACATTTTTCCTCCAAGGACCAAGAGTTGACCCCCTTAGCTCAGGGTTTTCACCTGCATACTCTGCTTCTCCTGCACCCCAGCTTTGACGGCTCCTTTTCCCTTTAAAGAGAGGTGTTGTGCTTCTCTATGTGGCATTGCATAGCATTGGTCCATAGGAAAACATTGGGCACAAGTGGAACACAACCGAGACTTGTGCTGACTCTGCCTTAACTTTGACAGCGCCATTTCCGATAACCACAGACTTTCATTTTGTGCTTAACCGGTTGTATAATAGTGTGCTTTGCCTCAATTCCAAAACCCCTGACCAAAAACACTGCATTGTGAACTCACTTTTCTGGGTATTCAGTGACTTCAGGGGGAGTTACTTCACTTAAGACTCCCTCCCTAAAGTTATCTGCCTGCACTAGACTGCATTTCCTCGCTTGTACCAAGTTATATAAGGAATATATCATTGTATGATGTTGCACGTTGCCACCATGCTGCCCGCTTGGCGGATTTACTTTGTCCCCCCCCTTGGGAGAGTCAGGGACATGCAGAAAAGCCCTGCAACCTGGATGGAGATTGAGCTTCCTGAACCCTAAACTTGGGGTCTAGGAAAATCCTTCTGGCACTTCTCAGGAGCCTAACTACCTCTTGCCCACCCAACCAACCTACTCACCTTTGAATATAGTATCATCTCTACGAAACATACACAGCCACTTACACACACTGCAGCCTTACACATGCAAGCGCTGCCTTTCCCTAAATTAACCAGCTCAGATCCAAAGCTCACTGTACAGCCTGCGAGAACTTTAGTCCAATCACATGCTCCGGCTCCTTCATGACAAGCGCAGCTCACGGTTTCCATGGCTGCCAGTTAGTAGACATTCGTTCTCCCTTATGGATACAAAATATGTCCAAGTGTCACTGCGACAAACAGCGTATGATCATGTCAGCACACAGGACTCTGGTACTTTCCGTATCCACCTATCCACTCCTTCACCTGTGCACCAACCTCCCCTGCTATCTATCCCCACTCACCTTCCCTTGCCAATGCCTTTATCCGAGAACCCTGCAACAAGAAGTCGCCAAAATAGCAGACATGCACACTAAAAGACCATTTTACTCTCCTTTGCAATACATTACAAGCTCTCACTTCAACCACAAATTGCTCAAGTTGTCTAAAACCTATGATTACCACCTCTGCTTAGACTTCCACAGCACTCCCTTCTCACTACCACCGTCCAGGCCTCCCTTGTTTGGGAGATCATTGTATTCTGGCTTGATAATGCTTATTCCATCCAAAGCCAAACTCCTAAGCTCTTTCATCACACTATGCATGGCTCTCTCTTCCAATCTCTTCCTGGAGCAACCTCCAGGACCTTTCGCTTAGCCACAGGGCCGTATACCACACTGGCCCTGACACTCTTGCTGCATGTACTTCAAAGTATCATCCTACAAGAAACTTGCCCGCAGCTTGATTTCCAAGGACAACCCGCTACACCACTTGCAAGCAAGCTCCAAAAACCTGAAAGTCCTCTCATTCTAATCCCTGTCTGAGGGTTAGTCTGCATTTACAAGAAACCTTCATATCTACTTCTTCCAGGTCACTTTCTGAACATACGTTCACCGGGAGCTTTGCGCCTCCTTTATCTGCTTCTCCCCAGTCCTTCTACCCTCCGCCCACATCACCTGATCGCACTCCCAGATTCCCCGTCGTCTTTTGGGCAAGCTCCGAAGAAGATGTACGCCTTGCATGAGCATGTAACAAGTAACCAATAAGCAGGTGGACCAGATGGAAGGTTGTTTTGTGGAGTGGTCTCACGCATTACATTGTCTCTCCTTTTCTTCTCTAGGGTCAACATGGCCGTCATGGACAGAAAGGGGAGATCGGATTTCCCGGAAGACCCGTAAGGAAAATTGAAATTCACTCTCCTCTAGTACTGTTCTGAGCAAACTAAATTATATTATTTCTCTATCCCAGTTTATACTTAAGTGAAACGCCATTCCTCCTCTTAACTAATCCATTCCATCTCTTTTCGAATCCGTTCCATTCAGTTTCCACCTTTCATGCAGTTCATACCTCCAATTGCTCAATTGATGCATCTTTTCACACAATGCATATATCCTTTCCGCAATCTAGTTCTCCTTTCACCCAACCCATTGCTCTTACCAAATGCTTTCCTCCTCTCATCTAGTCCTATCCTATTCTGATCAATTTCCTCATTCCTCTCATCCGAGCCATCTTCCCTGGGATCCAATCTATTCCGTCTAGTCGCCCGCATCCAGTTCCTTATTAGACCATACAAAATCCCTGACTCTTTCTAAGACTGCATTTCATGGCCACCTTCCTTGCTGGAGAACTTGCCCCACACCCCCAGCATGCAGATTTCTGATGGTTGGATACTGTGCTGCATTCAGAGGTCCTCCTGACTGCCTATGTGCATAATTGTGGTTGCACCCTATGCCGGATGTGCAAGTGCCCTGGTGCTGTGGAAAATGCGAGAAGGCCTCTGTGTTGTGTGGGCTGGATATGATATGATATGATAGGTTATTTATAACGCACTTAATACCCAGAGGTTTCTAAGCGCGGACCCGGGGATCGAACCTGCGCTGCTCCGTGTTGTCTTGCTTCCAAGGCGAGCACGTTTCCCATGAGCTATCCTCCCGAGACTAGACAGGCTGCGAACATTCTCTGGCATTCTGCTGAATGTGAGGGTGTCTTGGCATTATGCTGATAGAAGGTTCCCCACTATTGTGCTTCAAATTTACGCTGAGTGTGGGACTGTCCCAGTGCGACGCGGAGTCTGAACATTATTCAGTGTAATGCTGAGTGCGAGAGCGCCCTGGTGTTATGCTGAGTGAGAGTCTGTTTGTGTGCTGAATGTCAGTCTGTGTGGAGTACTTGCACTGCAGGAGTGAACGCGTGCACTCCTTCCTTCTCAGTGTGTTGATTCTGAGTCTTGCAGCGCTCTGTGGAGCATGGGCTTGTTATTGAATACCTCTAATGCTCTTCTCACCTCTCTCGCTAGGGACGCCCTGGCATGAACGGAGTAAAGGGAGACAAAGGCGACCCTGCAGATCCCAGTGCTCTGCTCGGTTCCAGGGTAAGTAGCTGTCTATGGCCCTTTCAGTTCATATAGTTTGCAGAGGGAACAGGTTCTCACTTTGCAATTCTCCAAAGAACCATATTGGCTGACTCTGAAGTGCTTTCGAGAGGCCCACTTTACACTTCTTCCGAGAGTCTCACTCTGCCCTGGTCTATACAAGCTCACCGTGTAATGTCACAAAGATGCCCACTTTGTAGTTCTTCGGATGGTTACTGAGCTATCTTTCAGAGATAATCACTCTGCAGTGTTCCCTCTGGTGATTGCACGTTTTGATTCTGCTGTCCTTTAGAAATGCTTGCTCTGCAGTGCTTAAAAGAAGCACACACTGCAGAACTTTACAGGCTCTCACTCTGCAGTGCTTCAAACATGCTCATCATTCAGTGCAACTGAGAAGGAGACTTTGCAGTGCTCTTGCAAACACCCTCTTTGTGTTTTCGAGATGGCACTGAGGGATCAACACTGTGTATCTGCGATGCAATGCCCCTGCAATCCAACCTACATCTATTTTATTGTTTGCTTGTTAGGTGCTTATACAATAAGAAAATGCTGTTTCAAAGCGTCCACAGGGCAGGGTGGGAGCAGGGGAAGGAAACACATTAAAACACAATATTTAAGAACAGAGGGTGGAGGGACGAGCCTACTATGCCTTGTGAGTATTCAGAACGTGCAAGTGCAGAAAGGAAGAGGGAAGAGGTGTTAAGTGCTGCAGAGTCCGAGCTCGAGGGTGAGCCATAGACAAAGTGCTAGAAATGTTGAGTGCTGCACGGCATGGGCCGCGGGAGGTGTAAGTGTGAGCCTCCAGAGCGGCGGGTGTGCAGGAGCAAAGTGTTGTGGATAGACATGAGCTGGCAAGAATTGGTGTGGGAGGTCAAGTCCCTGAGGATGCATAAGGGCCACGTACACCGATTCAGCAACTGTGGGTTTAGCAAAGGAGAGAAGGAGGGAAAGAGGAGGAAAAGAGAAAAGTCTTAAGTAGCTTCCGGAATTTGAGAAGATCCTGCTGAAGGCGCAGGGGGAGGAGGAGGCTATCCCAGAGGAGGGAGTCCCTGCCCTCTGTTTAGCAAAGAACTTTACACACAGAGAGTTTGTGCTCGAGGAACAAAGTGGTCTAGAGGGAGTGTATTTAGGGAGATAAAGTTGAAGATAGTGTGGTCCCCGGGACCAGACAGCCTTGTGGATGATGCAGAGGGATTTGTGCACATGCACTCCAAACCCCCAAAACATGTTTCAAATAACCTTGTGCTTGTGGGGAGGGGAGACGAGAGCGCAGGCTTCACTGGTTCTTGACTTTAGTAAGGAATGGCTCAGCACTTCATCTCTGGATTTGATCTTAGTAGGGGGGGGGGGTGAGTTTCTATGTCATGTTATCGAAAAGAATTCATCGATGGAGTTTTCATTGAATTATTTTTTTAATGAGTGGTTTTGCCAAAATTATATGCGGGGGAGACCACCCCCCGCAGTTATGCACCTCTTGCTGTTATAGCAGTAGAGCAGGAGGGGTTCGTCCGGAGTGTAATGTCAGTAATCAGAAAACTCACCCTGCACCCACCTTTGGGTGGGATCCAGGAGCTGGGGGCAGGGTATTGTGGTGAGATATGTCGGGACGCGCACTGTCCACTGAGATCACATCCAAAGATGGACAGATGAGGCAGGCGGGGGCCTCACGCACTGATCTCTTGGCATATCAATGCCAGAAAGACACACAGAGGCCAGCACAGGCTCACGAGAGTCTCAGATCCTGTGATCGGGGGCATAGTTGAGTCCTTCCGATAGATCTGAGGCGGGGGCATAGTTGAGTCCTTCCGATAGATCTGAGGCCTGGGTTATGAGGACCTCTCGGCCTCACAGTGGTCAGAGCTGCCGCAAGTCACTGGATCAGTCCCTAAGTCCCCAGCTGACTCCCACTAACTGCAGTATGCTGCACTGCTCTGGGGCCCCGGGTTACCCATAGTTGCCGTCCTTTAGCGAACAATGATGTGGTTTGCATATGCTTGATGTGTAGCCATCATGACTTGAAATTGTGCACTCACATGTGTTCAGTTTAGGCGGTTCAGACAGGCACCCAGGAAGAACAAGACTGTCTGTACACAGGAACATCAGATAGGGGAATAATCGGATAGGGGAAAAGCCACCAGTTACATTGGTGGTTAGTCCTAAGTGTGTATTGGTTGTGCGGTGCCTCCTGGTGCTGCATATGCTCTTGGGAGAGAACACCATGCACTAGGGTGGATTTCTGTTGGGATGTGGGAGTAAGGTTGGTGACTGGTGGGTCTAGCAACAAAGGTCTATGGATGCAGTCTTAAAACCAGGTGAGTGGGATAAAAGGACTCTGAGAAGTGACAGGTTTTATTAGCTTCCTAGATTGATCACATGTGTAAAAGCAGTTGAGAGGGCATTTGGTGTGGCAATGGTGTTTGTTGGTGTAGTAATGGTTGGTGATGTTTCATGTGTTGGGTTTCCTATTGAGATACATTGCTGTTAATGTTGTCTTCTGCCTCATTGTATTTGGCAGTTATGGGTGGGTCTCAGTGTGGTGCCGAGGTCACACCTGTGCGTGTGTGATCTTGTGACAGCGAGAAATATTCACACATGTATGGTGATTTTGAGGGATGAGGCCTTCAGAGGCCAATAGTGACGGTCTTTGTTTCTCCTCTAGGGCTTGCCTGGAGTTCCAGGCCCTCCGGGTCCACCAGGTCCCCCTGGAAATAATTATGGCAACAACGTGAGTAAAACGTGAAGACCCAAACACATTCTTTATATGTGTATATGTGTGTGTGTATGTGTGTGTGCGCCAGTGTAGACAAAACATCACTTTGTTTATTAATGTAAATTGAACAGTGGCACTCCAACATCTTTGTGTGTGTCTTTGCTTGTTCTTTTTGGTAGTCGTGGTCTCTTAATCTGAGAACCCCTTTATCCACACTGCCAGGTCAAACAAGTAATATCCGGGACAGACTGCTCTTTTTCGCAAGTGACATTTAGCCAGACTCAATTTATGGAACTTCAGCCCAGCTTCCTATGTTGGACTTTCCTCCACATAGAACCATTACCACATGCAGTAACATGCAATCCCCGTGGACTTCAATGGGAGTGCAAAATGGGGAATAACTGAAAGGTCTGCATGACTAAAGGGTGCGGGCTGGTCCCGTTACAGAACCCGAACACGCCATTTGAGTTCAGTGCTGTTTTTCAATGAAACCCCGACTCAAAATGAGGATCTTGATGTTATTGACAGGCATGAGTGACCAGCAGGGAAAATCCAAACAGTACGAAACATGGCATCCATGGGGTACCGTGGGGAGGGAGTGGAGAAAAGCAGGAGGGGAACCAACATTATCACTTTGCATATACAGTGAGGTGAGGGGGCAGTCTGCCGAGTGGCGGCAACTGAATAAAAAGGGAAGGAGAATGGTGATGTGTGTGATGTCACCACTGCAAGCAAAGTGTGTAGTGAAGAGGGGGAAATGTCCATGGCTAAGGCAAAGTAGGCGCAATAGAGGGTGCCGGTGCCTCAGTGAAAAATCTTCCCGAAGGGGCTTGAACTACCGACAGGTCAGGTCTGCCAGTAGTTCACTTCCCCTACAGGGAGACTTGTAGTTGCACATGCAGGCAGTTTTACATTTTATGGGTTTATAAACCCATAATCAGGCAGACTAAAACAACAGGCAGTAATATTAATACCTTATTACCACCTGTGTTTCCACTCACCACTACGCTCGTATCAAAGCCCTAAGGGCGTCATCATGAGTTGGCGGTATCTCAGTGATATTTCTGCCAGGATATGGCCCACTGCAATTGCCATTACCGCCACTTGGTCTGGCGGTATTACGTCCCCATTTATTTGAGTACATCGACTCAATGGGGCCTTTTCGTCTCAGTTACTGCAGTGGTAATTCCGTCACAGTAATTGCAGCAGATTTAGCTCCAGCTCAGCGATGGAGGTTAATCCTCCAACTTTCCACAAACCTCATAGTTGGGCGGTGCGGTAATGCAACAGTAGCGCTATTACCAGTGCATGTTAACTGTATCGCCCATCTTGTGATGAGGATCTAGAGGCAGAATCAAGGGTGGGATAAAGAAAGGTGGAGGGAAGTCCTCTATTGTCTGGGTGACAGTCTTCAGTGTCATTATGTATATTCCCATGGAATATGTTTGAGTGATTGTCAGCGTGTATTGGCACATCATTTAATATCTACACCCATCTGCACTTTTTCAGGGCTACCATGAGTCTGGATCTCCCGGATTGCCAGGTAAGCTGAACATCATCAGAGGAGCGGGCTATGTAGAGGCAAGGGTGCCATTTGGGGCTCATGGGGAGTTTCACTTGCACGTCACATGTGTTGCATAACCAGATCCAGGTCTGCCTCTGCAACCCGAGGCTCACACCGTTCAAATGATCTACACAGTCTCTAAATGCAGTGACAGCAACAGAGTGTGTGCTTTCTTGTGCTACCATCCTCCTGCTGAAGCCATCAAGTAATCAATATGTCAGTTAGGCATTACACACACATATCCTGTGCACTCAGTGTGCCTCTGGGTGCACAGTTGTCTTTTGGGCACATAAATGAATTACCTGCTGCACAAGAATAATGCTCCTGCTTACTGTGACACATTTAGATGATTTTCTCAACTGTCTCCAAAAAATGTATGGATTTGCAACCAATGTATTAAGAAACACATCCTAACTTTTAAACGTTAAAATGCACTGTTTCCACTTATATTCTTGTAGGGTGTATTGGAGGTTGAAACCTTAAGCCCTCCTCTCCAAGCTCCCCTTGCAAATGTTTATTGTGCTCACAAAGATAACTCCCCTGAGTTTGGTAAAATGGTGCCACCGTAGAGCGGCAGTGTCCAAGCGTGAAAGATGCAGAGAGCGGAGGCAATCAAAGTGGGTGCGGAGGGCAAAGAGCTGGAAGGAGGAAGGAGGAAGGCAAAGGCATGTAGTGAGATGGCATGGGCAGCCAGGGTATAGTAATAACTGAGGGTGAGGCAGAGTGAAAGGTCAAAAGGGTTATCAAAGGAAGTGGAGGGCCACAGAAATGGGTCAGGGAGAGACAGAGGGAACTAGAGACCACGAGGTGGGTGCATCTCTACACCAGCTGTGGCGTGCACTGCACAGTAACCCAGGGTGCACAAGGACCTGCCTGGCATGACGTGGGCAACAGGGCCTGCTCTGCATCACAAGGAAGAGAGATGTGTCTGTTTCCTAGAGATGAGAAGATTCTGACAAGGCATTCACTGTTGCCTGGAGGTTGAGAGGGCTGTCTCTTCAATGGGGTAGAGGACCCCTGCTCTGCAACTAAGAGGAGGCCCCTGGTCTGTAGTCTAAGGGTGAGGGGTGAACTCATTCTTGTTTAACAATCATGTTGTAGCTCTGAGCACTCCTTCTCTTTCTTCTAGGTTACAAGGGTGAACGTGGCATCCCTGGTGTTCCTGGGCCCAAAGGTGACCGAGGAGATGTAGGACCAGCAGGACCACCAGGTAAGGCCTTTCTAGCTGTTGCTCGGCCCACCTGTGCCTGCTCTCTGGGGAACTGCATATTGAATCGAAGGCAAATACATTCCCTGTAGCCAATTTGAGCCATCACTGTCCATCTGGTTTGCCACACACCGTACTCCAAGTTGAGGCATCGCTGTTACTTTTGCACATTGCATACTAGGGGCTAACATAAGACATGGGTCTCATTCTACGGTTGGTGGTAATTCAGCAGTAAATCGGCCAAATCATCACCAAAATCGGTTACCATTAACACCACTTTGTCCCATGAGTTTACTACTGGATTGACTAAGTGGTGGTAGGGGGTGTACCCAATAATGGGTGTCCCCATTATTGGATTCCTTAGGACTCTAATGGATGTTCGTCCGATTTACAGCTAGAGGAATTAGCACACAGTTAATAGGACACTTTTTGGAGGTAAAGTGGAGGATTTACCACCAGCAACAACTGCCACATTACCTCCAAAAATTGGCATACTTACTGTGCAGTAATTGCGCCAGTGATAAATCTGTCAAAAATTATAATTCGGCAGTGTGGGGAAAAACAGGGGTAATTCTGTTACTGGCATACAAAGTGCCAGCAATAGAATTAGCGCCACTTTCTTGCTGCGCCGCCAATCTTGAATGAGGCCGTATTTGTACTGAGTCATGACTTTTACATACATTGGGTGCATGGCCACACCGATTTCACTTTTACTAATGGCTCTTTGCCCAACTCCAGGACCAAGCAGGCTCCTTTCCTGAGCATTGGCTTCCCACAGTCAACACCTTGCTAGACCACCATCCCACTTTCTTGCTCTAAATATGTGGCACAAACCCCCGTCCCCTACACTGGCACCATCAGGGTAAAGGAGTTCTGGCATAAGTACATGTAGCCGGGGTAAAAGGGTGTTCTTTCCATATTTATGTGTAAGGACAGCTAGACAATAACAGTAAAATGGAAAAATGAGAAGCAATATTCTCTAAGAGAATGGAAAGAATGTTAAATCCCCCCACTCTCCCTACTGCAAGGCCGAAGCCTGGTGTAGCCGAAGCCAGTGGCGAGATGTCAAAGACGCTGTACAAAGTCTTCAGACACTAGTTGTTCATCAATGAATTTCGCTCCTTGAAACGGTGTCGAAGATGCATCCATAGAGAGCCACGTAAAATATAATTATTAAATTATAATTTACAATATGAAAAGTAGTAAAAAGATACAGAGCGACCGACCACGCTGACTGAAAAAAACAATCTGATGACCTTGACACGTGAAGGATCATGGGTACAGTACACAGTATTACAAACACACCCTTTCAACATACCTTTTTTATCTTTGAAAACAAGACATGCAGCACTTCGCACCTACCACTAGATGTCGGCCTCTGCAAAGCATGTGAATGCAAGCAGATAAAAGCATCAGAAAGACGATTACAGTTATGTAATATTTCTCATATACCTTCACTGAATATTTGACCCACCTCTTACCTTTCTCCAACCCGGCCTACCTGGGTCCAAGATCACCCCATAGAGCCCCGCTGTGATGTGGGGAAGGGTGGAAAAGTCAAAGAGTAGGGCAGGATTTTCCCCAAATACCCCTAAGGAAAGAAAACACTAGGTTATGTTGAACACAAAAGGAAAGGCTGCCCGAGCAGCAAGAGCTTTTGATGACTCTAATTTGCCACCTTAATTACTGCTTCATTGTGGCAGCCTCTGCATGGCCGCATTGTACTTTGCACGCTCTCCATTACTTGGAGGCTTTCTGTCTCATGCACCTATGATGTTAGCCAGAATTCCTCCAACATGGCTGCTTTGTGAGCTGGCACCTGAGTGCCTGTCCTTCTCCTGCCTTCCCTGCTCTGATTGGCCCACTCTCCCATCTTAGGACCAAACAGGAGCGCCTGCAGATGAGTGCCGGCCCCTAACAAAGACCCACACAAAAGGGCCCTGTCTGAGCCTGTCAGAGCGTGAAGGAGCACCTCCCCTAAAAATCTTTTTCCGAACTTTAAAAAATCTATGATTCCATTTGATCTCTCACTCGCACTTGTAAGCAGCAATAATGCACAAGGTTCCATCCCCTTGCCTGGACATCAACTGTTGCATGCTTTCTCCCCTTTGTACTTCGCTAGCTACCCATCAACCACTACCCATATCAACACCATGTTATGCATGCCTTAGAATGCCTTGGGTAAAAAAATCGAGTCTAGGTGTTCTTTGATCTGTGCAAGCATTTTCTGTTTTTGTGCTTAGAGTCCCTTGTGTAAAAAATCGAGTCTAGGGGTTCTTTGATCTGTCTAAGCATTTTTGTTTTTGTGCTTAGGGTACCTTTATGTGCCATTCCAGTGGATGAGACCCTCCACCCACATGACCTTCTATAGCCCCCCGTAACATGACGTGAGGCTTTGCCAATCGGTGTAACTATACCTATTTTGACTCTTATGCTGCCTGATGTAGCCCCCGTAACATGAGGCAGGATTTCCAGGCTGTGTACTCACTCCATTATGTCTGTAACAATATGCTCTTTTTCGTGCACTCCACCTATATATCATGCACTTTCTGTAACTAGTGCCTAGATGTCTGAGGGCTTTGTGCGCTGAAATAAATTTATAAATAAATAAATAAAGGCGGACAAAGGAATGCTAGTGTATGGTTCTTTTAGTTGTTATATGCTCATATATACTTTTTCTCTTCCGGTACACGAGCAGGTGTTTTTTTTTAGAGGGAAACTCATGAGACACTATATGCAAATAACTTAACCTAAGCAGATTCATATCTAAACCTTAAAAACAACAATATAAAGAGATATTTTAAATCTTAACAATGTACAAAAATCTTTAAAAAATATACACAAAGTCCATACAGTGCACTGTACAAAAAACTATGTTTAGAAACACATTACTTCGGAGACTTTCTGGCAAGGGCTGTCTCATGGTCCTTGCTGCTGTTCTTTTTTGATGTTCTTCTAGGTCTTGACACGCTCTTGAGATGGTTCTGGCAAGTAACTCTGATTTACAGGCAGAAAGCAGCCGCCAGCAGGCAGCAGCGGCAACAGTGTGTGGATGCCCCAAAGTCTTTTATATGGCTGTGTTGCTTATGCAAGATGCAGGCCAGCAATCGGAGGCAGTGTCGGGGCCCGCACAACTTTTCTCCACTGAGCCACGTCCGCTAGGGTGTGTCCCAGGGAGTCCTGGTGGGCCAACTGTCAGGGGCAGCTCCATTTATTAATATGCAGCCCAAGAGGGCTGAAAACGTTGGGTGCTCCACTGATATGGGGAGCACCAGTAATTAAATGTGCCAGGGGCCCAGCGGTGACAGGATGTCCCCCAGGGATGGGAAGGGGGTGGTGATATTTTCAGGTGCTCCCCTGCTTGTGAGGGGAGCGCCAACCTGAAGCAGTGGTCGAAGTGTACCAAAAGAAGTAGTGGAACTATGTTCTCTGCTGGCCTGGCCTGCCCTGCCCCACAAACCCCCTCGCCACGCCCCCTCCCATGCACAATACAAACCCCAAAACCCATGCACCTGCTGTTTAAGGCAACGTCCAGTGCAGTGCACTGAAAGTGCAGGTTTCAATGGCTTTCTACACTTTTATTTTAAAACGAAACCATTCCGGAACAATTTATTTTTAAAATAAAAGTATAGGAACGGTAAAACTTAATTAAAAGAAGCAGAGGAGCACCACTCCCGCCCACTTCGACCACTGACCTGAAGGCCCGGGCAGCATCTGTGAATGGATGCTGTGAATGGATGCAGAGCATAGCGCCTATCAACTGGGTTGAAACTGTTAGAAACGGCACTCCTGTAGCGCCCATGACTGACTTTTACAAAATACTAGCTCGGGTACCCGGCGTGGCCCGTGTCCTGATCGAGTGGTGTCTCCTGTGCCCTGGAATATGTTGCTCTTGTCGGCAGGTCTTGCTTCAGTTTGCTCTGATGTCTCATGTGCCCTGGAAGATGTTGCTCTTGTCGGCAGGTCTTGCTTCTGTTTGCTCTGATGTCTCATGTGCCCTGGAGGATGTTGCTCTTGTCGGCAGATGTTGCTCTTGTCGGCAGGTCTTGCTTCAGTTTGCTCTGATGTCTCATGTGCTCTTGCTTCAGTTTGCCCTGATGTCTCATGTGCCCTGGAGGATGTTGCTCTTGTCCTCATGTCAGCAAGTCGTGCTGCTGTTTTTTCAGAAGCTCTTGATACCGATTTTTGTTTTGCATCAGATGATTGATTGTGCTCTCTTCTTGTGAACGAACTTAAGTAAACTAATCTTGCCATTTCCCAAATTTGGCGTGATAACCTTTTTTTATATTACCTTTAAAAATGCTTTAATAAACCCTTTTGAACTGTATGCAGTAGTAATACATTTAAAAGGAATAACCAATACATCGAACATTTTCAGATACTTCCAAATTTTGCCTCCTTCTAGGACCTACTGTAGTGAATCGGGGTGAACATCAGTAAATGAGGGTGTGTACAGAGTGACGTTTTTTGCATCCAAAAATAGACTACAATCTTGCCCCAAACAAATGAGGAATCCATGCAAAATTTGGTAGCAGTGGGTTCAACGGTGTGATTTGTATAGCTGGACAAATTGTCATGCTGAGAACCTGGTGTCTGCAGAAGCTGCTGAACCCCCGACAATCCACCCAAAATGTGGCACTCTGAGCTGATATATATATAACCGCTCAGTTTACCTCACTTTCAGGGGAAAGGGGGAAGGGACAAAGAAACAAACACCAGGCTGGAAGCTATCAACTCGCTGGTTCTTCACCTGTAGTTAAAACATATACATGCAATACACCTCATTACTCATGGGTTGCTATACTAACCTTAAACTCTATATCCTTTACCAAAATAGTCAAAAACCATACCTGGTACTTTTCTTCAGTATGCCCAGAGAAGTGATAGGCAGACAAGACTTCCTTACTTGTGGACCAGAATCTTATAGATCATTCAGCCTTCTCATTAGGTCCATGAATGTAATTTTTAACTTTGTAGTTCGTCTGCTCCACCCTAAGATTCTTGAACAAGGTCTTAAGTTCTTCAAAAGTTTAAGGAAGTTCTTTAAAGTTCTTGTATTTGTTTTTATATTTTCTTTGTAGAGTGTCTTTTACTCAGGAACGAATTTTAAACTTGCAATGAAATCTTCACGTGGAAAGCCAGCACCGCGGTTTAATCCAAAACCGCGGGTAAAACGCAAACGCGCTGAAAATCCAAGCCGCGGGAATAAACATACACGCTTTACTCCAAGACGCGGGAAAGACGCACACGTGCTGAAAATCCAAACCGCGGGAAAAAACACACGCGCTTTTCTCCAAGTCGTGGGAAATTCGCACACGCGCTGACAATCCAAATCGTGGGAAAATACACACGCGCTTTTCTCCAAATCGCGGGAAATACGCACACGCGCTGACAATCCAATTCGCGGGTAAAACACACACGCGCTAAAGTCCAAGACGCGATAAAAAATTACACGCGCTAAAGTCCAACCCACGAATAAATATGCATACGCGCTAAAAAAAACAAATCGCGGGAAAAAGCACATGCGCTTTTATTTTATCACGTAGAAAAAACCCTCGCGTATATGAACAGTAAACGCGAGTCCAAAGTTCACGCTCGCGCTTCACTCTTACGCGCAGAGACACACGCGCGGGCTCAAAGTAACGGGAAAAAACTCACACGCTAGTTTGAATGGACACGTAGAAATAAAAAAACAAACGTACGCGCTTCAAATTTAGATACAGATTGGCGATTTCAATCCCTTAAAATAAATATAACCTTTTTACAAAGTTCAACAAAAATGGAAAGTCACTTATCTTGTGATTGAGACTTGAAAACTTCTTTTCTCAGAAAATTGGAAGTATCTAACTCCTGTCCTGTGTCTCCACCAAACTCCATACACGACTCCTGTTATACTTTCAGATTTTCCGCTCAACTGCTAGAAACTTGTCACCCTTGACCAAGTTAAGCAGGAGCTGCAAGGCACACGACCTCTCAGCTGGGCAAGGACGATGAAAGGCAGTTTAGAATGTTCATTGTCCTCCCTATAAACAATCTCCAGCCAATTAGAATTTAGACTAAGAACCTCCATCTTGGCTTGGGGCATTTTCCATAGACTGCAATGAAGGTTAAGGGCAAAATTGGCTGTTTAAAAATATAACCCATAATAACTTCCCAAAACCTTTCTATACTAAATATGTGTCTCCCCTTACCCAATGTAAATGAGTATATGATACTGTATGTAAAGAATATGTCACTCCAACCTGACAGTACCTGACACACACACACACACACATCTACATTTTGTTTGCATATACAATTTTTGTATCCAACATAAACTACCATCTTGCCCCAGACGAAGAAGAATCCATGCTAAATTTGGTAGACGCGGGTTCAATGGTGTGGATTTGTATAGCCGGACAAACATAAACCCATACATACATTCAGCTTTATATATACAGATTAAAGGACCCCTCACGTGATCACATGCAAGGGTTCTTTACTCCAATTTTCTTTCCTTCCGCGTTAAGGATCCCCGGCGCAGCTTCATGTGCCAGGTATCCTCCTCTTTTTTAAATCTCCCGCAGGGTGTTACATACAGCTGTTCACACATGCAAAAACTGAAAACATGTAAAATGGGGATAATAAAGGCAAACACATCTGCGCTAGTATGTGCTCAGCAGAGGACATGCAGGCTTCTTGTCATACCTCTGGCCCAATAAATTACATTTCCCTTTCAAAGTTGGACTGCTGAACATGTACTCAGAGGGATTTGACCTGTGCCCGAAACAAGGTGAGTTGAAAAAGTCCCTCACATGGCTGACTAACACCATCTATCGCCCCTGTCAGCGTTGTAGGCAGGAGTGGAGAAGGGCTCCTTATGAGTCACTGGTCACTACCAGAGGCATTGCCAGGAGGGGGCGCTGAAGGGGCTATAGCCCCAGTTCTTTTGGTTGTAGCTCCGGATAGAATCTCAGGGGCTACAACCAAAAGGCTAGCCAGCCCGAGTCCCGACAGTCCCCACATTAGGCTAGCCCCAAACAAAGATCCCAATATGATTTCTCCCGCCATCTTGAATGCTGCGTGGTTCCCAAGGTACCTGTGCACGCTAGACTTAGATGCCAAGATAAGTCACCTGAATTTTCCCTGTACATTTTAAGGTTTGGTCCTGTAGTTTCTTCAATTATGAGGCGCAAACCTGTGGTTGTTATTTGTTGTTCATGCTCTTGTATGGGCAAAAAAGGGGAAGCAGCTAATCATGCCCGAATGTTTACTGGTCGGAAGTGCCCAGAATTGGATATCGGAGTCGCGATTGGGGTAGACAATTAGGGGAATGTATCCTTATTTGTTTTATGGTGGCATATGCTGTACAAATTAACTTTTCTGACCTAATTCCCTCCTCTCTCTAGGTTCCTTCCCATTCGATCTCAACACGTTTGTGTCCAGATTAAGGGTGAGTATGAGAGTGAGGGATAAAGACCGGTCTTCCATGGGCCTTGGTTTTGTTGGCCATTTAAGGAGGAAGGCATGTTTTTAAGTAGGATTAGGGATGAACGTTTTCCATCAAAGAATGACGTCTTTTTGAAGGATGGAGCATTTTCAATGGGGAATCAGAATGGAAGGGAACTGGCAGTGTGAAAGGAGGTAGAAGTGGTGGATTGTAAAAGGGGTAGTGTTTATTTGAAGAATTGTGTTGTTTATGGAAAGAGGGTGGAGTTTATAGAACACAGATTGCATGTTATAGGAAAGAGATATAGAAAGATGAGTCAGAGTATAGCTCCTGGTGCATAGCGCATGGGTTAAGGGCTTGTCATTGACAAAGGGCTGCCAGGCTAGAATCCCTGGAAGGGTTAACTAAACTTTTCATCCTTTCTGAGGTTGATAAATGGAGTAACATTACATTGTATTACAACTCCTGGAAGCAGAAGGAATCTGGCAAGAATGGCTATATAAAACCTTGTATCGATATATGTACATTATTATTATTATTAATATAGGAACCAGGCCCATGTTTTTAGGGGAACACATAATTTATAGGGACATTTGCATTATTAATGTGAGTGAAAACATGGTTTCTGAGGCTTGTGAATCTGCTTAGGTCCACATGCTTTGCATAGGCGGCCATCTAAAGGTTGCTTCAGAATATTACATCTTGTTTTTTCGATTTTGAAAATGAGGCATTGGGGGTCATTACGACCCTGGCGTTAAGGGTTTAACGGCACCGTAAAAGGTGTCGGCGCCGTTAAACCCTTAACGCCTGATTACGAGGTCCCTTTGCGGGACCCGACCTTAACGGCTGGTCTTACAAGCCGTTAAAGTAGGGTGCCGCAAAGGGACCTCGGTGCTAATTACGGTACCGTTAGCGCCTTCCCCAGTCCCATTGAGCCCTATGGGGCGAAAATGGGGAAGGGCCATGGTGAAATGGGGAAATACCGCCCCGCCAACCTTGGAATGGGGTGGTATTTCCCCATTCCACCATGGCGGACTCGTTAAAACACCGGCACCAACCCATTCCACCATGGCGGATTCGTTAAAACACCGGCACCAACCATGGTGCTAATAGCGCCATGGTTTAACGCCAGGGTTGTAATGAGGGCCATTGACAAAGATTTTCTTGTCACACTTATCCCTATCCTACGTGTTCAGAGACCCCGTGGTCCGTGTTGGCCACAAGTTTGAATCTTTTAGGAAAACTACAGTCGTTTGATGCCAGATCGCTCTTTCAAGGCCGAGTAATAGCTGATGGGCACTTGAAAGAAGCAGAAGACATTTGAGGCTGATGGACGAACACTGACGCACAAGAGTACAGTAGGGAGAGAGGGGTGCCATTTTACACTATTGTTCAGGGCCTATGGAATACCTCTATGCCTTTCCTTCTCCTATCCCACAGCTGCGCTAAATTTGATGGAGAGTATGCCATTTAAATTGTCTCCTGGGTGCAACTCTAAATTCCCTTGGAAGGATGTGTGCAACAACTGTCTTCCAAGGTACCACACCGAGGATCAGCGCCAGGCATGCTGGAAATTCGGCATGCGGCATGTAATCAGTATCGGTCCAGGGTGACACTATTGCTTCAATGTGGGCTCTCGACATCAAGGTTTCAGCACCAGGATCCACAGGTACCTCATAGAGCCACGTGTAGAGGTGCCAGCAGGCAAGTCTGAGAGGCTGTGCGCTCCCTTACATGCAAACATAAAACCCTCTGACAAGGGCAGATGCATAAAGGGTGCCGAACAATCAGTTGAACAGTAAGCAGAAGGAATCAGCCCAGGACCAGGTTTCGAGTTCAGATGGCACCAGTGTCGTAATGCAAAGGCATAGCCCATGTCCTACCCAAAATAGTGGAACCAGAAAAAGGGTTTCTAAAGAAAACTGCATCCACCCCACAACCTACACATCAACAAAAAAGGCACATACACCAAGGGAGACCCAACACTTCTCTCAAACATGCAACATAGCCTACTCGAATTCTGTGAATCAGAGTAGGATTGGGGGGATGATGAAGAAGCTGTTATCAAGGTTGAAACTCCCATGCAGGCATCTGTTGTATTGGAGCCCGCATCTGGAGCCCCGAAAGGGCTGGACTAATAAAGACTTTAGAGAAACCATGAGCAAAATCGTCTTGCTCTGGGAGGATCATGAACGTAGGGCACGTGGGGAACAAAAGAGATGCATGGAAACATCCAAACATGAGACACAGGGCCTCATTACGACCCTGGCGTTAAGGGTTTAATGGCGCCGTAAAAGGTGTCGGCGCCGTTAAACCCTTAACGCCTGATTACGAGGTCCCTTTGCGGGACCCGACCTTAACGGCTGGTTTTTCCAGCCGTTAAAGTAGGGACCCGCAAAGGGACTTTGGTGCTAATAACGGTACCGCAATTTGCGGTAGCGGTATTAGCGCCTTCCCCATTCCCATTGAGCCCTATGGGGCAAAAATGGGAATGGGGAAGGGCCATGGCGGCATGGGGAATTACCGCCCCACCAACCTCGGAATGGGGTGGTAATTCCCCATTCCGCCATGGCGGACACCGACATGGACCATGGTGCTACTAGCACCATGGTCCTCCGCCTGGGTCGTAATGAGGCCCACAGTAAAAAGGCAAAGACTGTACCAGACACTAATATATATATCCTGGGTAACCCATTTCTAGAAATGAGGCATGGGAGAGGATGATACAACTGGGGGGAATACATACACACAGATAATTATCACTTGGTGCCTACAGAGGAGGAATATCCACCCGTTACTTCCTGACCAAAAGAGGACAATTTAAGGCATAAAAGCCCAGGAGTCCAGTGAGGTCATAGATGTCACAGAGGATGTACTAGAAGTGAAGATGAGCTTTCAGAAGATCCTCTGGGCAGGGGAGGAAATAGACTGCTAATGCAGTAATCAGGAATGCCCTGGACACAGTCGAAACTTCTGGCCATTGGGTAGCAGGGGCAATTGTAATCAAACGGCATGCTGGCTAAGGGGACACGCAACATCCTCTCAAAAAAGAGGAACATATCCTGCCACCATCTAGATATCCTACAAAAGGAAGTTGAGGCAATACTGCTAAAGAACATGATCAAAGCGGTTCCACATTATCAGGTAAATATGGGCATTTATTTGCTTTATTAACTAGTACCCAAGAAAGGCAACAAAGAAAAGGCTGGTAATAGGCTACGGCCAGCGAACGAATATGTCAAACAGCATAAGTTTCAGGATGACCACCCTTCAAGAAGAAATCAAACTCCTAAAGAAAGGGGGAGTATGTGGCAACATTGGTTATGAAAGATACATACTTTCATATTTCAATATCCCCAAGTCACCGAAGGTATATGCCATTCAAGTTGGACTCTCGCCTCTTTCAGTTCAAGGTACTTCCTTTTGGAATTGTGTGTGCACCTTGTGTATTCACGAAGGTCCTTACAGTAGTGGTGGCGCATCTTGACAACCAGAACATTTCTGTGTACCCTTACCTAGATGACTAGCTAATAACAGGAGAAATAGTGGCACTTTGCTTGCACAACATGCAAAAAGACAATAAATCTTTGCCGACAAAGAAGAGCCTTTTTTTAGTTAACAAAACTAAATCAGGCCTCAGCCCATTGCAAAGAAAACAATTCTTATGCGCAGTGTTAAACACAGACCTAGCAATAGCGTATCCCTCTCAGGAGAGAAAGCAAGCAATATTAGCCCAGATCCCCTGTTAGGAGATCTGTACTCAGATCGTGATCAGAAATGTCACGAAGTTGTTAATAAATGATGGCTTCTTGTATTTAGATTGTTCTGAAAGCACGACTAAACATGCGTCCGTTACCACAATGACTCTCAGGGCAATGGTCACAGTTGTCTAGCGGATGCAACGATCTTATGGTGATGGTGGTGTTGCAAAGGGTGGTAAACGTTCTTCAATGGTGGACAGAGGCACACATGTTAAAGGGTAGACATTTCACCAATCCACCAATGCAAACAATTACCACAGATGCTTCACAGGTTGGTTGGGGGGTCAGTTGTCAAGAGCTCACTGCGCAGGGCACATGGGCACATCACAGGCAACTCAGCAATTAAATCTTTTCAAACGCCTGGCAGTCAAAATGGCGCTATATTTTTTGAAGGCATTACTTTCAAACAACAGAGTGCTAATGAGCACAGACCATACCACAGCCATGTTTTACATAAACACCCAAACTCTACGAATCCAGCTTCCCTCTGTAACTTCTCTCCCCTCCCCTTACTAGAAAAGGTTGAGGCATGGGTATTTTATTTCACCCCTTTTGCACTCATGTTCCTACTTCTGTCCAACCTTCCTGCTTTGTCACCCTTTGACTATCATTTCTCTAACTTGTCTTCTCCTCTCTCACTTTTCTTCCTTATTCTTTACCAACCTCCTGCCCACTGGCAATCCTTTATTAATGATCATGACGGCTCCTTTCTTCCATCTCTCCATCTCTCCTTCTCTCCCCACTATTCCTAACTCCTTCCACACCACGGTTTCTTTGCAATGGTATGGCCTAAGCTCTTTCAATCTGTCTTCTTCCATCTCTTCACTCTCTCTTTCTCTAACACCTATTAGAACATTCTCTTAAGTCTACCCCCCACACTTTGCTGATTCTACTCTCCATTCTTCTCTGATATCCACTCTTGACTCACCGCACCCTTACATTGTATCCTTCACGTAAACCACCCGTTTTCTCTTTCCTCTACCAGCTCACTCCTCTGTAACTTTCGACTCTCGTCTGCTCTGCCATTTCCTCCCCATCGTCTTCAAATGTGTTCATTGTCTTGCCCCCCCTTCTCTATCTTCTCTCATCTCTCTCTACTCCCCTCATCATCCTCTTTATTCTCAATCTCTCGTCGTTCTTTTAGCTCCTAAACCTTTGTGTGCCTCTTCACGTTTACGCTCATTCATATTCCTTGCTCATAACACTGGAACTCTCTCCCTCTGACTACCTGCTCCTCTTCTTTCTACCAGATCTTTCTTGTCTGAAAGACTGCATAATTTCTCTCCTTTCTGACACTTAATGTTCCCATCCATTTGCATGCTCTTGCTCATTTTATCACTGTTTTACTGTTTTATCGATTCTGTAAAGCGCTTTGGAGAAAGCGCTCTATAAATGTAAATAAATGCAAAATACATAAAGAACCAAGTTGTCACACCCTCGAGACCCCTGTCTCTCCTCACACAAACCATGTGACACAGGTGTATTTGTATTTATTTTTGTATTTATTCTATTTATAGAGCGCACCTTGCCCCGGGGCATCTGGGCGCATGTTTTGCAGGCAGTTACAGGTTACGGCAATAGATACATAATTACAGTTTTTAACAAAATAAACATTTTTTGAACATTTTTAACATATTTACAAGTAGGGCACATAACATAGCGAGGAGGCGAGAGGCCTGAGTATACATAATGAACAGTTTATATTGTGTAAAGGCAACAGCGAGGCTTATGGTGCAAGGGCCGGTGCCTGGAGTTCACGAAGCCACAGTTTGGTTTTCGTTTTGAAGGAGTGGATGTGAGGGACATTTCTGAGAGCATTGGGTAGGGTGTTCCAAAGCTTAGCCGCAAGGACTGGGAAGCTCGAGCCTCCGGCTGTTTGCAACTTGAAACTAGGAATAGTCAGTGTGTGAACCTGAGCCGATCTCAGTGGTCTGATTGCTGTGTGTTGAGTAAAGCGTGTGGATAAGTAGGCAGGGGGCTACATTGTACTGGGCCTTGTGAGTTAGAACGAGTGCTTTGAGAGAAATGCGCTGAGAGGCGGGAAGCCAATGCAGGTTGCGTCTAGTGTTAGAGATGTGAGAATGCCTGGGTATGTTGAGGGCTGCCCTTATGGCATTATTCTGGGTGACCTGGAGTTTATCGAGGTTTCTTTTACTGGTCCCAAGGTGGAGGGCATTGCAATAGACGATTTTGGACATGATGAGGGTTCTGGCAAGGATCAGGCAGTTGCCTGGAGTCAGGAAGGGGCGGCACGCTGTGATCAGTTTACAGGTATAGGTAAACGCTGAGACTACAGCATTGGTTTGTCTATTGAGGGACAGAGTCTAATCTAAGTAGATTCCAAGTGTTTTAGTGACATTGGAGACTTTGATGACATTCCCGTCGATAATTAAGGATTTGCATTTGAGGTCAAGTTTAGTGAGTTTGGCGTGAGAGCCTAGGATGAGTAGCTCCGTTTTTTCATCATTGAGGCAGAACCCATGATGCGCCATCCAGGCATGGATGACTGTATAAACTGCATTGAGTGCTTTGGCATCGGTTACATAGTCGCCTGTGATAGGGATGAGTATCTGGGTGTCGTCCGCATAATTGGTATATGAGACACCCAGATAGTCAAGTATGTCGAAGAGCGGTTTAGTAAACACGTTGTAAAGTGTGGGGGATACACAGGATCCTTGTGGGACTCCGCATGGGACGTGTGCTGGATCAGCTGCGGCTAAGGAAGAGAAGACCCTCATGGTTCTGTTCGCCAGGAAAGAGCTGATCCAAGATGTGGCAGCATTGGAGAAGTGAGCAGCAATCTTGAGGTGGTGGCAGAGGATTTGGTGATCCACCAGATCGAAGGCAGCAGAAAGATCAAGGAGGAGCAGGAGCGCCTGTTTGCCTTGTCTTTCAGGTCCTCGATTTGGGTTTTCAAATCAATTAAGGCTGTCTCAGTGCCGTGTCTTCGATGGAAACCGGATTGTCTAAGCCCTAGTAGATTATTGGTTTTGAGGTAGTCCTGGATTTGAAGATATGTTGCACGGTCCACATTTTTGAGAAGGTATGGCACCGTGGTAATGGGCCTGTAGTTGGTGGGGTTGCTGGGGTCGAGATTCATTTTTTTTATTAAAAGGATGACCCAGTCATCCTTGAGGTTGTCAGGTACCGTGCCCGATTTGAAAGAGGAGTTAATGAATGATGTAATGAATGGGGCGAGATCATGTGCAGCTTCCTGTATGACCGGTGCCGGGCAGGCGTCACCTTGGCAATTGGAAGGCTTACGCTTCATGATAATATTTTCAACATCCTTAATGGTAAGGGGTGTGAAGTTAAAAGGTTTGAAGGAGTGAATCGGTGAGGGGGTTTTGTAGTATAGGGGGTTACCTGTTGCACCAGAGAGGTGGCTTTTTTTAGTATTAATTTTGGCTTGGAGCAGGGCAATTTTATCTAGTAGTGCCTTTTGAATGTTGGAGCACCACTCAGTGTCTGGGTGCAAGTAACGAGCAGGGCAACAGAAGACTCTAGTTCCTTGAGGATCTTGAAGAGTTCCTTGGTATTTGATTGGGCTTGTATGATCCTTTTGTTGTACATTTCCTTTTTGGCCGCTAGGATGGCATCTTTGTAAGTAAGGGAGGCTAAGGTGAGGTTATTTTTATTAACTAGGAAGGGTGAGCTTTTCCAGTGAGCTTCAGCTTTTCTTTTAAACTTACGCAGGTCGCGTAAGAGAGGGGTGAACCAGGAGTTAAGGTGGTTGCAAGGTTTTTGTTTGCCCAGTTTGAGAGGAGCAATGGTGTTGAGAGCTTTAAGCATAGCACGGTTGTAGGTATCTACTAGAACAGTGGAGTCCGCACAGGTGGAGGACGCCATGTTCAATAGAGGGAAGATAAGTGGGAGTCATTTCTCAGCTGTAATATCCTTCTTGGTGCATGTGTAGGTGGGGGGTGCGAGGTTAGGTTTATCTGAGGGTGGACTAGAGTTAATGTAAAATAATATTTTGTGATGATCATACCAGGCGCATGGAGACACAGAGGTTAAGTTAAGTGCACAATTCATGTCTGCAACCCAGTCAAGAGTGCGATCCTTGATGTAGGTAGGCTCACTAATATGTTGGGTGAGGCCAAAGTCAGCCAGAACACTTGCTAAATCCATGGCTTTGGCATCATTTGGGTCTAGGTAACCTAGATGGAGGTCGCCCAATATGATGATTTGCGAGTTGGGCTTGGTACTCGAAGCAAGGATAGATTCAATGTCTTCCACGAATGAGGAGGTGGGCCAGGGGGGCCTGTAGATGAGATGTACTGTGGCAGTGTGATTCGGTGATATTGGTAGTTTGATGGAGAGTAGTTCCGCTGAGGGCAGATGCAAGCGGTTGACACGTCTGAATTTGAGGGAACTCTTAAATATGAAGGCTAATCCTCCTCCCTTCTTTTGATTGGTGTCCCTGTCACACCTGATAATGGAGTACTTGTCTGGAATGGCCAAGGTCAAGGCAGGGCCACCGGCCGCATGCAACCAAGTTTCCGTAATAGCAAGAAAGTCAAGGTTTTCTGTGACGATGAGGTCTGCAATATCTAGGGCATGCGCAGATAGGGAACGTGCGTTGATGAGCGCCCCTTTGAGATTGGTGGCTGTGTTGGTGTTGTGGGCGGGAAGGGCAGAGTTAATGTTTGCTGGTAGGGCAGGGGTTTTGTTATTGCTAGCCTTGAAAGTTCTGTCAATAGTGGGGTTGTACAAGTGGTAGGACCAGTGATGGCATCTGGAGGCTAATCTTTGGTTTCCAACTGTGGTGATACATGGTAGACTAGATAGGTTTGGTGATGTAGGTATGGTGCCGTGTAGTGGTGGGTGACAAGTAGCAGCAGCGTGAGACAGAGCTGGAGATGAGCGGGAGCTCACAGCAATGGGCACAGTATAGTGTCTGTCTGGCATAGCTGTGTTGTTGAGTGTAGTGGAATGGCGGGTGGTTGGTGGCGCAGGCGCAAGGCGAGCCTAGAGTTTCTAATGAGGGTGGGGCATGGTTGATTAGGGGTAGGTTTGGTGGCGAAGTGATGTAACCACAGCACCGGTGCGTTTAGATAAGGATTGGTGCCTGTCATGAGGAAGACGAGAGATAGATGGTGTGGGGATGTTGTGTAGGTTGTGGGAGAGGGCGAGACGTGGTGCTGGTCGGTGGTTTGGAAGAGCGAAGACGAAGTTAGGGCTTGAATGGCGAGCAGAAAGTAGGTGGCGGAAAGTAGACTAGATAGGTCTGCGTGCTTTAATATACTAACAAATGAGGAGGAGTAGTGAGGGTAGCTACCGGGAGTATAACGCATTTTAGAGTCTGAGTCTGAGGTGGAGTGACGTGGGAATAGATTGGGAGCAATCAACCTGATCAGGGGTCTGTACGGTGACCAGGTGAGTGCAGTAGGATACAAGATAGTATGGCATGGGAGGTGCCGCTGTAGGCAAGGAGGGACAGCCTGAAGATGCCCGGTACATAGGCTATGCAGGATGCACTATAAGTACAGGTGCAACAATCCTATGGCAGCAATGAAATGAGCTGCACATGGGTAAGGCAAAATGAAGAAATGGCAAAATGCGAAAGTCAAATGAGAGGGTAGCTAGGTGCAAAATACAATTAACAAATGGCAAAATGCGATAGTGAAATGAAAGGGCAGCTAGGTGCAAAATACAATGAACAAATGGCTAGGTGCAAAATGCAATGAACAAATGGCAAAATGCGAAAGTCAAATGGAGAGGGCAGCTAGGTGCAAAATACAATGAACAAATGTCAAAATGCGAAAGTCAAATTAGACGGCAGCTAGGTGCAAAATACAATGAACAAATGGCAAAATGCGAAAGTCAAATGAAAGGGCAGCTAGGTGCAGAATACAACGAACAAAGACAATCAAATGGCTGGGCAGCTAGGTGCAAGATACAATAGTCATGGACTGGCCCAGGTCATGAATGAGAGGCAGTACTAATGGTAGTGGCATAAGAACGATGCCATAGTTATAATAGTTATGGTCAGGTTCACATATATATATAAATGGCGCCTGACTTGAAGCTAGGTTCTCAGGTAGCACAGGAGTTCAAGTACAAGTGTGCTTAATGGATGATAAGTGTAAGCAGATGTACTTACAATTGCATTAAAGTGTGGAGTGGCGGTTAGCGGCATGGACGCAGGTCCCAAAAATGCATTGACGGGTAGGATGACACAGGAGAGGACAGTCACTAGCGGGATCAAGCAAGTACGCTAGTCAGAATAATAATAATATTGTGATATACAAATCTATGGTAGTGTGAGCAGCACACATGCACAGTACCTTTGTTAGTGCTTCGGTGGGAGCTTTGCGGAGTCGAACAGGGATTCTGGCAGTAGGCTGTTCAGGCAATGGACAGGCAGGAGACAGGCGTTGGCCTTATTAGGCGGGCTGGCTAACGCCATCCAGCGGCACCGCAAAATTAAAATGCGCACCGTGGCCCAATCAGGGATTTTTCCTCGTAGGTCGGTTGCTTAGCAACCTAGTTAACAAAAACACGGTCAGCCATTTTCTAAGGCGCAATCTCGTGAGTGGGAATGGCGGATCACGGGCGGTGCAAAATGAAGTTGGCGCAGGAGGCGCTCGCAGCAATCAGGCAGCTGTGGTTTGAAATTAGCGCAATAATGTGCTCGCAGCAATCAGGCAGCTGCAGTCAGGAGTAGGGGCACGGCTCTCCAATTCGGCTGGTGCTCGGGCGAGTGTTCAGCTCCGTCGGAGCTGGGCTGCTTCAGGATGGAAGGGCTCCTGCCCTCCCAGGGTGCTGGTGGCTGTGAGAGTGAATCAGTGTACCAGGCGTTGGCCTTCTTAGGCGGGCCTTGGTGGGAGTCAGGCCGGCTAACACCATCCGGCGGCACCGCACGATAAAAATGCGTGCCGTGGACCAATCAGGGATATTTCCTCGTAGGTCGGTTGCTTAGCAACCTAGTTAACAAAAACACGGTTGGCCATTTTTGCGATCTCGTGTGTGGGAATGGCAGATCACGTGCGGTGCTCCAGGTGCAAAATTAAGTTGGCGCAGGAGGCGCTCGCAGCAATCAGGCAGCTGTGGTTTGAAATTAGCGCAAGAAGGCGCTCGCAGCAATCAGGCAGCTCCAGTCTGGAGGAGGGCATGGATCTCCAATTCGGCTGGTGCTCGGGCGGGTGGTCAGCTGTGTCGGAGCTGGGCTGCTTCAGGATGGAAGGGCTCCTGCCCTCCCAGGGTGCTGGTGGCTGTGTGTCAGTAGACACATTTTCATTCAAATACAGCACGTTCCAGGAGATCCTAACTACCTAGTCAATCTAGGTTGCGTGTTCCTGCAAGAACCTGAATGGGAAATCAACACAAATATGCCCAAACAGATTTTCACAGGAGGGGTTCAGTGTTTGGTGGATCTGTTTGCAACAGCCCAGAATGCCAAATGCTTGTTCTTGGAATCCAGTTACCCATATGAAGGTTCCCAGGGAACGCACTATGGATGAACTGGTTGGGTATATTTACATACACATTTCCCCTCCCCTGACACCACTCTCAGCAAGCTAGCACACAAACTACTGCATGAATAGCTAACTCTGATCCCCATTGCACCAATGTGCGTAAGACAAACATGGAACCCACACCTCATGCGAATGGCAGTCCATCCACCAATCAAGCTCCATCCAATTCACAATTTACAGACCCATCAACAGGCTCAAGTAACACACTGAATCCCACAATCAACAAATCCACAACCCAGCTCCTAAAGTCAGAGTTTGGTTAAAAAACACTTGCCACAAAGATAGATGAACATCTTACGAGAGGCAAGAAAACCCAGCACTAGACACTACTAGTATAATAAATGAAAGCGGTTCATCATTTGGTGTGCAAACAAAAGCATCAGTCCAATTAACAGTGCACCTGTAGATATTTTTGCATATGTTTGCATTCGTTTACAACTCCCTTGAAGTTCACTTGGCAGCGCTTTCAGCAAACACCACATCACAACATAGGGTGTCCTGAGGAGAGTGCCTCACACCAAATTATCTCGGAAGGCGTCAGGTGCATGTATCCACCAGTCGCACACCCTCTGCCTTGATGGGAATATGGTTCTACAAAACCTCACATGGACCCCATTTGAACTGATGCACATTTCCCTGGTAAAGGAGCTCACTTACAAAGAAGTATTTCTAATTGTACATTACCGGTATAAGACAACTACAAGCCCTCTTAGTCACAGAACCATTCATCACTGTTCATAAGCATAATGTGATTTTAAGAACACATTAAACCTTTTCACCCAAACGCATTTTGAAATTTCTTATCAATCAGTCCATTGAATTTCTTCATTCTTCCCAAGTCCACAAAGAAGTGGAGAGAAAGCACTAAACACTTTAGATGTTTGAACAGCTTTAATGTTCTATCTTAGCAGGACCAAAAACATTTGTAAGACTAGCCAATTCTTTGTTTCCTATCCAACAGGAAGAGAGGGACATCCAGTGACTAAAGTCACCATCGCGAGATGGATTGTTAAGTGTATAGAGCTCTGTTACACTTTGGCTCATAAAATGCTCCCATTCACACCTAGGATACACTCCACACGTAGCATAGGAGCAACAGTATTTTTCATTGCAAATGTGCCATTGGAAGCAATTTGTAAAGCAGCAACATGGAGGTCAGTGCACACATTCACACAGAATAATTGTACAGATAAACAGGAAAGAGTTGAGTCACAGATGGACCAATACTTCCAAAAAAACATTTATTTGAAACTGTACCCTCAGCTCACCTGCCACCTTAATCTGGTACTGCTTGCTAGTCTATGGCAGTGTGCAGAGGGTTGCCTCAGAACTCACCAATACAAATTACAAAAGTAGTCCAAAAAGGAGAGTACGCCAAGCAAAAAATAATGCAATTTATTCTGGGCCCCAGACGCAGCTGGGACAGCCACATTCACACAGAACGCGGAACAGAACTGCATGAAAGGTGCTGTCCAAGATACGCTCCTAAAGTGAGGACTTATATAGTCATACAGACTAATTAGCATCAAACCACATTGCAACATTAGGTTAGTCCTCCATCTGAGGCTAATTGGTAGAGCTTCATCATTGCCCTATAGTAAAACATACATTATCCTAAAGCAATTGGGTCCTGCAAATCTTGCCACACCACCCTTGACCACCTCTGTGATGTCACAGTCCAACCCACAATTCCCACATCATAGTGCCAAAACATTGAGACATTTGAGATGAAGAGCAGATCTTTATTCATCTGCCTCTGGTCATCTCTATCTGTTTTCCATGGGAATACAACCGATCATGACACAACAAGAGCCTTGAACCATAGGCAAGTTACTGTTTTAATGTTGCATTTTAGGAACTCTTTGAACCGCTTCCCAGGCTGAGATGTGTTAAGGGCAGTTTGAAACCTGCCATGGAGCATTTTGAAACCGCCAGTAGACCAGTTTCATAAATGAATATGCCAAATTATAAAATAATCGTGCATTCACTGCCTTTCCCCGGCACCCATGAGCTTAGCTTCCTGACCTCGAAAGTATCAAAGGCTATTCAGTTCTTACTGTATGATCCTGGGAACGTGTAATTTGAAATGTGCTGCCAGCCTCTGCGGCTACCAAGCAAGTTAGTAAGATGTGAATTTGTTTCTAGTGAAAAGCATGCACAGAGGCCTGTTAATAGTGCGTTGTTCTAATATTAAGCCAGTATAATTACCTGCTTGAATCACAATTATTTAGGGTATTCTCCACTCTAGTGCATGAAACTGTGTGGCTATCAACTAAGCCCCCTGCCCTTTTAGTGGGCGATTTCCACAGCTAATAAGTTTGCGCCTTTTTACTGTACTGAATTTTTACCACAGCAGCATGAATCGAATCAGATTCACAAGCCTCAGAAGAAAAACATTACTTACCCAGTAATCGTCTTTCTGTGGCTAGCATCTGCTTCGTCACATGCGCACACCCTGTCTTTCAGGACAGTACAAAACACAGCAACACCCACATGCTACATATACATATCATGCCATAAAAACAAACAATCTGAAGTTGTCGACGTGTGAAGGATCATAGGTCCCTGGGTTTGGATAGTGGGGCAGGAACACCCCTGCCGGCACCTTATTTTCAAAATAAAAAAAAACAAGATGCAATACACTAAGCCTATCTCTAGATGGCCGCTTATGCAAAGAATGTGAGTATATGCAGGTACAAGCCCTAGAAAGATAATTACTGGGTAAATAATATTTGCTTTATAAGACAATGGGGCATCTATAAGCAGAGTAAGTTTTGGGGGGAGAATTGTAAGTTTCTACTAATAATTTTGAGTTTGTAGGAAGAGAGTTTATAGGACATGTTTTTTTGTTTAGAGGAGTAGTCTGGTTTGATAGGAGGAGTCTATTTACCGTAGGAGTTTAATATTTATAGGAGACATTTGCAATTTATAGCAGCTGATTTCTGTTTTAGAGCAATATTGACGTTATAGCCAGTCCTTTATGCACGTAGTGTAAGCGTGGGGTTCATAGGAGATGAGTGGTGCTAGTGGAAGAAGGTAATTTTCCAGGAGGAGTTTATGTTCAAAGTTCGCCATGTAAATAGGAGAGTGCTGGTGATGGGTGTTGTAGATAATGAGGGTCAGCATTGCCTTGGAAATGCATGCTCTCAGTATTCATTGTGCTCCTCTCATATCTCTTGAGTGTGTTTTCTCCTTCTTTTCTTTATCTTTGGCCTCTCCCTTGTTATGTCTTTCTTCCTGAATATCTCTCTGATTACATTTTATATAGTGTTTAACCCTTTTGACTCGTATTGCTGTATCTTCTGGCAAATACTTCAGCTATGCCTCCTCCTGAGGTTCTTTGCTGTTGTGCATATTAGTGTTTCAAGTTTTCTTTTTTATGTTTCTCTCTCTCTCTGCAGTTGGTTATCTCTCTAGCCTCTCTGTCTTACTCCTCGTACTGCTGTCCCTCCTATTTATCAGTCTCTTGCTCTTTCTATCTCTGTCTGCCTTTTCCTCCTCCTCCCATTGCCTCTTTCATACACCAGCCTATCTCCCTCTCTGCTTTAGCCCCTGTTTTACCCTGGGTTTAGGCTTCTTCAGAGTATCACTAAGTGTACCCTCTCTCTCAATATCACGTTTTCAGAGAGACTCTCTCCAACCATCTCTTTTCACTTGTGTGTCTGTTAATTCTCACAGGAATCCCCTGGAATGAAGGGGGAGAAGGGTGATCCATCTGATGGGTTCCATGAGGAAGGAGGCTTTGGACCCCCCGGTGCTCCAGGACGGCCAGGACCACCGGTGAGCTTCAAATTCTTTTTTTATTGTGCACACAGCCCTGAAAATGCTCATCTTTGTGGGGGCCCCTACCCATTTGATATGGTGGTAACATTTAAAGTTCCTGTGAGTCTACCCCTACCCTGCTCTCCATCTGTATCTGTCATGAATGGTGGGGCTGAATTGAACCTCCTCCCAGTCACCCCCATACAGGAAGAAAGACTCACCTATTCTGAAGCATGTTCATTTGAATGTTCTCACGCTCTGGGTTTCAGAGACCCCCCATGCCAAGAGAGAAGGGCAGGGAAGCACTGTTTCTGTGGTTTGGACATCTCAGCTTTTTTCACCCCTACCGGGTGGATTGTAAAGGCCCTCCAACCATAGAGGGCGGACTTCCTCCATAGCCTGGGGGTTTGAGCCCTTACTTGCTTTCTGGTCTAGAGGGCGAGAGAGCGCTGAATTCTCTCTTTACATAGGTGGTGGGACTCTAGATGCCAACCTGCTCTGAAGGGCATAGGACTGCCATTCCTTACTAAGGCAATAAGCCCTGAGCCGGCGGGCCGTTACCGCGTTAGGTAATGCCCCCGGGGACCATAATGACATAGTTTTCCCTTTTCATGGTTGCCATAGTAAACAAAGAAAATGTCTGCCATGGAAAGGGATAAGGGACTACACATAGTCCCTTCTCCCTTTCCTTGGCGTCAATTCAAGTAAATGGAGAAAAAAGTAAACAAACCACTAGTCGCCGAAGAACAAAACAAAAAACAAATACCGGCGCAAGGGACGCTCAACAACGTGTGCAGGCTTACCATGTGGTAAGGCTCACAAACACACCCATCAGTGCATGTGTTACATTTATAATAACCGCCGGGCACTAATGTTCTTTGTTTTTCATCTCTCAGTCCGTCTGGCATTGTGCAGCCTGAAACCTTTGAATGGAAGTGATATGCTGGTTGCTTGAGCAGAGCTTCAACTTCATGTTTAAGGGAACATCCATCTACTTTAGCTAAAACTGGTGTACACCTCCAATTCCTTGCTCCATTAAAAGCCACTGTCAGGCAATCAAAGATTAAAGACAGCTCCCACAAACCTCATGCACATTTCCCCTTAGAAATCACCCTCTTTGGCGCTCCCACATTTGAAATGAAGTACACTTCAAGTCTATATTCCTGCTCTGTCATCGCCCGTAAGTAATAACTGCATTTGCTTCCAGCTGTCTGCAGCTCAGGCAAGGTCCCTTTCTGTCACTTTAGTTTCAGTTCAGACACAGACTATCTGATGAACCCTGGGAAATATCAGCTAGCTTACTTACCTAAGGTTGGGCACAGGCAAGGGGAGACTTAATCCTGGTAATGCTGTTGTCTGTGTGGCTAGGGCCGCTTTAGCTTAGATAAGATCTAAGATGCTGATCGTTTTCATGGTTAGCCACTCACTTGAGTACGATGATCAGCAAATACTGCTATTTTCCAGTAACCATGTAATTGGTAATGTGCTGCTAATCATTAGTTGTGGCCTATAGGTGGAGCATAAGTACCACCTAGAAGCTAAAACAATTGCATTCCAGTTCATGATATGTGAGAGGGACACACAGCTTGTGGGTATTTGGTTATTTACCCACCCATTGACTGCCTATGGCCATGCTGATTACAAGGACCATTCCCACCCACTAACTATCCCACCCCGAATACATCCTCATGGGACCTCTATGTGTAGCTCTATCAAGCAGTAGCATCAATCTTGGTCTGCCAGTGTTATTTCTAAGCAGTCTGCTGAGAGTTAATGACTTAATTGCAGCGTTAAATGCAATACTGGTGTAATAAACATTTCGTAGCCAAGTGGCTTTTAGCCACTTGATTTGTATCTGTTCCTGACACTGAAATCCTGTTAAAAACATGCATTGACAAAGACAACAGTTGTTGCTCGTGAATAGGTGTTAGATATGCATTGTCCAGGTATTGCTCTCATATGCCCATGTACCCAGGTAATCATACAGTTTTCCAGCTGTTGCCATATTATGGCCAGGTATCAGAGTTGTAGCACTGCCCGACATATGCCTATACCATTTGTATACAAAAGTCAAAACCTTTAGCTTTGCCAATCCTTTTTTTGCAGTCAGTGTGCTGTTTGCCGGTGGTGTGTGTGGAACACTGGTGCTAAGACACAAACTGATCTTCTCTTCCATTGTTAAATCCTAGGGGCCCAGAGGAGACAGTATTCAAGGCCCCGCTGGACCGCCAGGACCGCAGGGCCCCCCAGGAATTGGATATGAAGGACGACAGGGCCCACCAGGTGCTCCAGGCCTCCCGGGACCACCAGGCTCTCCCTCATTTCCTGGACCTCACAGGCAAAGTGAGTATGGACCAGACTGATGTTAGAGTTATCTAACCATCATGCAAGACCATATGTTTCTCTTCTAACCGGCTTCTCCACATGTTTCTTTCAGGTATCAGCATCCCTGGTCCCCCCGGCCCACCCGGCCCACCAGGAATACCTGGAGTATCTGGGGCGTCTTCAGGGGTAAGATATGTAATCACATGTATGCACTAAATATGTACACAAGTGGTGCTCCCATTTTGCACTATTACAACACATGTGCACTTTATTTCCAGCACTCTTTTCCGGTGCTTAATTTGCAAGAAATTAAGTGCCAGGCCCCAATTATTTTCTAGCACGCTGGTGAGACCCCGGGTGGACACTCCCCACGTCTGCTCAATACTGTGTCAACATATTTGGGGTTAAAGCTTCAACTCCGGCCGGTTCATTGTAGGTGATGAATAATCTGACTCTGGTAGTGTTCAGATAACATATTAGTTGTGGCTCAAAATAACTTACATTTTTAAGTGTTTCTTTAAAACACATAATTGTTAACATTTGCTCTAATTCGATCAGTGGCAAGTGGTACATATTGACCATCTAACCACAGACACGAGAAAAAACATGCTTTGCTCCTATGGGGAAGTGATGGACAAATACAAGCAAAATCATTCCTGAACTAATGAAATTGCCTGTCACACTGCAGTAAGGTCTTCTTGTATAGGTTAGCACTCGTGACAGGCACTCCTCTTTGACATTGTTCTTTTCACTGACCTTGTCCCTGTGTTGGGGCTGCTTACTGGTGACTGTCTTGATGTTGCCTACCTACCCTGCTGTGGCAGTGCTGCTGGTTAATAATTGCACCAATGTCACGCAGGCTGAGTTGAGCAGTAGGCAGGTAGCATGTGTGACCAGCATTGTCACCTTCCAACTCATTGTTATTCATGAAAATAGATAATTAGCCATGGCCTGCCAACCTAGGCAACACTATTGCTGTGTGTTGTGTTACTACGGCTGACTGACAATTAAAATAATAAAGTTGTCAAAATACCACAACTTCATCAAACTGGGCTCAGAAAAAAGTGCCAGGGCCCAGAAATAAGGGCTGGATCTGAGCCTTGGGAAGCACCACACAAATGAAGCACTGCTCATTTCTCTGGTTACTGTCATCTCCAGAATTCTCCCCTGCTCTGCAACTGTACACGTAGAAATACTCAGGTCCGCATTGCATGTTTTACATCATGTGATGAAAACATGTAATAAAAGCGTTGCCACATTTCATCCTACAAGATAGGCTATAAAATGTACTGTGATTAAATTATCACATTTTTGATCACACAACACAAAACTCATAACAAGGCTTACAGTATTATCTTCCGGACTCTATCTTGCGCTCTCTTTGTTAGTGTTTGTAGTGGTGCCCACTCGGTTCACTTCTGACCTCTCTTGCCTACTCCTTATCTGCACACTTAAAATTACTTTAATGTTCCTGCATTCTCCCCAATTCCATATTTGCATAGTTACTGCAACGTTAGCCAAGTGCCCCCATTATCTAGTAGACCTTTCAAATTAAGCCCCTTGGGGCAGCCTAAAGCTGAATGTAGGAATACGGAAGACCCCACCCACTTTCCAACATAAACCTTATTATACATACAGGGAAAACAGCTAAAAACCTTATTCCCAAACTCTTTCTTACTCAGCAGTTTCCTCCTTACAATCCTTCCTTCGACTCATGTCCAGAGTTCATCTCAGCAATTCTTGGTTTTTCAATGGTTTTCTCCGCCTATGTTATATAATTGTTGGGTTTTGAACTATTCCTTCAGATATTTGGCTTCATTAGAAGCCAGGTGGTCCGGAAATAAGTATGCCGATAGCAACGTACCGGCACCCTTTCCGGACTGACAGACTACGAGTCTGCCTGCAGAGGCCGTTGCTCCCAGCAGATCAGGCCTGCCGGGAGCAGCGTCCACTACAGGCATGGTTTTCATGGAAGCACCTGCACCATTAGCAACGGTGCCAGTGCTCCCGTGGTACGACGTCCTTTCATCACAGGATGTTTTTTCGTGGGGGGATGTACCGCAATTCTTTTGCCAAAAAAAACTCATTGAATTTTTTTGAGGGGTTAGAAAAATATATATATTGGGTGTGGGTGTTTGGGGATATATAAAACATTAAAGGGGATGGGGGTGTGGGTTAACCCCCCCAAAAATAAAAAAAATAAAAAAAGAAAAAGAAAAATTTAAAATTCGATGAGTTTTTCGTAAAAAATATCTGCTGTAAAAAAGCCAGCGAAAAACATCCCTCAATGAAATGACGTGGAGTCATTTTTTCTGCCGGCCTACATCCCGGGCCACCGGGACTTGTAATGTCCCGGTTGCACCGGGATCTCAGGCAGTGGAATTGTGTTTTGAGGTTGTCGCTAACCTGCAGGTCACGCCAGCGGGTTACCGCCGACCTTGTAATGAGGTCCAACACTGAATCTCAATTCAAATATATTGTGCGTCATTCCTTGAATTTAAGAGGAGTGGTTACCCATCACCTGGGCTGCCCATCTATATTATTCTTTAACCCCTGTAAGGCACCCTTCCTTCCTCAGAAGCGTTACCACAATTGCCCAGGCTAGATCACTTGGTTCGTTGAAGGCCTTGCTACTACCAGTACCAAAGTTCCATAGAGCATTCCTGGGAAGGCGTTGTCTTCTGAGTTCTAGTATCGAGACTGTGGCACTCCTCTACCTTGACCCTCAAGTCCAGAGAAATACTCTTCTCAGAAAGGCTTTAAAAATTGAGTTATTTGAAAAAATGATTTCAGCCTTGTTATTTCTTAGGTGGACCGAGGTGCATGACAAATGCCAAGAGGCTGCACCAGTGGTGGCCAAGTCCTCACCTCACATTCAGCTATCTTTGTAAGAATGGGTGAAATCTTTGTTCCTTTGTTCTAGCCACTTCCCCTTTAATCTTTTTTCTTTCTGTCCAATTTCCATTTCACTACTCTCTAGGAGCGCAATGTGCATCCCTGTATGCCCTGCTTTGCAGGATTCAGAGAGCACTATCCAAAGGTTCTTTCTTAGCCAGACACCTGTCTGTAGATGATGGAAATATGTAGGGCCAATCACTCTTAGTAGGGGGCTGCCGGAATTGTGTCTGATGCCACGGTGCTCCCTGTGTCTGTCTCGGTCCTGATGCCTCCCACTTTGTACTTCCATAACATATTTTTCTCCGCCAGGTCACCGTTCTGCAAACCTATCAAACCATGCTTAGCCTGGCTCATCGACTGCCTGAGGGAGCCATCGTGCTGGTGCTCGAACAATCAGAGCTTTTTGTGCGTGTGCGTAACGGATTCAGGAAAATACAAGTAAGTATGGCAGTCACAAAAGGATGCAGCTGTACCTGGTAAATGTGCCTTGCACAGGCAGTCTCACAGGTATTACCCAAATTGTTCGTTTACAATTGTTCGAATGAACAATTGACCGAATTTAAAGGGTCACAATTGACCTTTTCACAATTGACCGTGTATATATATATATATATATAAATGTATATATATATATCTGTTTGGTAATATATATTTATATATATACATAGGGGTTTTGGGGGGGGTTGGCGTTAGGCGGGGGGCTGTGGGGGGTTTCCCCCCACATATATGTTACAATTGACCTTCACAATTCGGTCAATTGTGAAAAGGTCAATTGTAATTCGAACAGTTGTAAAATGAACAATTCGTATACAACCGTCTCACATGCATTATATCCAATAAGTGGTACGCAACTAGCCCTTCGGAATTATCACAGCCATCATTGTTTTGCAAGGAAAGGGTATTGGACACTGTTTTGTTTAGGACAGCAGTACTCTTCTCATCAGAGCTGTCATCAATGTCTGCAGTACTTCCTTGAGTCAGAGGATTTGAGCCAATGAACTGGCAGCCCCAATTCACTTATGAGTTAAGTGATTGATCCAATGAGAAGGTTGATCACAGATCGGGTTAGTGTTCTATCAATAGCCCTGCTTTCTGGGGAACTGTTGTATAGCGCCTGTTGATGATGAATGGTGAGAGTTGGAAAAGGAAGGGAGATATGCTGTATAGTGCTTGGATGGATGCATGGAACCTATGATGTAAGGGAGAATGCTGTGAGAGTGTGTTATGAGTAAAGGTTCTATACTCAGGTAGTTGAAGAGAGCTTGCCTGGGCGATGGGTGCTAGTGGGCTCATTAAATGAGCATACGCCGCGCTAGTTAAATAAGGCAGGTGGATGGTGAGCATTTGGGGCTACTGCTTCTGATGTGTGGGGTAGTCATGGGTAAGTGGAACTGCTGTGAGAGTATGGGTGCAGTATCCACAGAGAGACACTGTTCTATAAAAAGTTGTGCATGTTTTAGTAGGTGTAAGGGACTATGTCTCGGGTGTGAGGTAGTCGTTGGAAGAAGGTGGGACTGCAATGCCTTTGGTTATCCATGGAGCGGCACCGCTCTATAAAAAGGTGTGTATGAATTAGTAGGTTTAAGGGACTATCGGCCTCATTACAAGTGTGCCGGTCCGGTAACAACGGGACTTGCACACTACGAGTCTGCAGGCAAGTTTCGTCCCACCCGCCAGACCTGGTGGTTGGGACGACACCCGCTCGCAAACATTCCAGGAAGCCCCAACACCGTTATTAACAGTGCCGGTGCTTCCCTCATCCCCATTCCCATTGAGTCCTATGGGACCCAAAAGGGAATGGGGATTTACATGTTTTCGGTGCCTGACTCCAGGAACACCAGGGCCGTAATCCCCCGGTGTTTACATGGAGCCAGGTGCCAGAAAAATGCACGAGTCTGGTGGCAGCCTGCCGATTTTACCAGCAAGGCTATCGCTGGGCTCGTTATGAGGCCCTACGTCTCTGGTGTGAGGTAGTGGATGCACGGAACTTATGATTAAAGAGAGAATTCTGTGAGAATGTTGTATGAGTCGAAGAGTGTTATGGGTAAAGGTTCTATACTCAGGCACTATACAACATTAGTACTGAGCGTGGCGAATGAAAATTGAAACAAACACACCGATTGGTGCGTTTGCAAGCTTTACCTTACCGGTAAGCCCGCACGCATTGCAGCGTGTCCCTCGCGCTGGTCTCCCTTTTTTTTCTCTTCTGGCCACCATGGACAGCGAGAAAAGACTGCAAGTAGTCCCTTATCGCTCTTCCATGGTGGACATTTTTTTGTGTACATTTTTTTCAATTTTCAATTTACTTTAATGGCCGCCATGGACAGTGAGAAGGGACTATTTTTAGTCTCTTCTCCCCTTCCATGGTGGCCATTTTCTTTGTTTACTATGGCTGCCACAGAAAGGGAAAACGGACTACATTTACCAGTCCGCTGCGGGCATTTCTTTCCCTTTTTTCAGCTACAAAATGCAACATGTCTCGCAACTTGTCTGTCCCCAAGAAACTGTTATCAGGTTATGGTTAAGCCGGCCTTGCTGCCCTTCCATGGTATTCGGGTAAAGACCCTCTTCATCAGTGGTCGCAGGGGGACTTCTGTTGCTGCTTTTAGAAGTAGAGTGTGGACATCAGCTGGAGGAAGTGGGAAAGACAGTGAGCAACGGTGGGAAGGGCGCTGCACTGCACACATCCAGAGTGTGCATAGGCCTGGCTGTCGAAAAACAAATGTGGTCTGTCACGGAAATGGGTGTGAAGCATTGAATGTGCCAGCTTTGCTATGGTAGACTCTCCCCAGTATTACAATAGATGAGTAGTACTAAGAGTAACTCCAGATTTCCTAAAGAGCAGTTGTACTAGAAAGTATCCCTGTATGTTGCTAGATCAGTGGATTTCACAATCACTTTTTTTCAAAAGAGAAGTTCTAGTCACAGCCATCTGTGCATTAAGATAGAGAAGTGGTACTCACATACATAACAGTTCCCGGCACCGCGGAAGACGAACCAACTTCCACGCGTGAACAGCAAAGAGCCACCAAGCTGTGAGCAACACTCGCATCTACATTCCACAAGCTGGTGGGCGAGACGTATGCAAAAATCGCAAGGACCAAGTGGCATCTATTTGAAATACTGCGCATAATTTTTGATTGTGAAACCCATTTTTTCGGCGCCACCTCTATCAATAAACAGCCCAAATAACAGAAGGTTTGCAAAGCGACCTGAAAAGAAACAAATGTTGAAAAATCCACGACAATCACACGACGGCTTCCTTAAGACTTTGGCCAACTGTAAAAGCAGAATACAAACAGACTGTTGTGTAACGCAACACACGAAAAGGAAGTGACTTCCTATTCTCTTCATTAAAGAAACTAATCTTTAGTCCAACCATAAGTGAATACAAAGCACTTGAAACACTGTGAAAAAACAGGGGACCTGTTTGTTTGAACTTTGTTGTCAACCCGAAAAAGGATATACTGTCCTGAAGAGGGCCACAACTAAAACAGCAGAACACCAGGGATGGAGTTGATGTAATCTGTGTGCTAAAACATATGTAGACATCCCGCAGACATTCAAATCAATGTGTCTTTTTTACAGCACTAGCACTTCCTATGCTGAACATTCATAGCATGTTCCCCCTAATGGCAAAACAATTAACAATCAATATTTTGAATACAGTCTGTTAAGGTGATCTGTTACAACTGTCACTATACTAACCTTAGACACCATTAGTAGAAAATGTGTTTTTTGCTGGACTTTTTAGTACTTGTTTTTCTAATTATGAATTATTTTTAAATGCGTGAGGTGCCTTGTGGAAAGCACCCACTTTATATCCATGTGTGAAAAATGTATTGATTAAAAATGTGTTTTCACTTTGTTTACTCTTTGGAAAAAATGTTCTGTTCGATGTGAATTTTAGATAGATGAATTAGATAATCTATCAACATTCTTTTTTCCTTGTCCCTGATCTAATTCCAAGGTGGACAAAAAGAGGGGTAATTGAGCTTTTTTGTGCGTCTTTTGACACTCACACCCACTTCTACTGAGATGGGTAACTGGCGTTCACAATAACCTCTGTATTACAGTAGAACCATCATGCTTACACACACCTCTGTATTAGAATGGAGCAGTGGTGCTCACAATCAATTCTGTGTTCTAATAGAGTAGTTTTGCTCACACTCAGCACTGCATGCCAGAGCAGCGGTGCTCCCAATCACCTCAGTTCATGCCTGCCACAGCCCCACTGTGCTGTAATAGAGCAGCGAGGCTCACAATCAGCCCCTCTAAGATAGAGCAGTGGTGCTTACAAGCACATCTGGTCATAGATCAGTAGTCTTCACAATCACCTCTCTTTTGTAATAGAGAAGTGCTTCACCCAATCCGCTCTTTGTCACTGCAGAGCAGTGGTCATCACAATCACCTCTGAACTATAATGGAGCAGTGATGCACACAATGACCACTGTATTACAATAGAGAAATTACCTTCACAGCCATCTTTGTATCACAGTATTGTATTGTATTAGTCATTTATAAAGCGCCTTTCCCCATTTGTATGGCCTCAAAACGCTTTGTGGTAGGAACGCTCTCTGGGGCCGAAGTCCAGGTATAGGAAAGTTCTAAGAGGAGGCTTAAGTTGTGTGTGTGCATTTGGCCAAGATTAGGACTTTGGGGGACTGGCTAGACTCTAGTAAGCAGCCCAAGAGGTCAGGTACATTACCGGGTGCTGAGGGTGGTCATGACAGAGTGCTAGTCTAAGAAACGTGATATGTACCCAGCTAGACCGAATTTGTCGTAGGTTGTTGCTGTATTCTAGAGCAGTTGTTCTCAAACTTTTCACCAAAGTAAATAATTGTGCCTCTGGGCTTGGGCATAAATTGTATTGATGCGAACATATACTGGTTGAAAACACTGTAAAATCCCAAACTTGAGGGTACCGAAAATAAAATATTAACAATGTACATAAGAGCTAGAAACCAGCATACATCTATGTGTAATCATCAGCTTAGCTTTTACAAAAAACGGTTTTAAGATACAGTAGCAAATAATGTGTTTTTAAGCACACTTGATCAGTAACAGTTGTGAAAACGGAATTCTTTCAAATGGGTGTGGAGTACATTTTAAAGTTAGTGGCAAAGAAGTCTTTTGAAGTGGCCCTGCCAGTCACACTTGTCGAGACATCATTTGTTTGAAAAACTTTTTAAAGTGTGCTTTATGGGTTTTTCACAAAATGGAACATTCAACAACATGTTGCAAATGGAAGCCATTTAAGGTCATTCTGGTCAGCGCTGCATAGTTCTTTAAGCCACCTGGAAAGCGCCTGGATTTGGGGATTTTCTCGCATGAACTTTATATAGGGTTGCATACTGTGCATGAATGACTAAGACATGTTCCCATTCCTGAACATCATGCATTCGACGTATGACTCCCAGGAGGGGCACTTTGGGCGTGTAATGCTTCCCTCCTTCTTGTCTCCTTACTCTCTTCTTCTACATCTCCGCCACTGCCACCTTCTTGCTCTCCACCACTTCCTTTCTAGCAACGGCTTTGTTTCCTTCCACCCATTTACCCCATCCCTTCCACTCTACACTTTGACTGTGCATCTTCTTTACTCCTATTCCTTTACACTCCTTGTTTATCCCCACCCTCTTATTCTCCATGTCATCCACTCTCTCTCCCTATCCTTTCGCATCCCCTCTCTTTCTATATCCGTTCTATGGCTCTCCTCCCCTCACACTCTGTTCCTTCTCTCTCTTCACTTGGTCATTCCCACGATTTCCTGTTTCTAATTCCCACTTCCGTTTCTCCCTGTCCCGCCACCTACTTCCTTGTCAAGTGCACCCTGCAGAGGCACTGCACTCAGGCTTGACACTACAGCCATAATCTTGCCTTCTTTGTAGGCCCCTTGCGTGACTGACGTGCCTAAATTGTGAACTTGTTTTAAGAACTAAAGTATTATGTTTATTGAATGGCTACACTATGAGCCCTAAACTTGTGTCCCCAGATACCCTCAGGGAATTCAGTGTTCAGGAAACACAAACGGGGTGCAAAAGTGCTCAAAGTTTTCTGATACCGAGAAAATGCAAAGAACCGCTCACTCTCAGTATAACAAAGCTCAGGTTGTGCAGCTGTTTCCCCCGCTTTTGTTCAGACTTTTAAATATGTGCTTTGTGCTTTCATTTCAGCTTGGGCCGTATTTCTCCCTAAATAGTGACGAGCAGGTGAGTCCTTAGCAATCTTTCAATATTTCTGATAAGAATGGCCATCATGGAAAGGAAGAAGGGACTACATGTAGAACTGGGAATGGAGAGACAACAACGGGTTAATGTTTGATTCCTTTGCATCCAACAGGGCAATGACCTTGCAGTGGAACAGCCTCCAGTCATCCAATACCCGTATGGAAATCCCAGCTCTGCTATCCACATCCAGTCTGCACCCGAGAACAATCCGGTGCCGCATCCAACAAACAGGCCGTGGCGAGGCGATAACCATCACCGACAACCAGAATCAGAAAACAGGCCCCGTGAGCAGCCACCCCAAGAGCCAGATGCAGATCGATTGCGTCCCAACCCAAGGCCTGAGACTGTCCCCGCTGCTGCGCACACACACCAGGATTTCCAGCCTGCGGTGAGGGTGCACTTGATGTCCTTTCATAGCGGAGCTAGCGGTGCATTTGGTGGTCGTCTAACTCCCCAAACTATTTAGTTTGAGCTCTTATTAGGTGGAGAGTATTTGTGAGGCCCATATTTTGCGGAAACATAGCTCGCCACACCATAGAGAGCTCTACCCCACTAATGGGGCCCAACAAGGTTGAAATATGTCCGGGTTTGCTTGTGTTTCAGTGCAGAATTGACGTGGCGTAGCAGCTCAGGCTGGACTGTTCACATTGGCGGAAGGGCCATTACTGATTTGCATATATCAGATCCCGATCAGCGGTCGTACAGACGGGCTAAAAAACCAGACACTCAAAGTTTGCCCTCAACAATGCTAGTGGTTACGATTAATTTGAAACATTTCATGGCCTTTAGAATTTCAAATTGGAAGGACAGGGGTAAAACGATCATGGCATTTAGAGCTCAGGTTTTCCAGAGAGCTAGTTCGCAGGGTTATTTGTTTAGCCACAGTAGGAATTAGGTGGTTTGCTCAGTGGGGGGGTTGGAATGCTTTGTATTGTATAGAATAAGACACGTGCTGCAGTCTCCAGTGCTTTAGGGAATGTAACATTCTAGAGATGTGTTTGCTTAAGGGGATTGAATATGGGGTGCGAAGGAAGGTTTAAGGATTAGCTGCATGTTTTTTGTTTCAGAGCAAAAGTAGGAGGTAGCAGAGTCATCAGCCACCTGTTGGAAATGTGGGATTGTTTAGCAGGCTGAGAATAGCAGAGATTGTATGGTCCTAGATAATTGCTGATGTAGGGCAGTGAAAAGAACATTAGTATCTGTTCAAATGGATTCGCAAAATCACCCCTGGGCAGATTTGGGGAGGCAAACCTATTAGGATGAACAAGAAAGACTCTGGAGTCTAGACAACCCCATTCAACGTAGGTAGCAGAACGGTACAGCTTAGACTCAGGAGAGAGGTCTGGGGCCACAGTGAGTCCACACAGAGCAACACCAATAAGTCCAGTTAGACAGGTAAGTACACAAATATGCAATGATGTATTAGGCCTTTACAAATACACACTGTGCAATGAAACCTCTAGGCAAATATTGTCACACACTTACTCTATATATTACTATGGTATCACTCGTTTACTGCGAGTGCAGAAATACTGATTGCAAAAGTGCCCGTTTTAAGTGCCCGTTTTTTCCAGACATTGCTGCAATTATATGTGGGCGGTGGGTAAGGGTAAATAATTAGGTAAGGGGAGATGCAGAGGTCTCCCCCACATATAATTGCGCAAAACAAAAAAATATCACTGCAATTTTTCATTTGGTATTTCTTTTTTGCCATATTCACATATATCCTATCACTATACCTTGGGTGTGAAACTCTGGAGGGGATAGGTGACTATTCACAGTAGGACTGAGGTAAAAGGAGGGGACTGTTTTGTATGTAGTGTATTGGGATGAAAGGCCTATTTTTGGGTATGTGAATTGGGATCATGTGTCTGTTGATGGTGTGATCATGGACTGACATTATTTGTCAACTTGTGGTATCCTGAGTTAAGGGGATTTTGCTGTCGATATTAGTCGGCTTGTGCAACTGTTGATAACAGCGTGATGAGTTGAGATAATGTGACTAATTGTATCATTTTTCGAGCTGTTGTACAGCTTGGCATTTTGTCCTCCATTAGCACAAACTTGACTTGTATGACTTGCTCTTTGTGCCCGTTTGCGTCATCTTGTTTTGAAATGATTTCTTTTGAAGGCACTGCCTTGATGTGAGAGTGCGCCGTCGTACCAATGCAATGTCCCAGTTTTGTGAAGTGCTCTTGTTTCTTACCCCTTTCTCTTCCCCTTTCTTCAGCTTCACCTCATTGCTCTCAACGTCCCGTTGAGTGGCAGCATGCGCTCCATTCGTGGCGTGGACCTGCAGTGCTTTGAGCAGGCCCGGGCAGCGGGGCTGAAGGGAACCTTCAGGGCATTCCTGTCATCCAGGCTGCAGGACTTGTACAGTATTGTCAGACGAGCTGACAGAACCTCAATACCTATAGTTAACCTCAGGGTATGTCTTTTCCCACACACGGTTCTTGTGCTGCGGTTGTATCTCGCGTTCTCGTGCCACCGCACCTAACCTTTTTCTCTAAAGAAAGCTTCACTCTCTCTATTTCTTCCCCTTTAGGATGAAGTTCTCTTTGAAAACTGGGAGTCCCTCTTCTCAGGCTCGGAAGCCCAGCTCAGGGCTGGGGCACGCATTTTCTCCTTTGATGGAAAGGACATATTGCGGGACTCTGCATGGTAAGTTTAGCATGCTTTTCTTTAAAGTCTGAGAACAGCAGCAGACGTGGGTCTTGTTTGACTGTAGTGGGCCTCAACAAACAAGTAACAGTAGGGCCTATACCCTGTGTAGGTGTAGATAAGCAACAAGTACCTTCCCTGTTGTGGTTTGTGCATAAAAAAACAAGGACAATTATTTGGGCCAAATTGTTTGATGCATGGTTATAAAGATGCATGCATGCCCCAGCTGCATGTTGAGCTTGTGATTGGGGCTTGACTTACACAGCTCATAAAACAAATATATCAAGATTAGGTGAACATTGAAGTGGTTGAAGTAGTATATAGCATGTTGTCCCCCAACTTGCCACTCAGTTATTATCATCATCCTGTGAGTAGCACCACACAGTGGAAATCAGCGACACCAGCAGCTCCGATCTGCCAGCTTGAGTGAATGCACATTCATCAGTGAGGCCGTGTCCCATGAATCTGGAATGCACGTCGCTTCAGCTCATTCTCTTAGCAGAAGCTTTATTTATTACTTGCACCCAGGCAGTAACGCTTGGAGTACTTATGCGGATTCCCATGGAGTGGGTCTGCAGCCTAGTCACAATACTCACTCAGAGTTCCTCTTACCTTTCAACAGAATCAAACCTTCTCAGTAGCGTGCCCATTTCACCTGGAAATTCCTGGCCTGCCTTTTACCTGACCTGTGAGGGTTGTGGAGGCCCTTCCAGAAGTGTCCAAGAGTTGGCGTTGCAGTCCCCTCCCCAAAGTTGGCGGGTGAGATGGGAGTAGTGCCTTGAGGGAAGATGCCCAGTGAAATGTGCATTGCCTAATCCAAGCATTCCCGGAGTCACCGCCCCCCTCAAACATTCTTCACTCAAAGAGTATATGCTCACTCCTCCAAAAACATGTTGCACAGTAGAGCCCACCATCGTTTCAGCAGCAAACCCAAGCCAGAGCTGCACAATGAAATTCAAAGGAGAAGGCTGCCATCTAAATGCCCCACACATAAAGTTGATCTCCTAGAACCTCATCCCATTGTGTTGCCAAACCTCTGGTGGATGTACCCAAAACCGAGGGAGATGGGGGACCTCGTGACAACTCAAAAGCCGTAGCAACCGTACGGCTGGTCCATTTAATTAAAGTAGCTGCATATGGTTGCAACCCTTTTCTACTAAAGCAGTCACTTCCTAAAAGAAGAAGTATGCTCTGAGTACATCAAGACAGCTCTACGACCATCTAGTGCAGGACTCTGCAGCCTGTGGCTCTCCATATGTTTTGGACTACAACTTCCAAGAGCATTTGTCATTGACTATGCTGGCTAGGGCTGATGGACATCGTAGTCCTAAACATCTGGGGAGCCAAAGGTCGCAGAACCCTGATCTAGTGCATGTAGATTAACTTGTCCGTAGATACGGTGCAAAGAACAGGCAATATCATATACTGAGTCATGTTTAAACTAGAGAAAAAATGGAGGATGAAAACCAAGGCCTAGCGTTATATCATGTCTTCTTGCTTGGGTGCACTTAGTGATGTCATGGTGAGAATGTTCCGTGAGTGCCTGGAGTGTTGGTGTGTTGTGGTTTGAGACCCACCTCTTCAACCTCCCTCTCGACTGAGCCCCCATTATGGACGCCCCCGGTTAGCCTGTCCTCTTTGTGTGTTTGTCTTTGTTTGTTCTATGTGCGCCCTGAGGCCCATGGGCATGTGACACGATATAAAAGTTCAAATAAATAAATAAATAAATAAATACATAAATAAATAGGAGGTCCAGCCCTGGGAGTTGGTACCATGTAGCCTGGGTGGTGGGATCAAGTGGGCCCAGCTCCAGCCCTAACTGATCTTACCTGATGTCATCTTAATAAAGGAACTTATGTCATACCTTACCCTCTTCCTCCAGAAACATGCTTCATAACACCCAGGCCTAATATGAATGCATCTGGCATAACCATGAAATAAGGAAGACAACAAACCACACAGCCCATAAAGCACCCAGTCTGTGAATGGAGGACATAGCCACCAAAGGTTTTTTTTTTCAAGTCAGCCATTCTAAATCTGTGTCCTGTAGAGACTGTAAATGAAATCATTAGGGAGATTTTCATCATTCCTCTAGTGAGAGTTTTTTGAGAACACCTAATCACAAAGTTCCAACAATAATATAGGCCAACATCTCTAAGGGGCAGCAATGGCAGGGCAGTCCTGGCTTGACTCAGGGAACGCAGAAAGCCGATATGTAGGTACAGTTAGTCTCAATAGAAAACCCATGAAATTATACTAGACGTGTATACTGGAAATATATACACCTTATTAAGTGACAAGACACAGTAAAAAATATGTGTATATAAAAACAGTAAAAAGGCCTTACTGAAAACCTCATGTAAGACCTATAATTGGTGCAAACTCTGCATATAATGTTAAAGGATCGGTCTATAGCAAAGCACATACATATCCTGGAATCGCCATACATGGATTAAATTGTTCTTACCCAGAACCTCTAAAATATTGTAGGACACGTGCACCTAAAAGAAAAATGTTAGCACATAGAATGCTTCGCAGAGGGAGTGGACGATAAGGTACGTCCTATAGAGAGCCTGTCTGCCAATAATGTTGGCCTCACTGTGTGTGCCTCTGTTGAAAGAAAATGGGAGGGGGGCTTTTAGTGGGAGGGGGAAACGCAGAAGCAGAAACCGGTGGGCAGAGACCCTGGAGCAGTGATCTGTAAGGGAGGCCGCAAGGCTGAGAAAGTTGCGAAGGGTGCAGTGGGGTGTTGATAGCATCCAGACAGGGTTTGAGTCTGTATTTAGTATGCTATACCTTTAGGGTCCTCTGATAGGGAATGTGTGTGGAGTTATGTTGAAGATTCTGGCCGTGAGGAGTATGTTGGGGGGGAGGGATAGGAGTGGTGGTATAGGCTCAAAAACTTCAGAGACATCCTAGCCAGGGCTACCTCAAGGTCCTTGCTGCTGCTCCTTCTTGATGTTCATCTATGTCTTGAGCTCTCTTGTGATGGTTCTGGCAAGCAGGTGTCCAGTCATTTTTTCGAATACAAAACTTTCGAAAGGCAAACTTTCGAGAAAAAAAAATGACAATTTCTTTTAAAAAAATTCGAAAGTGCCGTCAACATGGGTTAGGGTTGGGGCTTGGGTTAGGGTTGGGGGTGGGAGGGTGGCATGGGGGTTGGGAGGGCTGGGGGAACCCCCCAATATACACTAAAACCTTAAAATGTTGCATGGAGCTGTCCAGTGCTGAAATTACAGCACTGGACAGCTCCATGTAACGTTTCAAAGTTAAAAAAAACATTTAAATGCCAATATGCACAAAAACTTTGAAACGTTACATGGAGCTGTCCAGTGCTGAAATTACAGCACTGAGCTCCATCTAACGTTTCAACGTTACATCAAAAAAAAGCATTGAAATGCTACTTTTAACATGTAAAAGTGCATTTCAATTGAAACCAATCCATGACTATTGGCAACGGATTTGTTTAGAAAGAAATGCACTTTGCATGTTAAATATAGCATGTAACAGCTTTTGTTTTAGAAACTTTTTTTTTTCGAATCTTTTGATTCGAACTATCACTATAAACCTGGCAAGCAGACAGCAGCAGACAGCAGCAATCAGTCGGGGCCCCAATGTCCATACTTGGGCTGGGCTTCGAATGTAAGGTGCAGCCAAGCAATCAGTCGCAGCATAGGGAGGGACCCACACAACTCTCCTCCACCCGGGCTGTGACTGCCAGGTGCAGCCAGGGTAGTCCTGATGGCCTGCCGGATAGGGGGGGGGGGGGCAGCCCCTTTAATCATATATAGCCTGCAAGGGCTGAAAGCGTTGGCCACTCCACGCTATGTGTAGTGCCGGTAATTATGAGTTTTCCTGGTCCAGCTGCAGTGACTAGGGGCCACCTGGGGGTGGCAGTGATTATGGCTGCTCCCTTGCTTGTCAGTGGAGTGCCTCAATGCAAGCCCGGCAAGCGGCGCTGACAGGCGCGAAATGGAGTGCCTCAAACTCTTAGAGGGTTTAAACCATTGTCCACAGTGCTCCGCTCACGCATGCAATGTTTCTTTTAATCAGAGTAAAGGATCCCTTGCATGTTCACGTGTGAGGGTCCTTTACTCAAATTGTTTTCCCGCGCTGGGTATCCTTTACCTTTTCATTTTTGTGTCTTTTACCCCCCTAAGGGGGTTACACTTCTATGCAGTGTTGATTTGCTAGGCAGTTTCAGCGTTTGGTAGCCAGCATGTAAGTGTTAAAAGAGTTTAAACATATTACAAGCGAGGCCTACACAGCCATCCAAAAGTACAGAAAAATTACATGCGCAGTACCGAGCCTAGCTAAGTCCCAGTTCATTATTTAACACAAATGATGTTATGGTGTTTTTAAGTGTGACAAAGTGATTTATTACATTACATTCCCTAATATATCATTGGTACCTTCTAAAGTCGGCATTTTGGGCAGGGAACTCCAAGGGGTTCAGAGAAAAATATACAAGTCCATTTAAGTACCTGTTATCAGGTAGTTTCCAGGAGTGCAAACGTTTGTAAAAAGGTCCAAACAATGGATTTGCGACTGGTCGTAGTCATGGGACTGGGCAATAAGAACTGCAGACGAATAGTGATCTGGAGTCGATGGTTCAGTGCTATGCTTCGGACGCACCTCGCCCGATGTAATCATAGGCTTAACTTTCATACGGGCAGCCTTTTGAACAACAGCCACGGTCTGCACAACAAAGCTGGATGTTTGCCCTATGGAGTTGGGCCGGCTGCGAGGAAACAGATCTTTCCTTTCTTAGTAGCTCCTTGGTTTGACTTCCAAAACCGAGTGGGATGCAAAAGATATGAAAATATGCTCGTCCACTCCTCCATTCTCTCATATATTGACATTCGGTTCTGTTACATTCCTTTTTTTACCAACATCATCTATAAGCACAAAACTAGTGCAGTACAAGTCGGTTAGAAACTCTTAGAACAAAACATCAGGGCACCGATTTGCTATCCAACTATAGGCGTAGGTTAAGATTTGGAAAAATATCGAGCATTATGCTAGAAGGTGTTTTTCATTTACAGCCTGAAGAAATGTGTATTTCATCATCTAGGATTGTACTCCATTTCCAGATCAGGTTGCATGTTATCTCACAGACATCTGTTCTTGCTCACTTCTCCCCAGGCATACCCATTCGCAATTCTCCCCTTCGCTCTCTCTTCCCTTGTCCTCTTCTTTTCGCTCTGTCTCTCAAACCTCTTCCTTCTGCCTCTGCCCCCACCTTGACATGCCTCTACTTCACATAACCTTTTCTTTCTCTGATCCCCAGGCCTCACAAGATGCTCTGGCACGGCACAGATGCTAAGGGCCGCCGGCTGACCGAGAGCTACTGCGAGACTTGGCGGACGGACGATGGTGTGGTGACGGGGCAGGCGTCCTCGCTCCTGAACGGCAAACTCCTGGAGCAGAAAGCGCAGAGCTGTAACAAGGCCTTTGCCGTGCTCTGCATCGAGAACAGCTTCATGTCATCCGCCAAGAAATAGAGACTGCTTGGGAATGGAAGGACGAGATGGGACAAGGGGAAAACCGGGGAATAACCACATGGAAGGTGCGATTGGGCGGCACCTGGTGCAAAGATTTCCCAGTATCCTAAATATTTAGAGCCATCCAAACAGCCAGAGAGTGTTCTCATTGTACAACAAACAGAAGAAAATTGCTGGCGTTTGAGCTCTAGTTTCGAAGTTGCCTGCGGGTCCCGCCCAGTGTTCCAACTGCACGGGATCTTAGAAAGTTGCTCATTGGATGGGGCTACACCCCTTCACCCCCAGACGCTCTTCTGATGACCTATAATGATGGTGCATCCTCCTGCACCCCCCATCGCACATCCTGGTGAATGTGGACACTGAAACCTTCCACCTCAATTGTCTGAGTGCCGCTTGCTGGTAACTTCGATTTCAACTCTTCCCACGGGTCAGGAGGTGGGTGGAAAGGCTGAGACCAGACAAGCAACGTGGCATTTGACTTGATAACCGTGGCAAATCTCGACCTTTCCATGTATAGGGAACATTTTACAGATCTTCCTCCCATTGTAACCTGTTTTAGTTATAATTATATAAATATATATATATATTTGTGTTTTTTTTCAGCTTCTCCCCCATTTGTCTTGTTCTGCGTCTTGGCTGTCAAAGATCAAGCGCAACCTTCCACTATCGGGAGCTGTCTTATTTCACTGCAGGAGATAGCACACCAGAGCCGGCCGATGCCCAGCTGTCTCCGGAAATCAGATAAACAGAGAGCCTCCTTGCCGGGGGCGTGGTTTTGCTGTCTAAGATCACGTGAGCCAGACCACAATCTCCCAGGTCCCAAAAGTCATCTTTCACTTTCCCAGGCCATGTATGCACTTTCTTACGAACCAAAGGACCTGGCCGCCAAGCCTTACTCTGCTACGATACAAAGGCAAGGTCGCCTTCTCCCAGGATACAGCTGAAGGGGCACAGTGTACTGTGCAAGCAGAACAGGTGTTGCTGTACTAGGGTACAGAGGCTAGAAGTCACTGGCTAGGTCTTACTCTGCTAGGGTACAGAGAGAGGATTGGCCTCACTCACACAGGGCATATATTCTGTGTTAGTTTCCCAAGTTTCAAGGTAGTCTAGGTCAGTTCCCAAAGGCAAGGAAGGTATATCGCCAGGCCAAGGCTTTCATTCTCTCCTAGTGTACAGCAGCTTCATCTCAAGAATAGGTCACCCTACCATTGTATTAGGGCATCTTTCACTATTTTTGTGAGGGGCATAGTGTCTTTCTTATATTGGGGATCAGGCCACTGAAAGCGGGAGAACGAAACTCCCTCCAAGCACAGGTGGGCGGGTCTTTCTTCCAATGTGAAAAGCAGGCTTCATGCACCCTTTAAGTGCTGATGACGTCCTCAGTGTTTCAGCTGCGGGGGAATAGGTTCCAAAATAAGCAAGCACCTGTTTGCTCCTAAATGGTAGGCCGGCTGTCTTTCTAGCATGGAGACAGCCATGCCCCAGACCCTAGCATAGAAGGCAGCTTGCTCCCCTAAAATGAAGATGTGAAACCTTTCTTACCGAAAGAGAAGAGCACAGGGATTCCCTGTCCTTTCCATTAAGTGTGTCAGGTAAATAGTAATTTAGGATTGCGGGAAGTCATGTTCTCATCTGGCCTCCCTACACTGTGTACAAAGGGCACTGTTAGCCACGGCTTTCAGTGAAAACAATATTTTTGCACTTCTTTCAGAGATATATACCATATTTTTATACAATTTTTCCCCAGCAGGATTTCACCCCCTTTTTCTGTCCAAGGGCGTATTTTCATCTGGTGTATTACCCCCCCACATGTCACACCAGGAACTCCATGTTGATTCCTTGAGAAGGACTTTGACGGCTCATATTCCCTCGGCTCTGAATGTCTGTCTTATTCCACTTGTTTAATGTACTGTAAAATTATTGAACCACTACCCGGCTCCGCTCAAACTGGTATTCCAGCTCAATCATAAAAAGCAATGTCCGGCAACTTTAAATGAAATAAATCTCATTTTGTGTGCTGTAAACTATTTTCTAATCGCACTGAATAAAGAATTACCCTCTTTTACAATGGCCTGTGTCTTTTGCAAATTATTTCACCTGTCATGTTGGTTTTGCTAAATCCGCAGGAGCTGCTAAATCCCAGAGGCTCTCTCCAAGCGTTTCCAACCCAACTCAACCCAACTGAACCTCAAGAGTTACAGTTGAGTCTGCAGTGGATCAGATAACAAACAAACAGATGCTTCCCGGGCAAGCCCTGGCTTCAGCGATGATCTGCAGTTAGTATAACAAACAGGATTAAATCATTCCCATGCAGAAAGCAGCTTACACTAGTATTAAAAAAACTTTCTTCCCTCCCCTTGCCCGTTTCACCTCCTCAAATAGTGAAAGGTAATAGAATTGAGAAAAGCAAGTTTCCTTTTTACTCACTGAAGATTTGCTTTCTCAGTTTGAATGAACTCTTCATTTGGTAACAATGGCTGCTATACCTAACCTTAATCTACCCCTAATGCTAACTGCTTTGCAGATGAACAGTCTTTTCTGCATTTTAAACTCCAAATTCCCCTCTGATTCCTTTCAGAAAGAAGACTTCAGTCACTTTCCAGTTCAACCTTTTAACATACTGTGCCGCAGAAGATGCCGCTCTTCCTACTGCTTCATGTGGTCTGTCTCCTTGCTTTGCACGCATGCGCAATAGAGTTGCCTTCTTGTATCCAGGCAACGAACAATTGCACAGTTCTGACAATGGCGCTGGTTTGAGCATGCGCGTTAGCGTACAGCAATTAAAAACGCAAACTGACTTAAACTTTCCTTCCTTGTTGCTACTTTATCTTACATACTGCTCCCGACTCAAAAAGATACCACTAGATTGTCCCGCGGCGCACATCTGACCCATGCTGCCTCCCAAAGACACTGTAAAGATGATTCATGGAATTAGTGCGCTGAAAAACGGGGATTTGTGCGCCATTCTGCCCGCAAATCCCTGTTCAACAAATGGGGATTTGCGGGCATAATGGCGCACAAATCCCCGTTTTTCGGTTCACAAATTCCATGAATCAGCCCCTGTGTCTGCGCAAGTTATCGTCAAAATATTCATGCTGCAGACACCCTGAGCACGGTGTGGGTTGCTTGACGAGCGTCCAGTTGCTTTTCTCAGTTTGAATGCAGCGCTGCTGCTACCACTTTTAAAATGATGCTCAAAATACTTTTGTACTGAAATTCTTTATTTACACTGCCATCACTCTCTAGCCATAGATATATACATGAATCATTCTTAATAGTTCAAACACTGCCTTTACTCCCAAAAAGCTGCACTCCCACCTAAGTACTTCACTGTAATTTCCTCTCGTTTTCTTCTTCCTTCTCCTGACTCCAACTGGTACTTAAAGTTCTTTGGCCCTAAAATGAAGGGAATAAACAAAAACATATCCTGTCTCTGGAAAAGCTCTGATGAAAGGCAGTTGAAGCTTGTTCTGAACATTCCAAGTTGAATGTTTTTGCCCTCGTAGCCAATCCGCTTCCTTTTCACGGTTCTGCCCTCTTAGTTTGGGATTCCTGTTCATCTATTGTTGAGGATGACAAGGAACAAACCCCAACTCCCACTCCTTCTAACACCTAACATCCTATCTTGTGTAGTTTTACCAGCCATCTGCGCCTGCAAACCCTGCCATCAGCAAACTCAATCATGAGGATTTGCAGATTTTCGAATGAGTCATCTAAAGTTCTGGACCAGGTTCCCCTTCCTGCTAACCAGTGGCGCCCCAAGGCATTTTTCATAGGCTTGCTCTGATGAGGCCACTGGAAATCTTGCGGTGGCACACCAAAACAAACACATAACTGTCAGGCGAGCCGGTGAGGCGGGGGCAGGGTTTTTATAAGGACGGCCGTGCCCCCCACCTGCCGTGGTGGCACCTCTGCTGCTAACCTTAAATTCTTGGAAAAAAAAATTAGACAAAGCCAATTGAGTGGGTTAGATTAATAAAACGAAGTACACTGTTCTGTGCAGTCCAAAGTACTATCCATAGAGCTGCCCAGATTGTGAAATCGAGACTTGCCCACTGTGCTAAAAAATGCCCCTGAAAGATGAAGCACAAGTCGGGCATGTGCCCATTTCCTGCGCGCTGGTACAGAAGCCGGCTGGTGGGGCACTCACTTTCAGATTGTGCTTGTGGCTTTCCACTCTTTCAAAGCTGAAAAGGATAACTGGGCACAGCACTCAAGGGATGGATTTCCACTGCCACCAAGGGGTCATGATTGATCCTGTTGCGCGTGGTGCTTCACTTGCAGTAACTAGAACAGGAAATGTTGCCTGTGGCAGCATGCAATGGCATTGCATAAATGTTTACATAAAATAAGTAAAATGACCCTTACAATGCTAAGGTCCAAATTAGTTTAGAGGCGAGTGCCACATGCAGATTTGCATTCGACAAGCACATTTGTGGACCCTTTGTTTTGGAAATGTTTTGTAAATTAGCTCGACTCCTTCACCCTTTATTAAAGGTGCATTCTTGCTAGAGATTAGAAGGTCCATTGGGTAGGGACATCCAAAGTCGTACATCCCAGCCTCTTTTGCTCATGAAGTGCCTCTGTATTAAAAGAACAGCTCGGATGGAGAACTGACTGGGTGAAAGTGCAACCCATTGTTGATTTGCTGCTCAAAGGTGTCTGTATCCTCATCTGTGCCTTGGGATGTGCCCCAACACAGATGGGCACAGCTCCCACTAATCACCTTCCACATGCCCGTCTCCTGAAATGGATGGCAGCCGTGCGCAATGCAGCTGCTGAGGTCGGACACAGGACCTGTAGCTTGGGCCAACAGTATTTTTTCACGAGAGAGACCGAGAGCAAAGATTGATTAGATGAAAACAGGTCACCGCCACCACCTCTTGCACCATTAGCACCTATACTAGAAGCAGGAAATCCTGACACAGTATGGCAGGCCTGGAAGCGGCTACACAAACCCTTGGAATGCCTCATGAAGATCTGGAGGCTGTAGCACAAGAAGGCTGAGCCATGAGGAAGCCTTATCGTGATAAAGGGGTCAAATTAGGGAGTAGTCAACTTGATGATGGCTGTCTTATAGGTGCTAGATACACCTTAACCTCTGCCACCCTGATCTATAGATATAACTCCTTCAACTCCAGCACAGTCCCCGACAGACTAAAAGAAGCATGGGTACGTCCACTACTGAAGAAACCTACACTAGATCCCGAATTAGCCAATAACTACAGGCCTATTGCCAACGTAGCTTTCTTGCTCAAAATTGTGGACAAGGTGGCCTACATTCAAATCCAGAAATTTCACGAAGAAAACAAAATTCTTGGGAAAAGGCAATCCGGTTTCCGTCCTTGTCATGGGACAGAATCATCTCTCCTAGACCTAAAAATACAACTTAGGGATATTATGGACAAAGGCAAATCGGCGCTCTTCCTCTTGCTAGATCTGTCAGCTGCCTTTGATCTCGTTAACCACGACATTCTCGGCATGCAACAAATAAACGCAGCCCATTTCTCTCCACAAGCCGCAGCCTGGATCGGCTCATTCCTCAGCAGAAGAATCATGAGAGTATTCTCCGACTCAGCATGTGCCCCACCCACCACCATACACTGAGGAGTTCCTCAAGGCTCCTACACTGCCCCCACCCTTTACAACATTTTCACCCTCCCTCTGTTCATTGACCTCGATCATCGTGACGTAGCCTACACCAACTATGCGGATGACACGCAAGTCTGAATCCCCCTCACTGGCATCTATGATCAAGATGCTGCAGCCCTTAACAATATATACGCTGCCATCCAAACCTGGATGGCAGCCAATGGACTCTGTCTCAATGGGGATAAGACATCGATCCTTGTGGTTGGCACGAAAGAAACACTCGACAAACTCTCGCCACAATACAGCACATTTACCGTCAACAACACCATCATCAAAGTATCTTCAGCAATAAAAACACTAGGGTGTACATCGACTCCTTCCTTTCCATGACACGCCAGGTCAATTCCATAGCCTCCTCCCCAGCACTCACCACCAAAATCATCAATGCAGGCCAACCATTCCTATCTACCCAAAACTGCCTACCCATTGCCAGAGCCACAGTTGGCACTAAATTTGACTACTGCAACGCATTATATTTCGGCAAAACAACATCCACAAGCTACAAATAACTCAAAATAATGTCTTGATAGCAGCTTTGAGCATTCCGAAAAGGGAACACATATCCCAAGCGAGAAAGACTCCCACTGGCTGCCAGTCAAAGAGCATATTCTCTTCAAAACATTGGCAATCACACACAAGTGCCTCTCACTTAACGCCCCCACCCTACCTCTCCGAAAGGATCACCCCGTGTATATCATCTAGGCCCAAGAGAACCCATCTCACCAACCAGATCTGCGTTTCCTCTTTTAAAAGAGCAAAAGCAGGAGCACCAAGTTCCAACGCCTAGCACCCAAGAATTGGAACGCCCTCCCCGCTGCTCTCAGAAATGAAAAATCATATGTCTTCTGCAAAATGTTGAAAACTAATCTGTTCAAATAACTTGTCTATGCTCAAACGGCCTGTATGCATACTTATTAACTCGATGTTCCATTGTAACCAAAGAACGTGCACCTTTGACCGTATTCCTGGAAATGTTGACCAAGTGCTGTATGTTTTAAACTGCAATCTACAAGCCTTCTGTAACAAGCGCCACGATGCCCAAGGGCCGTTGTGCGCTATATACATTAAAATAAATCTAAGAAAACACAAAGTCCTCACTGAAAGTCTGCCTATAAATTACAAGGATGATCAGCTGTACATCGTGTGTCAACACAGCAGCAGGCAGAGCACTACAGGACACATGCAACTTACAAATAAATGGAGGAAGAATTGCTGAACAAGATAGACAACCCATGAAATGGAAACCATGAACTGTCTACAGGACACATTTGCTGTTGGCCTCTCTGGAGGTCTAACACAAAACGACTCCCACAATTGAGACAGCCACAGCAGCAATAGCAGCAGAAATTGAAACAGGTGGCTCCTGCATAGAAGGTGCAGAAAATCATTTGGAAGCATTTATGTTCTTTGCTCACACCATGGGAAGTCAGGTGAGACAAGTGAGAGATGACCTGAATGCCTTCTCTGAATTTCTACAACGAGGAGGACATCAAGATGGAGAATAGCATGAGGCTGGCTAACATTTGGTCCCTAGAAAAACCTATATCGGAAGATACAACGAGTGCAAAGGTCTAAATGGCTGACTTTTGGTTGGGGACGAATGTCCAGGGCCTACTAGTGTGCGTCAAATGTTACAAAGAGAATGAGGGGTGGGAAGAGTCAGACAGCAATAATTGTGTGGGAAATGAGGATGACAAGGAAATAGTTCCGCAGCTACAGCTCAATCAAGAAAGATACTTTATCAAGGCAAGAGGAAGTCAAAATTCCCAGATGTTGCATTGTACTCTATGAAAATATCCGTTAGTAATCAGGAAATGTGTCTTTTGGGTGTGTAACTGCAGAGTCTAGCTATATTGAGAGTTCAATCGGAAAACAGTTTTTCAGGGGCTTGTGAATCTGCTTAGATTCACATGCTTTGTATAGGCCACCATTTAGTGGTTGGTGCGGGTATTACATATAAGTGGCGTCAACAGGGGCATACCTGCAACACTATCCCTACCCTACGTGTACAGGTACCCATGATCCTTCATGGATCAACGTCTTCAGATCGCTTTTTTCCCACCTTTAAGGATTGATTCTAAACACAGAGTCTCCGTAAAGAGGAATGAAGAAGTCAAAACCATAAAAGCCTAATTGAGGTCCTCCTCACAAAAAGATTGACATCGAGATCGACGGAGAGAGCTGCAGCATTTTTCAACATCAGACACCAAAAGGCGCATCACACCAAAAAGGCGATGCAGTAGCGAGAGTGGGGGAGGGCTAAGGTACATTTTTCTAAATACACGTTTAGAGAATGCCTTTAGCCCCTATTGTCATTTCACAAATACTCAGTTACATGTAACTCACCCGTTTCCTGGCTACGCATTGTAGAAAGCTCCATTTAAATGTTGCCCAAGGTGCAAACCAGATTCACATGGATGAACACACCGAATGTGCAATAGTTGTCTTCCAAGAGATCACAAGGCCTCTCGGTGCAAAGCGTGCAAGCTTTTCTTTTTTAAAACATGTCTTTATTGTTCAACAACATGGCAAACTTCACCATGGTGCCGCTCTTTCCCTTCGCCTCGCCTCCCCTCCCCTCCTCCCAGCCAGCAGCATGCATTCTCCGTGTGGTGGTGGGGCCCCTCCGGGGGGTATTAGTTCAAGTCTAAGAGTTTCAACCGCTGTGGGCACCATTGGATCCTGTAGTCTCCCCTCAGGAAGGCCAGGCCCCCACCCCCAAATTCCTTTGCAAATGTCCCTAGGTTGTTGTTAATGGTGTATGAGGCCCATTCCAGTGCCATCATCTCCAATACCTTCAGTAGCCAATCTTGTTCCATCAGGATTTTCGGCTCTTTCCATTTCTGTGCTATGAGGGCCATCGCCGCCAGTGTTAGCAGCACTCTTGCCTTTTCTCGTCCTCGACTCTCCTCCTCTGTTCCCTTCATTCCTAATAAAGCCAGCTTGGGGCCCCTTCCCAGAAGACTTGGACTTGAGCCTGGTGGATCTCCTCCCAGAATGGTTTTATTTTAGGACACTCCCACCATATTTGCTCAGCGGTGCCCTCCTCCCCTCCAACAGTCTTTGGATACCACTGGGTAGATGCTGTGCGGACGGGATGGGGTGTAGTGCCACCCCAAATATATGTATACCATGCTTCCTGGAGCTGTACCACCTTTGTCACCCTGGGAATCCTTCTCGAGAGCTTTTCCCATTCCTCCCTTGTGATCGCCTTACCTAGCATCTGGTCCCATCAAGTCATGTATGGAAATACTCGCTGGTCCGGGGCCTCATCCAATAGCCTGTATATATTCCAACTGAGCCCCTTCGTTCCATTGTTTGTCATTAGGAATCTCTCAAATGGGGTGGGTTGGCTGGTAGCTGCTGCTCTGATTACACCATTCATTACCCAGTGTCTCAGCTGAAAGTATCTGTGCCTCTCTCCTTCCCCTAGCCCAAAATCTTGTTTGCACTCTATGAAGGCTTTTACTCTTTTCTCCTGGAAGATGTCCCTAATCATCCTGCAGCACCCCTCTCTCCACTTGTCAAAGGCTCTCCTTTCTAGTCCCGGTGTAAACTCATTGTTGTGAAAAATTGGGGTGAAGGGAAAGTTGTGTCCCCTGCTTTTTTGCTACTTTGTCCCATGTATTCGCTAATGTCTTAGTGTCTTTGGCCTCAGGTGATGCAGGAGCCACATGACCTCCTTCAGTTAATGTTCAGCTACTGCCCTGTCCATTTGGATCCACTGTTTCCCCTCGTTTTGCGTAAACCATTCGTGTATCACCCTCAGCTGTGCTGCCTCATATTGCTGAAAGTTGGGAAGAGCTAGTCCGCCCTGCTTTATTGTTGCCATCAGCAAGTGGCGGCTAAGTTGTGGCCTCTTTCCTTCCAAGTTAAATTCCCTGGTTGCCTTCCCTAATTCCCTAAAGAAGTCCTGGGCGACTGCCAGTGGGATTGCCTGAAACAAGTAGAGCAACCTAGCGTGACCATTTTTACCGCTGCCAGGCTGCCCATCCATGAGACCCTGAGATTACTCCACTTCCTATACTCCTTTCTTATTGCATCTAGCGCAGGAGGGTAGTTGGCTGCATATCGCTCCGATATGGATGACTTAATATTGACCCCCCCGCCTCCCAAGTATTTAATCCCCCCCAGGGGTCCACCTAAAAGGTGACGTTGCTTTCAACTCCATATCTTCTTCCCTGCCCAGAGAGTGGTTTAGGGGTTTGGATTTCTTTTGGTTGATCTTCAGACCTCAGACTTCCCCAAACTCCGTGAGTAGGTGTCTACAAGCGTCTAACACATCTTTGGGGTGGTGAGAAATAGTAACATATTGGCGAATGCCACGACTTTATGTTGCGTGGCAGCGAATGGGATACCCTGGATCTTTCCCTCCTCCCTTATTGCCTGTAAAAGGGGCTCCGAGTACACTGCACACAGAAGCTCCCCTGCTTGGTCCCTCTCCCCAGGGCAACGGGACAGGACATGGATCCATTTACCAAGAGCCGCATCATAGGGCTCCTGTAGTTTGCCTGGACCATTTTGAGGAAGTCTCCATCCAGGTCTATCCTCTCCATCACCCTAAACAGAAACGGCCACTCCACCCGGTCAAATGCCTTCACAGCATTTAGCGCTAATAGGACCGCCGGAGTGGACGTTTTCTGGGCCTTCTCTACCAGGTTCTCAACTCTTCTAATTTCTGCTGTTTGTCTGCCCAGGTTGAACCCTGCCTGGTCTTGTTGGATCAAACTAGGGAGATAGCCAGTCCTCCAATCTGTTTGCTAATATTTTTGTGAATATTTTGACATTTATGTTTTTTTAGGGGGCGATGGGCCTATATGACGTACAGTCTGTGGTGTGCTTGTGGGGCTTGGGGATAAGGGTAATTTTCACTTCCTCCATGGATGTTGTCATGTGTCCTGTTATATGATATGATACGGCATTTGTAACACGCCTATACCCAAGTGTTTCAAGACGCGACGAGGCGGGGGGGGGAACAAGAGGAGACAGACAACGATCCTACTAGGCCAGGTGTCATTCAGATCGCGCAAGGGGGAAGGGAAAAAAGCAAGGGGAAATGGAGAGGGGAAAGTGCAGTACAGGGTTAGTAGAATACAAGATAAATAATAAGGGCCAGCTGGTGGCAAGTGTAAGGTAAGTGCAGGGAGGAGGGGCTGTAGGGATACAGAGACAGTCCCACAGTGCAGGGGTTGCCAGAGAGGCAGTGCAGGGAAGAGTGGCTGGGCCAAGGACCGAGATCGGTGAGTGGCCCAGTTGCAGATTCAGTGCAAGTTCAGTGATTCTAGAGGGGGAGAGAAAGAGGAAGGTTTTGGGGTGCTTCCGGAACCAGAGATGGTTCTCCTCAAATTTCAGGGAGGCAGGAGGCAGGACCTAAAGTGTTGACCTAAAAGTGTTGAATAGGTGCACTAGGATGGGCTATGGATGTGGGCGTACCCTTTATAGAAGGCTGCTGTGTACCCATACAGGCCCAGGGCCTTATTCGGGAGCATCTGCCTAATTGTGCTCCTCACCTTCTCCTCTGCCATCGCCCGCACTATCTGCTCCTGTGTGGGAATCTTAGGGAGATGTATGTTTGTGAGGAAGTCGACTTGTTTCTGGCTCTGCGGGTTCTGTGTAGTGTAGAGGGCACATAGAATCTGGCCATCCGGTCCTGTACATCTTCCATGCGGATGAGGCGCTCAACCACTTCGTCACTGCGACTCTCTCAGGAGAAGCGCCACGAGTGTTTCTGCTTTGTTCAATTTGGCGTAATATCTTTGCCTCACAAACAACAGTGCGCTTTCTTTTTCTAAGGACCTCTAGCAGCCCCACCACGCTTCTGTACGCTCTTAGCGTTTTCCTTGAGGGAGAGGACGCTGCCTCCCAGCGCGCCTCCTCCACTTCTCCCAAAATGTGTGCCTCCAGGGCCTTGAGCTCCTTCTCTCTTTGTGCCTTTAAAGCTTTGCAATGCCCCCTAATGGTTGCCAGCTTGCAAGCTTTTTAAACCAAAGACCTCGAAAGAGCGTTGTACAAAAAGGTGAACAGACTACGCAATTCATGCTGAAAAGAAGTTGGGGAAAATCTACTGCTACAGCCAACGGAAGCGGGCATCGCCGAAGAGCAGGATATGGACAAAACAATTTCTCATAGCCAGTCCAAGCTCCGTAGGTCAGATTGTGCCGTGGAGACAACCCATGGCTGCACAGGACCCAGAGCCCAAAACTAAAATGGACAAACCGTGAACAAAATATTTGCATGACATTTCAGTTTCAACACTGAAAGCAAAAAGGCACAAACACTCCAGCTAATTTGCTAAATCTAGGCCATCGACGGAACAGGGAAGGGGTGTGCATAAACCCAAAAGCACTTCAGAATATTTGTGCATCAAAACCGAAACACAAGACACTTGGACAAATTTAAATGTTGAGTGAGGACAAACATACCTCAACGGATGTTTTGGCATCTAAGACACACAAGTCAAGTTCCACACCTACAGAAGGAAAGGGAACATCCATTTCTATGTCCATGGAAGGGAAAGGTACACTAGCACCTGCTATGCAGAGAAAGGGTAACATCTGCACCTGAGGATCAGAATTAGAAAAGGAAGAAGATTAACTTCTAGAACCATGTCAGTCAACCCCTCAGGGAACACCATGGTCAGAGGGAAAGGTTTATCTACTTACTGGAAAAATGCAGACCTTCATGGAATTCTGTGATAAATTCCCAACAAAGTTAAAAGGAGAAGCACTTTTCAAATACACCCTTAAATAGACAAAAAAAGTACCAGAACAAACTGAATAGGTACCTGTGGCGGAGGCGATAGTTGAGGAAGACATCTAAATGGATGAGGAAATAATTGGGGACAAAGAGAAAAATATAGAAACATTTTTTTTTGGTTTTGCTTGCACCTTTCTTTGCGCCAATATTTCCTGTCTTCACATATATGACTTATGCTATTCCCAATGAATAAATGAAAGCATTCAAGTCCGTCTGCGTGTAGATTTCTTTTTTTTTTTTTTGTGATAATTCTAGGCCCTTTTGCATGACACGTGTTTCGGCATTACACTTTGCCTTCCTCAAATCCGGGCATTTCTGTGACAAAAAATATTGAAATAATAGAAATAAATAAAAAATGTGAGATCATGTCATAGAACTTAAAGATATTTGCATATTCATTTCCCTGTTCAAAAACGTGTGAGAGAGTGAATACATGAAGTAAAAAAACACAACAAATTTAACCTTATACCAATTTGTGCAGCATAAACCTACAGAGAAAGCATGCGTTAGAATGGGGTTTAAAATGCCCCTTCATACTGTTATAGTAACCCGTGGGATTACTTGGTGATGAGAAAGTGAAAAGAAAATTGACATATACATACAATTACTTATGAGCAATTTCAGCCCCATTTATCATTCGAATGTTGGTTTCATCTTGTCCCCTACTTCATCCTGGTATTTTCCTAAAGTTTCCTCCCACTCATTCCCTTTCACAGAAAAGAAAACCTAACTATTGTCATTGTTTGTTGTTTTGTTTAAGAAATGCATGTGCATGAAACATTTGGTTGCAATTAATGGGCTTTCTTACCCTAAAGTATCGCAGTCCCGATAGTCTTCTTTATGTCATGCTGAGAACCTGGTGTCTGCAGAAGCTGCTGAACCCCCGACAATCCACCCAAAATGTGGCACTCTGAGCTGACATATATATAACTGCTCAGTTTACCTCACTTTCAGGGGAAAGGGGGAAGGGACAAAGAAACAAACACCAGGCTGGAAGCTATCAACTCGCTGGTTCTTCACCTGTAGTTAAAACATAAACATGCGTTAAAAAAAAACATACCTGGTACTTCTCTTCAGAATGCCCAGAGAAGTGATAAGCAGACAAGACTTCCTTACTTGTGGGCCAGAATCTTATAGATCATTCAGCCTTCTCAGTAGGTCCATGAATGTAATTTTTAACTTTGTAGTTCGTCTGCTCAACCCTAAGAGTCTTGAACAAGGTCTAAGTTCTTCAAATAAGTTTAAGGAAGTTCTTTTAAGTTCTTGTATTTGTTTTTATATTTTCTTTGTAGAGTGTCTTTTACTCAGGAACAAATTTTTAACTTGCGATGGAATCTTCACGTGGAAAGCCAGCCCACGCGCTAAAATCCAAACCGCGGGTAAAACGCAAACACGCTGAAAATCCAAACCGCGGGAAAAAATCACACGCGCTTTTCTCCAAGTCGCGGGAAATTCGCACACGCGCTGACAATCCAAATCACGGGAAAAAACACACACGCTTTTCTCCAAGTCGCGGGAAATACGCACACGCGCTGACAATCCAAATCGCGGGTAAAACGCACTCGCGCTAAAGTCCAAGACGCAATAAAAAATTACACACGCTTTTCTCCAAGTCGCGGGAAATACGCACACGCGCTGACAATCCAATTTGTGGGTAAAACGCACTCGCGCTAAAGTCCAAGACGCGATAAAAAATTACACGCGCTAAAGTTCAACCCACGAATAAATACGCATACGCGCAAAAAAACCAAATCGCGGGAAAAAGCACACGCGCTTTATTTTATCACGTAGAAAAAACCCTCGCGTAAATAAACCGTAAACGCGAGTCCAAAGTTCACACTCGCGCTTCACACTCACGCGCAGAGACACACGCGCGGGCTCAAAGTAACGGGAAAAAACTCACGCGCTAGTTTGAATTGACACGTAGCGATAAAAACAAACATACGCGCTTCAATCTTTTGAGATACAGATTTGCGATTTCAATCCCTTAAAATAAATATAACCTTTTTTGAAAGTTCAAGAAAAATGGAAAGTCACTTATCTTGTGATTGAGACTTGAAAACTTCTTTTCTCAGAAAATTGGAAGTTTCTGAATCCTGTCCTGTGTCTCCACCAAACTCCATACACGACTCCTGTTATACTTTCAGATTTTCCGCTCAACTGCTAGAAACTTGTCACCCTTGACCAAGTTAAGCAGGAGCTGCAAGGCACACGACCTGTCAGCTGGGCAAGGACGATGAAAGGCAGTTTAGAATGTTCATGGTCCTCCCTATAAACAATCTCCAGCCAATTAAAATTTAGACTGAGAACCTCCATCTTGGCTTGGGGCAATTTCCATAGGCTGCAATGAAGGTTAAGGGCAAAATTGGCTGTTTAAAAATATAACCCATAATAACTTCCTAAAACCTTTCTATACTAAATATGTGTCTCCCCTGACCCAATGTAAATGAGTATATGATACTGTATGTAAAGAATATGTCACTCCAACCTGACAGTACCTGACACTTTATTGCAGTCCAGTTAGTGATTGGGGTCAAATCCCATCTGCTAGAAAAAGTAAACACATTTAGGATGACCCTGGTTTAAGGCTTAGATCCTAATTTCATGCAGTGCAGTGCGAGTTTGTTCATTTGCAATTTCTTTCTTATAGTATGTTACGAATTCCAGAGTAGAGAAAAATAAAATAATTTCAGTCTCTCTAAAAAGACGGTTTGACTATGAGGCATCCGCATGGTAGTGTTCATTACACTTTGATAACTTTTAGCTTTGTTGCGTCATGTTAAGGTTCTAAAAAGCATGTTGACCAAGCTCATTTCAAAACAACATGTTCCCAAATGAGGGGCACTTTCATTGATTGGCCCCAGTTTTGGGGTGGGCTTGTGAGAGGACCCAAGGTCTTACTTGAAAAAAGTCCAATTCGTGCTCCAAGCGTCGAGTCAGTTAGACTGCCTCTTGGATGATAGAAGGACTAGATATGACACTGCCTGTGAGGCAGAGTAGTCCTACCTTCATTTCCATCGGATTTCTGATGGCGGCCATGTTTTGGGCTAAGTTAGTCAAGTGCATATTGCTATAGGGTGTTTGAACCCAAATTCGTTTTAAATCCAAATATGTTGTAAGTGTTAATTCGGTAATAGATATCTAATGTGTTTTGTTTTTTCAGAGGCCTACAGATGCTTTAGTATTTTTTGACCTTGTTGTTGGCAAGTTTGTCACTGCGCTACTGCATATTTTGCTCGCATTTCCAATGTACGGTACGTCGGGCATTCTGGTCATTCGAGTCCAAATTCTAAAATCTTGGTTTGCACTCTATTTTGACTTATAATTTAAAGCATAAAGAACGTTTTTCAAACGGCATTTTTTGTTACTGAAATAGTATTCTGTCTAATTAAAGCACGTGAATATCTTGATTTTAAATGGTTTTCATTTCCATCATTTCTACCGCTGAGCATTCTGGTAGTGGTAGTTCTTCTCTGCCTTTAAATATTCATGTATTGATGGATTAAAAACCTAGATTGACACACTCAATACTGATATAGGTGGAATTCTTGATTAGAGGTGGTTTCAAATTGCCAAATTTCAACCGCTAGGCATTCTGGTAGTTTTGGTTTATATCTAACCTTTCAATTTTCTATTTAAATTCATGAGAGGCTAGGTTAGTAATTCTGATGCTGAAAATTGATGTTATTTAGATTTCTGAGCAAATATAGATTGCAAAACTTGTTCTGGTCCTATAGAGTCCCAATTCTAAACTCTGGGTTTGCACTCTACTTAAACTTTAAGTTAAAGAATAGAGAACATTTTTCATACAACATTTTTTGTTGTTACTGGAAATAGGAATCTGTCTGTGACTATCTTAATTCTAATTGGTTTTGGGTTGTGCAATTACTACCGCTATGCATTCTGGTAGTGGTAGTTCTTCCCTGCCTTTAAATATTCATGTGTTGATAGATTAAAACCTAGATTGGCATTCTCAATACTAACATGGGTGGAATGTTTGATTGGAAATATTTAAAAATTGCAAAAATATATATCTTTGTTTTCTTCTTTTCCTTTTCCTTTTTTTAACCGCTAGGCATTCTGGTAGTCAGATTATAAGAAAATAGGGTGCAAAACATTTCCACTAAGTGATTTTGGTGGTTATAGTTCTCGTCCTACTTTTCATATTTCAATTTGTGTTGGTGTACCTTACAACAAATGATCTACCTGTACATATCCATGCACTGGATCATAAAACACCATCATTTCGTTGACAGAGTTTAGGCCCCCTTCTACAGCTTTGAAGTGACAGATAAGTCTTGCTTCTTCCTGGCAAAGTCGTAGTTCCTGGTTTCCTCCTCGTCTACCCAGCTGAATCTTTTTAAGACCAACACATTTCATTTCTCTTTTGTCCTGTAGTTGATGGTGGGTTTGCCAATGTTCTGATAGTGGCAAGTTCTTGTCTTGACTTCTAATTGCTGATATGTGTTCTCTGATTCGTGTTCTTGGTTCACGGATTGTGCTCCCAACGTATATCAGTTTTGCAAACACATATGATGGCATAAATGACGAATTTAGAGCAACAGTTTATTTGTTCACTGATAAATGTTTGTGTTCCATTTTTGTCCTTGAAAAGGTTTGTGTTTGGTATTGAATGTTCACACATTGAACAGAAACCACATTTCCTAAATCCAAAATGTGGTTGTTTTAACCAAGTTGATGATCTTACATCGTCTTTCTCTGGTAGTAGTGAGGGGCTTAGGCTGCTTTTCAATGTTTTTGCTGTTCTGTAGATTAGGGTCGGTTGATCTTTGATGTATCTTCCGATATGGATCACGTTTTAGTAAGTACCAGTTCTTTTTTTTAGTATTTTCTTGATTTCACGATTGTTTGCACAATAGGTGGTGATGAATTGAACTTTGTTGTCCTGTGTTGTTTCTTTGATGGTTTGGGTTAGTGTTTCTGATCTTGTCATTTTGTGTGCTTTGTTCCATGCTTTTGTGATTGATTTTTGAGGGTACCCTCTATCAGAGAATCTTGTGGTTAATAATTAGCATTCTTTATTGAAAGTATCTTTGTCCACACAGTTTCGTCTTGCTCGCATGAATTCCCCCTTCGGGATGTTTCTGATGACAGGGGGTAATGACAACTCGTGGCAAAAAGTGTAGAGTTTACTTCTGTTTCTTTCCTATAGGTTTTGGTTTTGAGCTGGTTCCCCGGTACATAGATTGTTAGATCTAAAAAGTTGATTGCTGTTGTGCTACTTGTTCCGGTAAATTCTAGCCTGTATTGGTTATCGTTGACTTGATATGGAAAGTCTTTTAGTTCCTGTGTTGTTCCATTCCATATGAGAAGAACATCATCGATAAACCTGATCCGTTTCACTACTTTTGTTTGATAGGTTTCAAGTTGGTAGATAAAAAGATCCTCAATCATGCCCATGACCAAATTGGCTCGGGCATATTTCACGCCCATGGCGACATCTCTTATTTGTTTGAAATATTCATTATTGAAAATAAAAATATTATTTTCCAATGTTGTCATTTGCATTTCTTTAAGCATGCAGACATAATTGTAGTGTGCTGCTGATTTGTCTTTGAAAACATAGTCCATTGTTTCCATGGCTAAATTGTATCCAATCGATGTTTTCATCTATCAACTAGGTGTCACGGTATTAGTTTTATGACGGTATGATGACCTTCTTGCCAAATGATGGTATATCATGGTTATCGCATGTGGAGGGGGGAGGAGGGGAGGCCTGCTGCGCTGGCAAAGCAAACTGAATAGCTTTTCTTAAGTGGTAATTTAGGTTTTTAGCTCCCCCACTGGCTAATGGTGAAGATCAACATGTTGCCATCTTTATAACCTGCATGCCACAGATCAATGGAGGCTGATGGTAGTATACGCTTGTGCGCACGCACGCACGCACGCTCTCTTTACGATACAGCCTTTAGTTTACTTGAGGGCCAAAAGGTTTTCAGTAATCACGGACATCTTACCCTTTGGTATGGCAGCAGGGAATACCCACAGATGAGTGAACTTCGCAGTGTGACTTATTATATGTAAATTCAATGATAGAACCACGGAAATCCCCCATTGTCATATGTTTAGCAAATATTATCCATTATAAATATTTAAACTCCACAGCTGCCAACCCAAAGTAAACCCTTTTCCCTCTTGGCACTGTATTTATTCTTCCTATTGCTAACCTACTGATTTTGTGTCAGGCACGTGTGGTTTATGGAATGGCATTAAAAACTGCTCCAACTGATACTGCTTGCAAGATGGCACATCCAACAGTGCAAGACCAAGACTGTGCAGCACTTGCTTACTGCAGCCTTTCCAAATCAGATTGAAAAGCACACTTAACGGTATAAACGGTATACCGGTATAAACAATGTGACGGTTATTGTTGTTCAATTAAGTGGTTCACGGTATCTTTAACGTTATACCGTTACATCCCTACTATCAACACATGAATATTTAAAGGCAGGGAAGAACTACCACTACCAGAACACTGGACGCGATACTTTAGGGTAAGAAAGCCCATTAATTGCAACCAAATGTTTCACGCATATGCATTTCTTAAACAAAACAACAAACGATGACAATAGTTAGGTTTTCTTTTCTGTGAAAGGGAATGAGTGGGAGGAAACTTTAGGAAAATACTTACCAGGATGAAGTAGGGGTCAAGATGAAACAGACATTAGAATGATAAATGGGGATGAAATGTCTCAAAAGTAATTGTATGTATATGTCAATTTTCTTTTCACTTTCTCATCACCAAGTAATCCCACGGGTTAGTATAACAGTATGAAGGGGCATTTTAGACCCCATTCTAACGCATACTTTCTCTGTAGGTTTATGCTGCACAAATTGGTACAAGGTTACATTTGTTGTGTTTTTTACTTCATGTATTCACTCTCTCACACGTTTTTGAACAGGGAAATGAATATGCAAAGATCTTTAAGATCTATGACATGATCTCACATTTTTTATTTATTTCTATTATTTCAATATTTTTTGTCACAGAAATGCCCAGATTTGAGAAAGGCAAAGTGTAATGCCGAATTACGTGTCATCCAAAAGGGCCTAGAATTATCAAAAAGAAACAAAAAAATCTACACGCAGACGGACTTGAATGCTTTCATTTATTCATTGGGAATATCATAAGTCATATATGTGAAGAAAGGAAATAGTGGCGCCAAGAAAGATGCAAGCAAAACCAAAAATGTTTTCTATTTTTACAAACAGAGTTGAGGAGCTCATGGTCTCTGTGTTTGCATACACCTGTGCGACAAACTGAAAGTTAACAAAACAGAATCTCCAATTCAAAAATTCCAATTTCCAAATAGATTTGGAGCAAAAGTATCGGTCGCAAGAGTACAAATCTAAGGGTATCACCAAAAAGCACCTCATTGAACCACGAGAATAATATAGAGCTTGATCTGCATGATTAAACTCTTCCCTCACCACGCATAGCAGAGCCATCAACCTCACCTTCACCCACAGAAGATCAGGTCTGGTTTCTGACCTGTCCTGTTCAAAAGAGCAGCAGCAAGGTTTGACATTCAGACAGAGGAATCTCAGGAAGAGAAAGACTTTATTGAGGATGTTCGTAAGAAAATGAAGTCTATTTTACAGTCTATGCCACTACTTAAAAGTGTGCTTTATAAAATGTCATCATCCTTGATTAACCCTGTACAGACTAAGGCGGTTAATCCTACAATAGAGAAGAAATACAAGGCAGCCGCTAGTGACATAGAATACATAAGGGGTCGCCATAAAGTAGACTCACTTGTAGCAACGACTACAAGAAAGAGGGGTGTGGTACCCTTCGCGCCCACAGACAAAGAAAGCAAGAAATTATATGCTTTTGGAAGAAGAATGGCAAATTTGGCAGCTCACAAAGTTAGAATTGCTATCACAGCCCTCATGGCAACATATAGTAGAGGTCCATGGGATGAAATTGAACATCACACTGATCAGGTTCTGAACCCACTAAATCAGCAATGATTACAATCATAACGGAGGATAAAATCTCTAGCAACACAGTTATTAAAAACACCCTAGATGCTGCATGGACAGCAGGGAGAATAGCAGGTTCCAGCATAATCAAGAGACGTGCCTTGTTTAGAGGGTCAGGTTCCAAACCCAAAATCGGCTAATCTATTAGACAAGCAAGCTGAGAAATTGCTTGTTTGGATCAGCAGTAGATGAGACACTAGAGAAGGCAAAAAAGGAACATGACACTTTAAAAAGTGTTAGGGAGTTTTACCAAAGTCCACCTGCGGTAGGACTGTAGAAGACACGCACTTGAGGCACAGGTTTCCAACTCTTAGCATAGACCTGAACCACACAAGTATGTTGGTAGCAATGCCTGAGCAGCCATGCTTCTCTTAGGAGGGAGATGTAGCGGAGTACAAAACCATTGAGCACAATTATAGTCAAGGAAACACGTACACACTAGGCAATGTTAAATTCAATGTAATTCAGGTAAGTAAAATCAGTTAATTCAGTCAGATAGTTACACTAGATATTTGCTGTAGCAATACTCAATTCACACAGTAGACCTTTAGATGATAATCCGGAAAGTACACAAATAGTTTCAGAATAGCAAACTATACATTAACCAACATTTACTAAATTAGCAATATTGGTAGGTTAACAACTTTAGGAAAGTCTTATCTTTAGAAGTCCAACGCTATCTGGGGAAAGCGTGTCACAAGAGTCCGATGGGGACACTGGGGGACCAGTACATTTTGGGTGGCAGAATAAGTTAGCCAGACGCTGTCAAAGTTGTCAAATGAACAGGTGATGCTTTTCGTAGAAAGTAAGAAACTGATTTTGATTCAAAGGGTTCAAAGGGTTCAGAGGGACTATGTAGGCCACCTCAAGAATTTCAGGCCATAGAACGGAGGTCCTTGGGCATGGGAGAAAACGGTTGCCCCGAACCATCCTCCCAAAGTGACTCAAGAAGCTTAGGAGGAGCAAACAGCAACAAAAAAGTACCTAGGTAAATACCCAGGAGGTAGACAGTACAGTCTATGATGAAGAAGAGCAATGTCACTGGCAAGTGCCCAAGGTAAGACAACAGCCAGCAGCTCCAGTTCGGGTATCTGGCCTTGTTAGCTGGATGAAGAACATTTGGTGGGAGCAGATTGTCAGACTCAGTGACAGGGATGCCCAGCAGACAATCTTCATGGCACTTGGTTGTGGAGGCTCGAGACGATGGTTGTCACCAAGCAGACTTTCTTCCTTCTCTCGGCCCTCAACTATGATCAGGATGGAGTCTCTGTAGGCTCAGGAAGAGGTTCAACATTATTTCGCCGCAGTTTTTTTGATCGCCGTTTTTTTTCTCGAAAAACTCGTTTTTTTTTGTTTTTGTTTGGGGGGGGGTTACCCCCCGAGCCCGTTTTTTTTTTATTCCCTTACACCCACAACCATACATTTAATTTTTTAACCCCCCCCAAAAAATAAATAAAACGATTCGTTTTTTAAAAAAAATAAAAACGGCGATGAAAAAACACGCAATGAAAGATACCGCAGTGAAATGCGTGTATACCCAGGAAGATGCCCACAAGTTTACAGCCAGAACAGCGTTTGACGAGACGATACACTGCAGCAGTGCTAGTGGTCCCAGGGTATTTGGGTTTTGCAGGCCTGGAAGGTCACAACACTTCATAGGATGGCTCAAACTGCAGAGGGTCTCGGGAGTGGTTAGGACCACCAGTCCAAGGGAGGAGGTCATCCGGTCTGGAGCTTCCCTGTCACTCAGAAAAAAGGTTGGTAGCTTCAGCAGTCACTGGAGGTTGCTGCAGATGTCCTTTCTTCTTCAGAATGTTTCTTTCAGTGGTAAACTCTGGCTTCAGCATCAAGACCCTCTCCTTTTATGCAGGGACACAGCCAATCAGCATGCATACAAACATACAAATTTGGCCTTTTGGTACAGCTGGTCCAGTAGGCGACTCCTATTTTAAACCTGTTCATTTGAGTGACTTCAAACACTGTTATTGATTAATATGATAGTATTGGTTGTCGCAATTCCTCAGAGTCAGCGGTATGAAGCCTAATCCGCTTAAAACTTAACATGAAAAAGTGAAGACTCCTTGACTCTGCACCAATTTTTCTCTAGACAGATATTTTTTTTTTGATTGAAAGCCCTTGATAACACGTGTTTCGGCTCAGCAGAGCCTTTCTCAAATCTGGGCTTAAAAGACCATAGTATATTTGCCAGATTGTTCTAGGTATTTTCGCTCATTCGCATAGTGGTAAATTTTGTCATAGGGTTAATCCCCGGATTTACTCCCTGAGCTCCTTAGTCTCTCGCGTTGGCCGTGCTCTGGTTGACTGGATCCAGGCAACCAGAGCACAGCCAACGCAAGGGGAAAATACAGGGAAAAGCAGTCTTCACTTTTTCACAGCATGCATACAACATTCAAACTTTGGGTGGTGGCTGTCCCAAGGAGACAGCCAAGAAACCAGTAAGAACTGGATCGAAGCAGACACACAGGAGGACAAAGACCTGAGGAGTTTCATGTCTCCCCAGCTTCCTGTCCTCCCAGACACACTGGTGCCTCCAGACAGGCTTCCCAAGTGAGCAGGACGTCCCCCCACAAAGGTTAGCAAGGAAGGCTCAAGCAAGAGCAAGTCATCATGAGTTGGGGGAGGAGGGGGAAGAAGACAGGCACCATTTTAGGTCAATGGTGACCCATGTGTCCTTTACCGCAGTGGCGACAGCGGCCTGCATGGAAAAATCACGAAAAGTCAGTAGAAAATATCCACTGCCACCAGCCACTCAGATAAACTTGTCACTGTAACTAGAAAGTTATAGGAGAAGTGAGAAAAGGAATACCAAGTAACCCCACAGCCCTCAACATAAGGTGGGTGGGCTGATCTCACAAAAGAAAAGCTTGGTAGGATAAAAGGTATCCCGCTGTCCTGGTAACATTAAGTTATCACAGGAATATAAAAGAAAACCAAAGAGGGAAGCTCAAGGAGCTCCCAGCAACACTGCACAGAAGACACTGTGTGCTGCAATAGTAAAATCCAGATGCCATTGAAAAGATGGAGGAATGCAGACATCAAATTTAACCAAAAAGGAGTCACAGAAAAATAATGAGTGGGGAAGGGGAGGAAAAGGTTCCCAGGAGAGTCAGAAAAACCCAACAGTTCAGCAAAATGTGCCAGGGGACTCACTAAGTGAGGAGAATTACACAAAAGATGGAAATTCTACCTAAAACTTGTCCCTCCCAGACTAAGGGACTGGAGGATCTAATCCAGTGCTGGATGGACTTCGGGCTCCAGTCGGTTAAATCTTCTGGAGAGTCCATCAGCATTCTTATGAAGGGAACCGGACCTCTGCTCTATGGTGAAGTCAAAGCCTTGCAGGCTTATGGACCACCTGCGCAATTTAGGATTTTCTCCCTCCATCTACATCAGCCATCTCAAAGGTTAGAGGTCAGTTTGAATCCCGAAAGTAGTCCCATAAAGGTATGGTCTAAACTTCTATGACCACACTATGGTAAAACATTCATGTTCTATTGTTGCCCACCTCTTTTCCCTATCTTTTCATTTTATGCTGATGAAACAGATGGGGGGAGGGGGCCCTGTCTTTATTATCCATTTGGCTCAAGACTGCCTCAATAGCTGTGTTGGAAGCATCTGTTTGTACAAGGGAGGCTGGAGTGTAATCCGGTGCTCTCGGCACTGGAGCTTTGCATAAGACATCTTTCAGCCCCTGAAAAGCCTTCTGGCATTCTTCTGTCCATTTTACCTTGGGAGAAGAAATGTTATTCAGGGGGTGCTGCTATTTCTTTCATAGTCCACAAACAAATGTCTGTAGTATCGTGTGAGGACTAATAGGGCTCTCACTTGTGTCTGAGTAGTAGGGGTCTCCCAGTCTTGTACAGCATGTACTATGCTGGGTAACAGCTTTATTTCACCCCTCCTACCTTGTGTCCAAGGTAGACCACTTTGCTCTGACCACTGACCAACTAGGCACTTGCTTGCCTTGATGGTCAGATTGGCCTGAAACACCGGTGTCAAATGGGAAAGATGTTCCTCCCAAGTAGGACAGAACACTGCAATGTCAACCAAGTATGCCATGCAGTGGTTCTCTAATCCATTCAGAACATGGTTCACCAAACATTGGAAGGTGGCAGGTGCATTTGCAGTCCAAAAGGCATCCCTCTAAATTGGTAGAAACCTCTGGAGTAGAAAAAGCAGGTTTCTCCTTGACACGGTCTGTCATAGATATTTGCTAGGTCAAGTCAAATGTACTGAGGAACTTGGCTGAACCAAATCTGTCCACCAGCTCATCTGTCCTTGACAATCAATGGGCATCAGTCTTGGTGACTGCATTCAATGCTCTGTAGTCGACACAAAATCAAAGTTCTTTAGATCCTGCCTTTAGCACTAGTACAAATGGACTAGGCCATAGTCTGCTGGAGCATTCAATTACTCCAAGGTCAAGCATTTTATAGACCTCTGTTTTTATGCGATTTTTCACATTATCTGACATTCTGTACCCCTGCTCTTCACAGGGAAACTATCACCAGTGTCTATATCAGGCCAGCTCCAAGGAGTCAGGCCTGGTGTTCATGAAAATAGAGGGGCAAACTGAGTTAACAGAGCTTTGCAATCTCTCCGCTGGTCCATGGTCAAATTAGAAGAGTTGGACTCCTTCTACAGAACAATCTGAAGGGTATCCCCTTAGAAGATCAGGAAGAGGTTCACTCTCTTCTTCTTGATTAGAAGCTAAGAGCAAAGCTCCCATTTCTGTGCTAGAAATTTAGGCCTTCAGACGGTTGGTGTGAAAGACCCTATGGATTTCCTTAGGGTTTGCCAAGTCCACCAAATAATTGACCTCTCCAGGGTTTCCTACAACTTTGAAGGGTCCTGTCCACTTATCCTGTAAAGCTTTGGGATTTACTGAAATCATCACAAGGACTTGCTGATCTGGAGTAAACTCCACCATGTTAGCTTTCTGGCCATACCAATGTTTGACCAGGATTTGACCAGCTTTCAAGTTTTCAGTGGCTTCTCTCATCATAAATTCCATCCTTTTTCTAAGGCCTAGCACATAGTCAGTAATGTTCACTGGCTTAGATGGTGAAGAAGCCTCCAAGCCTTTTTTAACAGGGCAAACAGTCCTCTGACTTGATCACCATAGAGAGGCTCAAAGGGGCTAAAGCCCACTCCAACTTGAGGTACCTCTCTATATGCAAAGATAAAGCATGGCATTAGAAGGTCCCACTTCTTGATAAGGGTTTCCTGTAAAGCTCCCATCATGCTCTTCGGTGTTTAGGTAAACCTCTTTACCAAATCATTTGTCTGTGGGTGGTATGCTGTTGAGAACTTGTAGGAGACTCCACAGTTTTTCCACATGGCCGGCATGTCGTGGAGCATACAATTTAACCCCCTGGCAGAGACTACCTCCTTAGGAAAAACCTACCCTGGTAAAATACCAAGTAGGGCCATGTCGACTGCTTGAGCAGTGACAGTTCTCATTGGGATGGCCTCTGGGTAACTAGTGGCATGGTCCACTACAAGTATAAACAAGTTGCCTGAGGAGGTTGGAGGTTCAATGGCAACAACAATGTCAATCCCCACCCTCTCAAATGGAATTCCCACACCTGGGAGAAGAACCAGAGGTGCCACATTCTTGGCTCCACTTTTACTAGACATCCGGCAAGAATCAATCTATTTCAGCACCCATCTAGGGTCAGTAGAAGCACAGTGAGAGTCTTCTTGGTGCTTAAGTAACCAGCTAGAGGGACCTAATGTGCTATCTGCAAAAACATGGGTCTAACTCCTTGGGGTACGGTATTACCCAAATTGTTCGTTTACAATTGTCCGAATTAACAATTGACCGGATTTAAAGGGTCACAATTGACCTTTTCACAATTGACCATATATATATATAGGGGTTTTGGGGGTTTGGCGTTGTGTAGGGGGTTGTGGGGGGTTTCCCCCCACATATATGTTACAATTGACCTTCACAATTCGGTCAATTGTGAAAAGGTCAATTGTAATTCGAACAGTTGTAAAACAAACAATTTGTATACAACCTTGGGGTACCACCAGCCTTCTGTGGTCCCCTGGGGTTGAATCAACAGGCTCACTATACAGGAGGATGATTGTTGGAAAGTTATTCCTACAGCTGGGTCCCTAGCGATAATTGTATTAGCCCTGTGAAAAAACCTCCTTCAATGCTGATGTCAGCCCTAGTAGATGCTGGTGTGCCGACTACAAATGGGGGTGTGGAGGTCCTGAAAGGGCTCGCATGAAAAGAGAATTATCATAGCAACTTACCTCTATCCCCTTACAAGGCGAAGAGAGAACTAGCTTTTTTTAATCATTCTTTGACCTATGGTCTTTGAATCCTTTTGTGATAAAACACACAGAGTGGAGGCGGCAACATTAAACATATATACCGACCCCCAAAAAGTGTGCACTTATTTTTTAGTAATTAGGAAAGTAGTGAGAGAGGAAAGAGTCCGGACCTCCACACCCCCATTTGTAGTCGGCACACCAGCATCTACAAGGGCTGACATCGGCATTGAAGGAGGTTCTTTTTCACAGGGCTAATAAAATTATCGCTAGGGACCCAGCTGTAGGAATAACTTTCCAACAATCATCATCCTGTCATTTGTGTGTGATATAACGATTTTGGTAATAGACAGGAGGCGACCACCTATCAACTCCTTTTTGTTGTCACTATATAGGAGACCATCCAACCAATAGAGCCTGTGCTTCCCAAGGTCTTGACCTTTAAGCTGTGAACCTGCTTTCCTCTGCAAGCCTTCAAGAGAGGGACACTCTCTTTGCCCCCGGCCAAAGTCTGCCCTAGAGGGTCCACCTTCTGCAAGTAAAGTCTGCAGACCAGGATGGTCTTTAGAATCCAGATCTTCAAGACAGTGCTGAATCTCCTCCACTGCTGTGTCGCCAGCAGGTGGGTCTTCTGTCGATTCTGGTTCAGTCACCTAAGGATGAGCTGGAGGTGGGGTCACTGGTGTGACCCTGAGCTTTCTGGCCCAGGAGCTGTTTTCCTCTTGGAAGGTTTGGGCTCAAAGCCCATTTTCACTTTGGAGACATGGGATTTCTTCTTGGTCTCAGTGAAGAGGTATTTTAAAGTTGCCTCTCTGGCCTTCCTTTTATGAGCCCTTTTCTTTTTACTATGGGGCTCACCTGTGCTAGAAACAACACCCAAGTCATTTAGTTTGTTGCATAATAGTACAGTTCCAAGCACTTCTGACTGGACATTGGCAGGTATTCTGACAGTCATATCAGTGCACTTTATAGTGGCCGTCATTATAGTGAGTATTTGGATAGGACCTCCTGCAAGTTTGGTGGGCCTCAGAGATGCCTTCGCTACATATTCTGGGTTGACTAAACTCCCATCTACCCCTGTAAAGCTGGCCCCAGCGTCTCTAACGGCAGGGGTCTCCTGACCATTCATGAGTACACTGTCCTTAAATTATTCTTTAGTATAATCTGGAATGGAATTATAGATATCTTGTCTCTGTTGCTCCCATGACCTAAGAGACACCAAAGTAACTCTAGTCTGAACTCCAATGGGTTCTTGAGCTAGAAAGTGAAGGTTGGCACCTGTCAGAGGAGCTTCTCCATCTTGGGTGAAAGCTAAGGATACAGATGGGATCCCTAAGTGTTTATCCTTGCTTCTGGAGTAATCTTTTACATGGTCACCAGACCAACAAACCACAGATTTACCAAAGCTTTTCTGGAATGAGGGTTTCTGGTGACCACCCTCTACTTTCGGTCCAAAGGAGTCACTAACACTATTGAATTTATGGAGTTTATTGTGTTTTTTTACATGTGTGGGCCTCTGTGGATGGGGAATTTGTGGAATTATTTCCCTTCCCACTTGTGCTTCTTCCCCTCCTCCTCTTTGTGAGGAACCATATAATTCTTGTGGGTGGCCCTGTTGGCTACCCACAAGTCGGCAGCCAGTGCTAACCTATTGGGTCCATCTCCTTTGAGTCAGCAAGATGCTGACTAATTTCTGGGGAACAGGCATCAAAAATGATTTCTAGGATGAAGACACTTCTCATGCCATCTAAGGTTCTCATGGCATTCAATACACCCATCTATGTTCTTCAAAGATTCACATACCAAGGTTGCCCACAACACACCATCCTTTTTCTTATGGTCCCTAAACATTTTTAGAAATTGGGAAGGAGTCTTCCCATATGTAGCTATTGCAGCTTGCTTGACGAAGCTATAGTGCCTTCTATCAGCAATATTCATCTCTAGAAGCACATCACAGCCATTCTGCGGGAGCCTAGAAAGAACCTATGGGCCAAGTGCACTATCACTCACTTCTTGCATTTCACAGGAAAATTCAAATGCTTTCAACCAATCATATATATCATTCTTATCATATGAACTTAACAAATCCTTATGTAATTGCGGCTTGGGAATCCTGGAAACAACAGCTAGAGAGGACCCTGAAGAGGAAGAAGAGTTACCAAGAGACACTCTTCTAACTTCTAACTCATGTTGCATTTCTTTCTCTTTTATGCCATGGGTAATTTCTTTTTCTCTGAGCTCGAGTTTTCAATGTTCCAGCTGCAACTTCATTTTCCATGATCTTTTCTTTTTGTTTCTCAATTGCCAAAAGTACTTCAGGAGGTAAGGTGGAGGGGCATGCAGGCCTTAACAGCAGAGGGGCCCTGTGCAGTCACAAAACCATCCTCCAATTCAATACCAGCCCCTACATTTCAACTCAAATCACAGTATGCTTCATCCTCCTACCACAGATCAATGTCAATAGGATATTTAGGCAATGCTGGTCCACTTTGGGATTTTTGGAAGTCCATTAGGGTCAATTCTGGTGTGTTTCCTTTACAACTAAGGCTTCCTTCCTTGCACAGTTATTTAAGCTTGTCTACTTTGAATTAAGGACCTCCCGCTTGTAAATATCCCTACTCTAATGCAATTTCCTCACAGTCCAAACCATTGAAAACTAAACATAGTAGATGGTTTTCTTGACCACTGGTGTCTCTCAGACTCAGTGTATCTCAAACTACACAGTATCCCACGGCTGCCACCACTTGTTAGGGAGTTTTACTAAAGGCCACATGTGGTAGGACTCTAGAAGACTCACACATGGGGCACAGGGCTCCAACTCTTAGTAGAGGCCTGAACTACACAAATATGTTGGCAGCAATGGTTGAGCAGCCAGGCTTATTTTAGGGAGAAGGACTGCAGTTGAGTACAAAAACCTTTGAGCACACTTAGTCAAGGAAAAACACACACTGTAATCAAAATAACTCCGGTAAGTAAAAATACTTCACACAGATATGTACACTAGTTATTTGCTATAGCAATACTCATTTCACATAATCAGGTAAGTAGGAGTTTAGTTTCAGGTTAGCAAATCATACATTAACCAACATTTACTGAATTAGCAATACTGGTAGGTTAACAACTTTAGGTAAGATTTATCATTAGATGTACAATCCTATCTGGGGAATGAGTGTCTCAAGAGTCAGATGGGAGCACCGGGGGTCCAGTAACCCATAGACAGCAGAACAAATGAAGGCAGACACTATCAAAGTTGTCAAGTGAACAGGTGATGCTTTTCGTAGAAAACAAGTAGCACATTTGGATTCAGGGGACTAATTAGGCATCTGGAGGATTTCAGTCCCTAGGATGGATGTCCTTGGGCATGGGAGAACACAGTTGGGTCGTCCACCCCAATGTGACTCAAGAAGCTCAGGAGGAGCAAACAGCAACACAAAAACTGCCTCGGTAAGTACCCAGGAATTAGACAGTAGTTTCTTTGTTGAAGAAGTGCAATGTAACTGCGGGTCCCCAAGGTAGGCAACAGCAGATCTGGTTCGGGTATCGGCCCTTGTTGGCTGGATGAAGAACTTTTGGCGGGAGCAGATGGTCACACACTGTCACAGGGATGCCCAGCAGATCTTTGTGGTACTTGGTTGTAGAGGCTCGACACAGGTTGTGGAGCAGCAACGGTTGTCACCCAGCAGACTTTCTTCCTTCTGACGGTCCTCAACTCTTCTGGGGGGACTTCTACAATCACGATAGAGTCTCTGTAGAATCAGGATGGTACCCACAAGTTTGCAGCTGGATCCGCGCTCGACGGGATGATCCACCGCAGCAGTGCCCGAGCTCCCAGGGTATTCAGGTTTTGCATGGCTCAAACTGCACATGGTCTCAAGTCTGGCTTGCCCCATCATTCTAAGGGAGGAAGTCATCCGGTCTGGATCTTCCCTGTTGCTCAGAAGAAAGGGCTGGAGCTGCAATGATCACTCAGTCGGCTTGCCGGTCGCTGTGTCAAAACTGATATACAATGAGGACGAAAACAATATTATATGCTGGCCTATGCCCAGTCTCTTTGCGAGGAAATCCGTATCGCAAGGTTGTGACCTTAAGTTAATCAACCCTCCATTATAGGTTAAAGCCGCCATCTTGGCTTGTCATGCAAAGTCACCCTGTGGCCTAAAATGGCCGACCTGTGTTCTCTTGTTCTTACTTTAACCTTTTCAACCTCTGTAGGCGAGTTAATGTCCAACCTGCCTGCAGGCTACATGTTAGGGTCATGTAGACCTTGTCCTTTGTTGACCTCGGGATCAGGGGATTATTTGGATCGACGATGTTAACCTACAAGTATACAAGAACGATAATGCTATTTAAAACATCATACGCGAAACATCTGTATGACCTGCATTGAAGCAAATGTGTAAAGAGTGTAAAGTTAAACCCAGAGAATAATAGTATTTGTTAGTAAATGTATTAAGAAGTAAACCACATGCACGAGAAATGTAAATTAGGAATGAACCTAGCGCGAACCCTAGCCCAGTAAATGATTAACTCGTAAGAGGCTGGACATCGTTGCGAAGAAACTGTATAAATATGCTTATGTCCAGCTAGCAATTCCTGTTCACTGCTCACATTGAACCTGCTGGTGTTCTCTGTGGTGTACTGACGGCCAAATAGCTATTTGTGTACTTTGTTTTGTAAACTGTTCAGTGTTGCAATAAAGATTCTGGGAATCTTTACAAGCCTGTGTTGGTGTATTTCTCTTTGCATGGTGTAAAAGCCTTAATATTGTATTTTCTTATTCCACAGATCGCGCTCGAATAGGGACCCTCAAGATTGACTTTGTCTCGTTGAAGGTCGGCTCGGCTATCGGAACGGGATCAGACGGTGTCAACAAAAAGGCCCCTCTGGATGAGAAGCGAATTCCTCGACAGAACAGCATGATCCGATCCCTGAACGGTGAGCTGTAGCCCGAGACGACGTCTTGACGAGGGTCCATATATCGAGGTGGGTAAATTTGCCGAAATCACCAGACACGTGGGTCCTTAGATTGAATTTAGTAACCCGATCGGGCCTCCCAGTCCTTTGGTCAGGTGAATCGTGACCCGATTCTTAACTTAACCCTGACAACTTGAATTTGGCGCATTGTACTCGCGAGCACAATTATTTGACCAGGTAACACCAGAATTCTGATATGCCTGGGAAATTGTCTGCCTGCTTCAGGGCATTATTCCGCAGCAACAGACAATCTTTGGAAGTTAGCCGTCCCGCACCACAGTAGGGGTCACCGGCATGTACTATGTACTGTAAGAAAGGCTTTGGTAGTATAGCATTTAATGATATTTGGCACAGACAGACCAGAGATAACCAAACTCTTCGGTGGCCAACCAATGGTAGCTTTGAAATCCCTCAGTTAGAATATTTAGAGTCTGTATTGATAAAGAAACAGGCTAGACCTGCAGCATTTGACGCATTGCACAGTTGGAAAACAGAAGCTTTGCAGCAACAAAAGAGTAGAGAAAAACATATGCGTTGACATATGACGAATGCCAAAAAAGCACTGTTATATGATCAAAATAAACAATTGGAATCAGTTAGGAACACGGACAGAGCGTTTCAATTAGGCATTCAGAAAATTTACCCTTCGAAATATTTTCATATGTCCGATGAATTGATTAACAAACCTTTGCATGAACGAAGGCCCGATGCCTCTGCGCCACCCCTGTACGTCCCTCCTCCTGGTGCTTTGCCTCTTCCTGTCGTTATTCATCCTCCTATAGTCCCCCCGGTCCTTCCTATTGTTCTTCCTGTTGTTCCTCGAGTCGTCGCTCCTTTGCCTGCCCCCTTGCCTCCACCTATTGACATTCAGAATGTGCCTACTCTTCCTCTTCCAAGTGATTCCGCATCGCTTGTAGTAGACCAGGGAGCGGGATCAAGGGTTGTGACTCGTAATACTGTGTCCCCAGATAAAAAGAATTAATTGATTGCTTGGGCTAAACATTGTATGGAGAAGGGTGAACAAGCTGATGTTTTTTCCACACTCGAAAATCTAAAAAGTATTCCTGAGAAAAATGTTTTTATTGAAGGGTTAGGAATTCATTTAAGCCTAATGTGGAATAGATTAAACGATGTAGATCCCCCACAAGGGTTATGGGATTTGAATACATTAGCCTTGTCTAGGGATACTGCGGAGAAAGTATATGAGCATGTCAAGAGGATTTTTTGTGTATAGGAAGGAGTTGGAAGAGTTACAGAATGAAGAAGCAGATGGTGATAGTTTAGGCGCTATATTCTTACAGAAACAGTTCTCTCCTCGCCGTGAATTGATAGGTGAGGAATCGCAAATTTGTACAAAGGATGCGATTGGATGGATTTCGGATATGTCGATAACTCCAGATGAAGTACATGACACGTATAGTCAGTATACGTTAGAAATGCAAAAGAAAGTGATACAGGTCATGGTAGAATACCTGCAGGAGGAGTGTGTAAAAAGAAAGATTTGTTGTCGCACAAAATAGTTGGATGTTTATAAGAGAGCCTTTTCGATTGATACCTCTTCGACTGCCTTAGCGCTTGATTTGGCTCTGTTGCTTAGTAAGCGTTCGGAGCTACCTACTTCTCAGTTGCCTATGAGAGAGGTCCCTCCGACATTTGTCCCAAAAGTTGAGATTGCGGCCGATGCTGCACGAGGTATAGTCGATGTGGACATTCCTACACATTATGTATCACAGTTTGTTCACATCCCGTTCTCGAGACAGGAAGTGAACACCATAAAGCAATCTATTCCTGATATAAAAAAGAATCCGACGGGGTTCTATAACGAAATAGAGTCAGTCTTACAATCATCGGTATTCACCTTAAGCGATATTGATTTATTATTTCCCGTACTACTGCCAGGTGATTTGTGGAAACAGATTAGGACTGTAGATGATGTACCTGGGTTAGGAGAAGGAGATACATGGGATAATATGGTTAGGCTCGACAGAGAAAGACCAGCTGGCGAGAGACCGCCTCAAGTGATATTAACTTTGCCTGCTAGGATTATTGTAAAATTGAAAACCACAGTTCCTGAAAAAAGAATTATTTGGGACAAGCTTACGGCCTGTGTCCAAGGAAAGTCTGAGGGTGCTACCGAGTTCTTCAATCGGTTCGAACAGGTATTTTCAGATTTCAGTGGACAAGACTTAGGCACAGAGTCAGGGAAAAGGCTGTTGGTCGACAAATTTGTACGTGGATTGCTGCCTGACATCCAGTTACAGATGATGTCCTCCGAAAGCGCTTGGCAGGCGAAGTCTCAATCAGAAGTACTGCACATGGCTCAGTACTATGTAAATCGTGTGAATAATGAAAAGGAAAAACTTGAGAAAAGAAAGGGTGACCTGAAAACAAACGTACTATTACAACAGATTGTTAGAAGCCCTAGAGGGGGTAATACGCAATTTAGAGATCAATACGTTCCACAGGGAAGTACGCCCCTGGCTCCGGTAACCATTAACCAGTGTGCCTATTGTCGACAGGAAGGTCACTGGCGCGCACAATGTCCGACCTTGCAGCAAAGGTCATTTGGGAACATGGGTAGAAGATCCAGAGGTCGCCCTGGTGTAGGGGGCCCTGGTAGAGGCCAGTTAGCGCCAGAATCACATCAACCTTCTTCACAGGATAAACAAGTATCGAGTGTGGATAATAGAAACATTTTTTATCATCCTTCTGCCGCGTACCTCTCTGAAGAACTTCCTTTTGATGACATTCTGTTTCGTTAGGATTGCCCGAAGCAGGATTTGGAAGCAACGCCTATTCCCGTTCATCAGAAAGGTCCCTACGTTGAGATGGCGTTGGGAAAGAGGAAGCATCTATTTTTAGTAGATACGGGAGCTCAAAAGTGTTCCATTGACCATTCATGGGTTCCAAACATTCTCCTGTCAGGGCAATCCAACGTTTCTGTAGGGTTTTCAGGCACACCTGTAGTTTGTCCAGTCTCTTTGCCGGTACCGATAACAGTGGGTCCCTTCACGGAGCAGTGTCCATTTCTACTTACTACAAACTGTGGAGAGAATTTGCTGGGGTTAAATTTGTTGAAGGAATTGAATGCAGTAATACATTGCTCCCTGGACAGAGTTCGGTTAACAATTTCACCTCAGCAATCACTCGCCTCTCAGTTCTTGACTCGACCTTTACCGCCAGAATTCAGTAACATTCCAGAATGCTTATGGGCAATTAATGATAATGATGTGGGCATTCTTCAAATTGAACCTGTTAAAATTATTCTGAAACGTGGAGTAAAACTGACTCGCATTCCACAATATAAAATCTCAGTTGAAGGCGAACAAGCTTTGAAATGTATAGTTTCTGACTTTATACATCGTGGAGCAATTGAGGAAATTACAGGTAGTTTGTGTAACAGCCCGATTTTGCCAGTATACAAAAAAGGTGATAATGCGATTCCTTTTCGGTTTAGAATTGATTTGCGTGCTGGTAACAAAATTGTGGCTCCTAAATTTCCCATTGTACCTGATCTAACTACGATACTAACTATGATTCCGGCTTCTGCCACTCACTTTAGCGTTGTTGACCTCAAAAATGCGTTTTTCAGTATTCCTATACACAAGGATAGTAGGTATTTGTTCGCATTTACCCTAGGTGGACACTCATTCACATTCACTCGTGCACCACAAGGGTACACTGAGAGTCCAAGTATTTATAGTAGAGCATTGAAAGAGCAACTTGATACTCTCGAGTTGCCTACTACTTGCACGTTACTACAGTATGTAGATGATCTCCTCTTGGCTGCTGATTCTGAAAATGCCTGTAAAGAAGGCACCATGTTGTTGGTTTGTCATCTAGCAAAACATGGCCATAAAGCTTCACTCAAAAAATTCCAATATTGTTGTCAGGAGGTCGCCTATTTAGGCTATCTCCTGTCAAAGGAGGGGAGAAGGTTGACATCTGAACGAATAAAAACTATTTCTGGCATGTCTGTCCCAAATACGCAGAAGGAAGTTAGTGCCCTGAAAGGTATGGCTTCTTACTGTAGATTGTGGATCCCTAACTTTTCGTTAACGATTAAACCAATGCTGGCTTTGACAAAGAAGGGCATTTCTTTGCCATTGCCATGGACTTTGGAACACCATACAGCATTTGATTTACTCAAAACCGCGCTGTGTTCGGCACCGGTTTTAGGAACTCCAAATTATGAAAAGGCCTTTGTATTGTATGTGCATGAACGTGATGGATGTGCTTTAGCTGTGTTAACGCAGGAACATGGAGGGAAGAATAGGCCGTGCGGCTGTTCTCATCCGTCCTTGATCCTGTTGCATGCGCTTTGCCGAGATGTTTGAGAGCTGTCGCTGCTGCTGCTGCGTCTGTAAAACAGAGCGAGGGAATGGTCTTGGGTCATGTGTTAACCCTAATGGTACCTCATTCTGTAGATGTTCTATTAAATAGAACTCAAACGCAACACCTTACTTCCGCATGATTGACAAGATACGAGTTGATCTTGTTTGCTCCCCACATTCAAATTCAGAAGTGTTGTGTATTAAATCCGGCTGAACTTTTACCTGTCCCGCAAGATACTGTTGATGGTGACAAAACGTCACACGATTGCCTTTACACTACAGAACAAGAGACTAAAGGTAGAATCGATTCGAAAGATACGCCTTTGAATAGCCCATAAGGAGAGCTATTTTGTGATGGCTCCTGTTTCAAACTTCCGAATGGTACATCCACGGCTGCTTATGCCGTCACTACCTTAAGCACGATTGTGGAAACCAAAAGAATTATGCATAATTTCGCGCAGGCCGCAGAAATTATAGCATTAACTCGAGCTTGTGAACTTTCTGAAGGGCTTACAGTAAATATATATACCGACAGTCAGTAGGCCTTTGGGTTAGTTCACAACTTCTTTCCAAAGTCTACCGAACGAGGTAGACCTCACATGGCACAAAAATACAGCACGGCACTTTAATAGTGCGATTACTTTCAGCGCTCGCACTCCCTGTTCAGTTAGCCATTGTAAAATGTACAGCACATCAGAAGGTTACAGATTATATAGGAAAAGGGAATGCTTTCGCTGATCAGATAGCTAAACAAACTGCCACTGATTTTAGTTCAGAAATGTATGCTGTAAGGGAAACTGTAAATGTCTGCACCTTTGGTGAAAGTATTGATTCTGTAAAAGACATTCAAGCAGATGCTACTGTAGAGGAGAACAAGAAATGGGTCCAGGGTGCAGGGAGATTGGATGGTGATGGGTGTTGGGTGGACAATGTTGAAGGAAAATGGTTACTCCCTGATGCATATATTACAATGATGGTCATTATGGCTAATGGTCCAACCCATGTCTGCGCGTAAATTGACTAAAATGTTACACAGTGTATGGGCCAATGATAAAATCTTCAAAATTGCAGAGCGCTTTGTCCAAGGGTGCCTGGTCTGTTTGCAGCATAATGTAGGAAAAGGTACCTCGACTCCTAGAGGATGTTTCGCTCCACCTTCTGTTCCGTTTGAGGTCATCCACTTTGATTTTATTGAAATGGAACGTTGCAACAATCTTAAATACGTGTTGGTTGTCATTTGTGCATTAAGCAAGTGGGTTGAGGCCTTCCCTGTTAGAGATGCAACGGCCATAACCACGGCAAAGACTCTGTTGAAAGAGTTCTTTCCTAGGTTCGGGCTGCCGAGAGTCATCTGGCCGGATAATAGGCCACACTTTATCGCTGCTGAAATCCTACAAATATGTGAAGGATTGCAGATTGATAAACGGTTCCATTCGGCCAGACATGCCCAAAGTGCCGGATTAGTGGAAAGGCATAACGGCATTATAAAGAACAAGCTCGCTAAGACGTGTGCTGGCACCAAGTTAAAATGACCGGACGCCTTATCGATCGTGTTGCTACCGATGAGAACAACCCCTCAAACTAGGATTGGTCTCTCTCCCTTCGAGGTGGTGAAGGGGAGGCCTGCTAATATTTGGGGTATGCCAAAGAGTCGCTCATTGCGGTATGTAGAGAATGTGCTTCTTTCAGATTACTGTAACCAGTTGACTAAAAATCTATTTTCAATTTATCACCAGGTGCGAGAGGCATTACCTGTACGGTACGAGGGTCTCGGTCACAGTCTACGACCGAGGGACTGGATCCTCACGAAAGTTTTCGAAAGGTCGTCTTGCCTTGCACCTCGGTGGAGGGGTCCCTACCAGGTCTTGCTAGTCATCCAGACTGTGGTGCAGGTAGCAGGGCGGAAGAACTGGATACACGCAACGCACACCAAACGGATCCCGCAGCCCGTGCCAGACGATACAGAAGACACAGAATCCCTTTCCAATGCTGTAACCAACGTGCCCGAAACAGCAACAACCGACAGGTGAGTATCGGAGACCGTTCCAGAATTTGTAAGGCCAGACAAATCGGCCATCTTGTCTCCGCACTCTCCAACAGTGGTACTTCCGGATCATCCATTTCTGATTCCATTTCCGTTCACTCGCCACCTCCAGTGGAAAGTGACGACACACTGCTTTCTGATCCTTCAGCACTGGAAATTGTGAAATATAATTTACGTCCTAGAAGATAGACGTACGGCACGGTTTGACTGTGCGATTGGAGAAATCATTTGAGGGCTTGCCTTTTGGCCCGACTATATGAAAGGATTCTGTTGGCTAAGGTTTGTGGCAAAGACATTAAGAAGACGCGCGACTGGAGTCACCAGCAAACAAACAATTGGTGTTGTTTCGATTGAAGACTACAATGCCTGCACCCGCTACCGCTCGTACCAAACTTTTAGATAAATATGTGACTAGCAGAGACAATGAGCAAGCGTGTAAGGGGACCTCGAAAACATATTGTTGCCTTTTTGTGATAATAACTGGGTTTTTAGTAACTACTGGTTTAGGGTTGTGGTACCTGGCGGAAGCATATTCGCTAGAGGACTTTTACCTGTTGAAAATGTACCTGTTATACCCACTCCTTCCGTGCAATTGCATACCTTGTCGCCTAGAGATTCTTCGCATAGACAGAACTATCAGAATAATACTCTTTTGTTAATAATGAATGCCACTCATGCAATTTTTAATAGGACCAACTGCTGGATCTGCTCGCATTTATAGCAACATGGGGATAAGGGGCTAGGTTGGTACATTCATCCTTTACCTTTGACAACTGCTTGGTATGCTTCTCTTAGAGCACTATTCTTTGGCCGTTGGAATGACAGCATCTCAGGGAACTTTGATGGTACAAATTTGAATAGTTTTGAAAAACGTGTTTTGATGCCCCGGGGATGCTCGCTTTTTGCAAATAGGAGTAAGCCAAACGTTGCTTCTGTTAGGCCCTCTGATAGATTGTCTCGTCCTTTTCAGTCTTTGATCTCTTTCAAAATGGCTCCTATAGGCAATAAGGATGCCACGCCTCCATCTTATTCTGTTAACCATAGCCACAATTCAGTTTCATTCTGCATACAGAGGAATGGAACACGGTCAATGGGTGATTTTAGAAGTTGCGCCAACGTTGCGAATTTGACTAGTGAGAACAGACCTCTGTATGTAGGTGAACCTGTCTATTTTGTTTGCGGTAATGTGGCATTTCCATGGTTGCCCAGGGATTGGCAAGGAACTTGCTATTTAGGGATTCTATTACCAGGGGTATTTATTGCTAGTACTGCAAACATTTTGAAGACTCGTCCACGACGAGATGTGAAGGGGGATACTCTAGCGCAAACTCTAGGAGACATAATGAAATCCTTTGTGCCATGTTTTGGGCAAATTATGAATTCAGAAGATATCAGGGGACTAGGGAGAGTACTGGAGAGAACCATCAACCGGACCACTGACATACTCTATAATATGACGTTAGAACAGAAAGCGATAAGATTAGTAGCTCTTCAGAACCGGATGGCATTAGATGTCATTCTGGCTGAGCGTGGAGGAGTATGTAAATTAGTGGGGTCCGCTTGCTGCGTTTACGTACCAGACTCCTCTCCAACGATCTTTAGGACAATCCAAAATCTACATGTTCTTAGTTCGGAAGTGCATGTTCCTGAGGGAAACTGGGAACTTAGTGCATGGTTTTGGGATCTCCTACAGTCGTGGGGATGGAAGTTGCTTTCGGCCTTGCTGATTATCTTGGGTAGTTTACTGTTCCTTTGTTGTTGTATATAGTGTCTCCCTGATATTTGTTCGGTATTAGGGGGATGTTGCGCGCAAGCAACAAGTGTATTAGGGCATAAAATATACGTACATGTCGAAAGAAACTCTAGTGTCTGACCTAATGGCAAAAGATATGTCTGATAATGATTCGGGGTGTATAGACGTTGAAATGTGATGTTAGTCGTAAAGTGATTGGAAGTAGTTTTGTGCTTGGCATAGGCCAAAAGGAGGGTTTGTCAAAACTGATATAATATTGTTTTCGTCCTCATTGTATATGTTGGCCTATGCCCAGTCGCTTTGCGAGGAAATCCGCATCGCAAGGTCGTGACCTTAAGTTAATCAAGCCTCCATTTTAGGTTAAAGCCGCCATCTTGGCTCGTCATGCAAAGTCACCCTCTGGTCTAAAATGGCCGACCTGTGTTCTCTTGTTCTTACTTTAACCTCTTCAACCTCTGTAGGCGAGTTAATGTCCAACCTGCCTGCAAGCTACATGTTAGGGTCATGTAGACCATGTCCTTTGTTGACCTCGGGATCAGGGGATTATTTAGATCGACGATTTTAACCTACAAGTATACAAGAACGATAATGCTATGTAAAACATCATACGCGAAACATCTGTTTGACCTGCATTGAAGCAAATGTGTAAAGAGTGTAAAGTTAAACCCACAGAATAATAGTATTTGTTAGTAAATGTATTAAGTAGTAAACCACATGCACAAGATATGTAAATTAGGAATGAACCTGGCGCGAACCCTAGCCCAGTACATGATTAACTCGTAAGAGGCTGGACATCGTTACGACGAAACTGTGTAAATATGCTGATGTCCAGCTAGCAATTCCTGTTCATTGCTCACATTGAATCTGCTGGTGTTCTCTGTGGTGTACTGACGGCCAAATAGCTATTTGTGTACATTGTTTTGTAAACTGTTCAGTGAAGCAATAAAGATTCTGGGAATCTTTACCAGCCCGTGTTGGTGTATTTCACTTTGCATGGTGTAAAAGCCTTAATATTGTATTTTCTGATTCCACAGCTGGAGGTGGCTGCAGATGTCCTTTTTCAAAATGTTTCTTCCAGGTGTCAACTCTGGCTTTTGCATCAAGACCCTCAGCTTTTACGCAGGAACCCAGCCAATCAGCATGCATGCAACATGACATGCATTACTCACCGTAATAGCATTTCTTATGATTGTATCTGCTTAGATTCACATGCTGTGCATATGGTCCGACATCCAGTGGTAACCACAGAGTATTGCATCTTGTCTTTCGAGGATCGAAAGGGGACATCGGCATAGGCGTGTCCGTAACACTATCCTTACCGTGACGTTTAGTGTACCTAAAATCCCTCATTTTCCGAGGTCCCTCCGATTGTATTTTTTATGCCATTAGGGAGCACAAGGCTTATCGTGAGTGAGTACAGAAAAGAGAGAAAGTAGTAAGAAGATTACGTTCCTTCCACTCGAGCGGGGAGGAAGGGTGGGCGCATGTGAATTTAAGAAGATAGAATCATCAGAAATGCTATTACAGTGAGTAATGCATGTCTTCTGATGCTTGTTAATCTGCTTAAAATCACATGCTGTGAATAGAATAGCGAGCAATATCCGGAGTTGGAGGTAGGTTGTGAGAAGGAACAGTAGTGAAAAGATGTCTTAGTACTGCTTGTCCCACCTGAGAATCGGACCTAGAGAGTGTCTAGGCAATAGTGTTTTGTAAAGGTGTGTACAGAACTCCAGGTTGATCCTTTGCAAATGGACTCTAGGGGAACATTTGCAATGAATGCTATGGAAGCCCCAGTGCTTCGAGTAGAATGTGCTCTAGGCTTGAAGGGCAGTTCTCTCTTAGCAAGAGTTTAACAAAGTGTGATGCATTTGACTTTCCACCTTGAGATAGCTGACCTGGAGACAGGACCCCCTTCTCTGCCAGCTGCCACTGAAACGAAAAATTGGTTAGTTTTCCTCAGTGGTTTTGTTCTTTCCAGGTAAAACATGACTGCCCTGCACACATCTAACGTGTGTAGGCTTCTTTCACCATGTTAGTGGGGTTCTGGAAGAAAGCAGGCAGTTCTATTGACTGGTTCACATGGAACTTGGAAATAAATGTAAGCGCAAATCGAGGGCGAGTGCGCAGAACCACCTTATCTCTGTGGACAGTAACAAAAGGGTCTAGTACTAAAGGGCCTGTAGTTCACTACAGCCACTAGAAAGGCCGTTTTATGGGTAAGGTCGTTTGGACTTGCCTTGAGCATAGGCTCAAATGGGGACCCTATGAGTCTAGTCAGAACCACATTTAAGTCCCATCCGGGAGCTGGGTTTGAAATGGGGGGATGAATCCTCTTAACCCCTTCCATGAAAACCTTGATAACTGCTATTTTCCACACCTTTTGTTGTGATGTAGTGTAGGCTGAGAGAGCAGCTAAGTGAACCTTTAAGGAATTAAAAACCAGGCCTGAATCAGTAAGTGGGTCAGGTACAATACAATGTGAGTTGTAGAGCAGTCAATGGGATTGATGCCCTTGGCATTACACCAGATAACTAAACGTTTCCATTTACTGGAATAGCAGTATCGGTTGTTGGGTTTCGTTGCTTCCCCGAGTATGTCCGTACATCTCTGAGAGAGCTGAAGGTGTCCGAACTCTATGACCTCAGGAGCCAGGCCGCTAAGTTCAGAGTTTGCGTGCATGGGTGCAGTGTTTCTCCCCTGTCCTGAGACAACATGTTGTACAGGCAGGGCAGTTTCATGGAAGGGGAGTGGGACATCTCCATCAGATGAGAGAACCAGGGTTGGCAGGGCCACCAATATCATGGTAACTAGTTCCTGGTGCATCTTGTGCACATGCTTGTTGAGTAAAGGAGTCGTGGTGGGAGGGGGGTGTAAAAGAATTTCCCTGACCATGCAATCCAGAGCCCGTTCCCCTTGGGAGAGGTTATGTGGGTACCTGGAGGCGTAATCTTGGTATTGAGTGTTCTCCAGAGTTGCGAACAAGTTTATCTCTGGGAAGCCCCATTCTGCGAAAAACGTTGGAGATGATGTCTTTGTGTAGTCGCCATTCGTACTCTACGGGCAGTGGGCAATCTCTGCTGAGCATGTCTGCCAGAAGATTGAGTTCCCCTGGAACGTGTTGGGACAACAGGAACATCCTGTGTTTGAGAGCCCATATCCAAATGTTTTGGGACAGCTTGGATAGCCCTGGAGAGTGCGTGCCCCCCCGCCCCCGTTTGTTCAGGTAGTACATGGCTGTGGTGCTGTCTGTCAAGATCAGGACTGTCTTCCCATGTAACTGTGTCTGAAAGGCTTTCAGTGCTTTGAATACCACTAATGGCTCCAACAGGTTTATGTGGTTGGATGCTACTTGTGGGGACTGTGCGCCGTCTGCTGAAGCAGGTGAGCCCCCCCCACCCCGTGAGAGATGCGTCGGTCATGAGAGTGGCTTCTACTGCGGGGGTGGTGAAGGTTTTCCCCTTCAAGAGGTTTTCCCTCTACCACCACTGCAGAGAGAGAACGAGGGCTGGCGAGACAACTACCAGATCTTCCCATTGTCCGCTGGCCTGACACCACTGGCTGTTGAGCCACTCATGTATGGGACGCATGCGCAGACGCACGTGAGGAACTAAGTAAATGCAGGACGCCATAATTCCTAACCGTCGCATGGCCTTGTGTACCATCACTTCCCAACTTGCTACATACTGAGGGATCTGAAACAGCATGTTATGAACCCTCTCGTTAGAGGGGAAGACGAGGCCATCTTTTGTCCGAACTAGAGCCCATAGAAACTGTTTGACTTGACTGGGGTCTAGGCTGGATTTCTTCTCGTTGATGGAGAATGCCAGAAAGAATAAGAGCTCTATTGTCTTCTGAGTGCTCAATAGGCATGTTTCGTAGGACTCCCCTGTTATGAGCCAGTCATTGAGGTAAGGGTAAACCAGGATGGATAGCCTGCTCAGGTGTGCTGCCGCTACTGCCAGTACCTTTGTAAACACCCTCAGTGCTGAGGCAATGCCGAAGGGGAGTACTTTGAACTTAGAGTGCTTGTCCTCTATCATGAACCTTAGGGATTTTCTGTGCGCTGGCACATCTAAATATGAAAGTATGCATCTTCCGTGTCCAGTGTTGCCATGTAATCCCCCTGTTTCAACAGCGGGATTACTTCCTGTAAAGTGACCATACAAAACTTTTGCGGTTTGACAAACTTGTTTGCTGGGTGCAAGTCTAGAACAGGGCGCATGGTGAGATCCTTTTTGGGTACAAGGAAGGACACTGAATAAATACCCTTGTTTACCTGTACAATAGGGACGATTTCTATGGCGTCCTTTCCTACAAGGGTCTTCACCTCTTGCAGTAGGATTTGCAGGTGGTCCGGCGTCAGGCTTTATCTCAATATTTTCTTTTTGTCCGCTGCTAAGCCCCCATAGCCCCCTACAGATGCTACCCTCTCAACTGATCAAACAGTTAAGCTGAAAGCATCCCAGAGGGAAAAGGGGAATTGGGACAAAATAACAAACTTCAGGTTTGGTTCCACTTCTGAGAGCTCTCAACCTATGGAGAAGAAATCAATAAATAACTATTTAGTCACAGACCTATTCTTGTGCAAAAAAAAGTTATATACCAAAGAAGAAATAAACACAACACCATACCTGAATTTCCTCTTTTGATTTCTTAGAGGATTACTATTCTTACTGAATGAGAATTGAAGAGAAACAGTCACTGTCTCAACCTCAGAGACTCTGTAGAAGGAGAACTGAAGACTGCTAAACAAAACACACTGGGTATTCTTTTTAAATAAGAGTTTAGATGCAGTCAGAATTCCAAGAGTTAATGGAGCTTCTTACTCCTCAATCTCATTCAATTTTATCTCAAAGAAAAGTTTCCTGCTGATCTTTGTTAATAAAAAATGCATTTGTTTTCAAATAGAGTATATTTTAGCAACCGCATGCAAAAAAGCCAAACGTTGTTCTTTTTTCCTTAAAACGCACATGCATATAAACATAGCGTTACCAACGTAAGCCTTAAACTCAATTTGATCATGCACAATCGAATAGTGTCTTGCACTCTGTTTTCCTTTAAGTGTGCATGTGTAAAAAGATAGCGTTTCCAATTTAAGACTTAAACTCTAACTGAGCATGCACAATTGATTGGTGTCTTCTCTCCACAAGGACAGTACATAGTTCAGTTATGCGCATGCGTTTTCAAACAGCATTTCGTTTCCTCTAGGAAGTCTTTATAAAGTACACATGCGTAATGAAGTCAATCGGGATTAGTTATAAAAAACGAAGTTTCCTAGTGAAGAACGCGTGCAAGGTTAGTTAGTTAATATTGAAGAAAAAAATCAGTACAAAAAAGTTTTCTTTAATTGTGCCTAACACGTTGTCATTTGCGCAGACAACGTAAGATGTCTTTCTCACAACGACCGATGCTTCGAGAGAGCATAGAATGTATTCTGTGCTCAGAAATAACACGCTATTTCTCGATGCATGCGTAGGTCATCCAACGAAGACACAAACTCACTCACGCTGACATGGAACGCCACGCGCACAAGACGTTAACAGATTAAGTATACAAGAAGATACAGTTTCAATAAACTTTTGCAGATTAACTCTTCAAAATAATAGGAACAAACTGAAGTATAGTTTTTCTTTTTAGCTACTTTAAAGGAAACTGGGAAATATATATATGTATAACGGAGCATGGACCTTTAAAATATAAACAAGAAAGATGTCATAAAAAGTCACTTAGCTTGCTTCTTTCTTTGACTGAAGATAATAGCACAAATTCTCAATTCTCCTAAACTTTCTCCTGTTCCAAATGGATTATCTCCAGCATAAGGGCCCAGCTAAGGTCTCCAAAAAGCTGAACTCCAAACATAGGACCTCCCTGCTGGGCTGCTGACAATGAAAGGCAGTTTAGAATGTTTTGACAATGCCTTTTCTCCTACTCCTAGCCAATCACTGAACTTGCTTCAGATCTCCATTTTGGATTGGGAAATTCTCCACACTCTGTACAACAAGGTTAAGGCCCAAACCAAACAGCATAAACCCAGAGCATAAAACACATAACCATACTACCACAATCACCCAAAACCCCAGGAAACCTGACACAGGCATCTTGATCTTGGCAGTCTGAATTGGGGTGGTTGGGCAAATTCTATAGAGTACCCGTGGACGACCGTCTTGAGTACCCACTGGTCTGTTATGTCCTCCCATGCAGTAAGGAAAGATGTTATATGCCCCCTCCCCCCCAACCGGGGTTGCATGAGAGAAGACCTGGATCCGCAGGTCATTTCTGACCAGAGGCCGGAGCGCCTCTGGGGTTGGAACCTCGTCCTCTACCTTTCCCATGCCGCTGTCCACTGGGTGGATAAGTGGTGGAGGTATTAGACCATTGTCCCAAATTCCAGTTGTTTCCTACATTATACTGGTTCTGGGAAAAACGAGATTGCCCATGGAAGGACCGGCAGGAGCCGCTTCCTCTCCGATGAGAGGGTTTCTGGTTAATCTGTTGAAGGGACTTGAGTGTCTCATGCTCTTTCTTGGCTGTTTCAAGAGCATCGTCCACTGCCTTGCCAAACAGGTTGGTCTCCTCAACGGGTTTGTTAATCAGTGCTGCTTGGGTCTCTGGCTTGAAACCAGGGTTCCTCAGCCATGCATGTCGCTTGAGCAAGGTACCTTGTGTGAGGGTTCTCCCCGCTGTCTCGGCAGCATCCAGAGTGTTTTTGAGCACATTTTGGTTTACCTGCTTGCCTTCAGAAACTATGGCAAGCAACTTGGTCCTTGTACTTGGTCCTTGTAGGTTCTGGCAGTTCCTGAAGGCCTTCTTGCAGAAGGTTCCACTGGACATCTGCATAACTGGCCAATAGCGTGGTGTTATTGGCTATACAGGTGGTAAATGCAGCAGCAGTCGTTACCCTTTTCCCCAATGCATAAAGTCTCTTGGACTCCTTTTCAGGTGGTACCTCTCCTGTAGACACGGGAAACACCAGCCCATTTTCTAGTAGTGGTAACCACCAACTAATCTGGAGTGGCATGACCCTTGATGTAGGCAGGGTCAGTCGGAGAAGGCCTAAACAGCTTCTCCACCCTAGGGTTCACCGCCCTGCCCTGGTCTGGTCTGGCATCAACAAAGAATGTGCCAATCTCTTCTTGATTGAGTTCAACAAAAGGGATGACCTGGCTGGCCGGAGGTTTTTCTTTGAGTATATCCCTCACGATATCAGAATCTGGTAAGTGTCGTAAATCTCCCCCGTCTCACCTGGGATCGCTTCTTGCTCTGCTCCTTGACTGCAATAGAAAGGGCTGACCTTAAGTGCTGAGTGATCGGAATTGTTGTAGGCAAACTCGGCCAGAGGTATGAGGAGAGACCAGTCATCCTGAACCTTGGTGGCAAAACAACGAAGATATTGCTCCAGAGTTTGATTTACACGTTCCGTGGCTCCGTTGGTTTGTGGGTGATAACCTGATGAGAGAGCGCGTTGGATCCCTAGAATACGACCCAGATGTTTCCAGAACTGTGAGACGTATTGAGGTCCTCGGTCCGATATGATCTTGAAAGGAAGTCCATGAAGACGGAAAATATGTTCCAGGAAGATTCCAGCAAGTTCTGAGGAGGATAGTAGTTTATACAAAGGTGTAAAATGAGCCATATGGGTGAACAAGTTATGGTTACCATGATGGTCGTGTACCCTCGGGAAGGTGGTAATTCCACAATGAAGTCTGTAGCAATAAACTCCCATGGTCTTGTTGGCAGCGACGGTTGCAGTAGAAGACCCGCCGGTCTCTTGTTATCATGTTTGTTTTGACTGCAGACAGTACAAGCCTTGATGTACTGTTGTACGTCGGTCTTCATTCGAGGCCACAAAAACTGTGTTTGTATAAGACGGAGGGTGTTAGTTATACCACGATGACCGGAGTGCAGGGTGTCATGGCAGAGGTTTATTACCCTGTTTTGTCATTTCTGCGTAGGAATGACCAGTGCATTGTCCTTGAATAGATATTCTTCCTCGACTCTTAGATTCCATGGAATCTTCCTTGAAATATCCTTCCAGAGGTCAGAGGACTGGGTGTGCACTTGGATTTCTTCCAGGAGGTTGATTGCTTGAGCTACAAAGATAGTTTCGGGAAACATCTTAGGATAGGCCTTGTCCTCAGTGGCTGCGTAGTCAGGACGTCGAGATAAGGCCTCAGAAATCATGTTTTGTGATCCGGGAACATGAGTGATTTGAAACTGGTACTGGGCAAAGAAGTAGGCCCAACGGGCCTGAAGACTGTTCCTGCACTCCAACGACTGTAGAATTTGGAGATTCCGATAATCTGTGCGGACCTGAACTGGATATCTAGCACCCAGAATTAGGTGTCGCCATTCAGTGAAGGCTTGACGGATGGCGAAGTGTTCCTTCTCTAGGACGGAATAGTGTGTCTCACTGGGGGTTAGGGTTCGTGAAAGGTAAGCAATGGGGTGTTCCAGTCCATCCTCAAATTCCTGTTTCAAGACCGCTCCTATGGCGTAGTTAGAGGAATCCGTTTCCACTAGGAATGGGCGATTTATGTCAGGCTGGGTCAGGATGGGGGCTTTCTTCAATAGAGCAACGATCGGCTGAACGATCTCGGAAAAGGTAGAAATAAACCTCCGGTAGAAGTTGGCAAGCCCCAGGAAGGATTGCACTTGTTTCACAGATGGGGGAGCGGGCCAAGCCAATATGGCCTTTACCTTTGAAGGGTCCATACCAATTCCTTCTGGGCTAAGGATGAATCCTAGGTAGTGAACAGAAGTAACGTGGAACAAGCATTTTCCGGGTTTGGCTAACAGTTTGTGTTCATGAAGTCGTCGTATACTGCCTTTACATGTTCTTCATGTTTTAGAGGATCCTTGGAAAAAATCAATATGTCATCCAGATAGACAATGACGAAGAGGAACAACATATCAGAGAACACCCTGTCCATAAAACGCTGAAAGACTGCGGGAGCATTGGCTAGTCCAAAAGGCATGACTAGGTATTCATAGTGACCAAAGGGTGTTCTAAAGGCTGTTTTCCATTCGTCCCCTTCCCGGACACGGATTAAATGGTAGGCACCCCGGAGATCCAACTTCGTGAATATTACGGATCCTCTCACAGCTTCCAGGATATCCGAGATCAGGGGCAGTGGGTACCGATCTTTGAGGGTGCATTGGTTTAAGCCTCGATAGTCGAGGCAAGGTCCGAGTTCCTTGGTATCCTTCTTGGGAACGAAGAACAAGGAAGCACCCGCTGGAGATTGAGGGTCTTATGGTGCCGTTTTCAAGATTGGTGTTTAGGTATTCCCGAAGGGCCTTTTTCTCAGGTTCGGAAAGAATGAACATTTGGCCAAATGAAATTACAGCTGAGGGATCTGTATCTATGGCACAGTCTTCGGGCCTGTGAGGGGGTAAGGCTTGGACTATGGCAGTAGAAAATACATCAGCATATCCCCGATAGGCCTCTGGAACTTGTAGGATATTGGAAACCATGAGTGGTCTTTCTTGGTGGTTCTTTAGGGGTTATCGAGGAGGGGTCCAGGGATAGACAGTGGGACATACAGAACTCTGAGCCCAGAAATAATGATCCTGCTGTCCAATTGTTATACGGATTGTGCTTTTGTAACCAGGGCATACCCAAAACCAAGGGGTAATGGGCTGACTTCATGTCGAAAGTAATCCGCTCTTGATGATGGTTTATGAAAAGTTGGATCTCTTTAGTCTGCAGGCTTATGGGTCCTGAAGAGAGGGGTCTTCCGTCAATTGCTTCCACCGGCTGCATGGCGTTTCGTGTCTCGTATGGAATATGACTAACAACCCAATCTTGATCAATGAAAATTCCCATAGCTCCGCAGTCCACCAAGGCCAGAATGGGATAGGTCTTGTCTTTGGAGGGCAAGAGGAAGGCCTGTAGTATCACCAAACTGTTTTGTCCAGGAGAGTTCAAGGATGGAATTGATTTGGAGCAAACATCTCTCTCCCGACACCTCGCTCCATCTAGGATCGGGAGCTGGCGTTTCCCGAACGCCGTGGAGGGGCTAGAGGGCATTCTCTAACAAGGTGTTTATCCGAGGCACAATACATGCACAGGCCTGTGTGGATCCTTCTCATCCTTTCTTGCGGGGAAATAGGCCCACGGAAGGCTCCGATTTGCATGGGTTCCGGATCTATGTCAGGGGTTGGGGCAGAATCGGTTTTAACAGAGGTCTCAAGGGAATTCTTTTGAAAGGGTGTCTTGGTCTTTCTTCTTTCAGCATTTCTTTCCTGGATACGGAAGTCCATTTGCATGGCTAGATCCATAAGAGCCTGGAATGAACTAGGACGAGCCTCCCGGGCTAATTGATCCTTAATGTCCTCGTTTAGACCCCTGCGAAATAGAGAGAAACTTGCTTCTGAGGACCAATCCGCTTCCTTGGCCAGTTGTTTCAATCTAGTAATGTACGTTACCATATCCTGAGTACTAAAACCCTGTTCTGGGCGGTCGAACATAGTCTTGAGTGCCTGAATGAATCCATCATAATCATCCAGGAGGGCATCCCCTGAGTTGACTAAGGGAGTGGCCCCGGTCAACGCGTTCCCTGCGAGGTGCAAGATTATGAAGCCCACCTTTGCCCTAGAAGTTGAAAAATAATGGGGCTTAAAAGTAAAATTCACCAAGCAGGAATCCAGGAATCCACGTAAGGATTTTGCCGATCCTTCATATTTGTCTACCACTCTACCCAGTAACACACTGTCCTTGTTAGCGGGGTCGCGAGACAAAACAAGCTGCCTTAACGCAGCATTCTCAGCCTTTAAGTTCTGTACTTCAGTTGAGAGCTCTTGCATGCCACCATAAGGTCCTGGACTGCTTCCTCCATAGCAGTATCAGTGTTGGTCGTTGGGCGTCTCAAACTGTCGCCTGGGATCGCTTCTTGCTCTGTTCTGCGGGAGGATTCCTCTTGTGGACGGACCGGGTCTTGTATAGGCTCGCTCGAGTCTCATCCGGCTGCAGAGCGCGTTCAGAGTTCCGGGAAGGTCGCTGTTCCAGGATGTCCAGGAAAATAGGTAGCGGTCGCTAAGAATGGTGATTCCAGGAGCAGATTAGAGGGAAGGGGTGAAGGATGGAAAAAGGAACCAGTATCTAGGAATAGTGGATTCGCCGAACAGCACACACACGTCAAGTCACTACCCAATGATAGTGTTGAGACGCGCGGGGCCATGGCCAATTTATAGAACGTGCCGTGTGCGACGTGGAAGCTGGTGCGAGGCAATTCGCTTGTTGCGGCCATGTTGGGAGTAACAAAGAATACATGCTCCGGCGCGATACGGACCAGGAAGTCCAGAAGTGGCAAGTTCTATGGGTCATGACAGTAAGGCCTCTTGAGTGGTGATCTGAAAATGGTCAGCCACATTCTTCAAGATGGCGTTGAATGCCATCCGGTCGTCCACTGGGGAGGCTTGCCGAGCCGGAGTGGAGGGGTGGGGGAACCTACGCACACGACATCAGGGTCCTGGGTGGGAGTAGGGGATGTCCAGGGTTGAGCATCAACCCGACGGCTGTCTTCCTAATTGTCCACAAGACCTGTCTGATCATCCACATTGTAGTTTTCCAGAAAGGTGCCATCTTCATCCTGATCATAAGTGTCCATAACATCATCATCTGTGAGAACACAAGTAAACTCCTCATGTGGATCTTCCAAGGTCTTTGACACTTAGATCCAGGGGTAGAAGGAAAGTCTTCCCCAGGCATCTTGGGAGCAAGGGTCTCAGAATAAGAGAATCCTTTTTCTAATCTGTCCATACATCCCTCAAATTTCTCCCTGGTCCATGAGGACGAACCAGAGAGGTCCACGGGAGGAAAGGGTTAATCTTCTTACCTGTGACGTCGAGATCTGTTCTCTAATGTGCCTGACAAAGGCACAGGACTCTCAGCGTAGTCCTTGCTGGGTTTGGGGCGCTGTGGCGTGTCTTTCGACACGTCTCTAGGCTGTTCTTTGTGCTTTGCCGCCTCCTTCGACCGTTCCTTTAGTCTAACTGCCAAAGTAATCCTTGTGATGCTCTCGCCAATGGTTGGAGAATCGGGGCGGTCTACCGGCTGAACCGTAGGTTGAGCGATAGATTTTGATGCTACCGGGTGAACCTGAGGTTGAGCGGTGGCTTTTGGCGCCACTGCGTGAACCAAAGGCTGAGCGGTGGATTTCGGCGCCACCTGGGCCATAAGCGGTATCTACGCGTCCTCCTGGAGCACCTCGATGTCCGTGTGTCTTTTAGTGTTAGCGCCCTTTACTTTGGATAGCCCATTCACAGGTCGCCGATCATGCCGATCAGAGGATCCCGCCGAAGATTTCGACGGTTCCGTTGGCGCTTTGGTACGCTTCAACGGTGTCGCTGAAGTAGAACCTTAGGTTGTGTGTTTGGTGTTGTGATCGTGTGCGCCCCTGTCGCTGGGTGTTTTCCCCATAGCGTGACTTGCGTCAGGCATGGTGGGGTTGGGGACAGGCCTCATGGACCGAGAACAGTCCGCTGTTAGGTCAATGGCTTCCGACACAGAGGCCTGGTCATCGCTAGTTCCCCCATCACTTTCGGCAGTTGCAACAGCGGGGGAAGAACATTCAGCCTGCGACATGCCGTAGGCCGTCCACAGCTTCAAGCAGCGATCCTTAAGCGTTTTAGGGCGCAGGAGTCTACAGGCCGTGCAACACGCTTTGTTGCGGTCGAGGGGAAAACAGTTGTTGCACTGAGCGTGCTTGTCTTTCCACAGATATTTGGCCCTGCAGGAGGGACAAAATTTAAATGGTGTCTTTTCCATAGCGAAAGACAGTTACAGCAATGACAAAACCCAGGGAGCAGAGAGGGTGAAAGAGGAAAGGCATACTTGTAAAGAATATGTCCACCCCAACCCCACTCGCCCTACTCTGTAGGCCAGCCAGAAGGCCCTGCCACGTGGATGGCAGCGCCGCCGGGATCAACAGGCATCGAAAGTCTGCAGCAGTCTTCGGCGTTGTTTCACAGGATTCAACAGTGGAAGTGACTTGTCATTATTATCGACTTTGTCGCTGTTCCTGTTAATAACGCTATCTCTATGTAAGAGCTCTGCATAAGAACGACCAGTAATCTGGGCGGAAAAAACAATCTGAGGGACCTCGGTGTGTGAGGGATTGTGGGTACACTACACATCACGGTAGGGATAGTGTTACAGACACGCCTATGCCGACGTCCCCTTTCGATCCTCGAAAGACAAGATGCAATATTCTGCGATTACCACTGGATGTCGAACCATATGCACAGCATGTGATTCTAAGCAAATTAACAAGCATTAGAAACAAACCTTGCGTGGTGGCTGTCAGGCACCCATTTAGACTGAATCAAAGCAGACACTGGAGGACAAAGACCCAAGGAGTTCCAGTGTCCTCCCAGACACACTGCAGCCTCCTGGCAGGTTTCCCAATGGGAGCATGTTGAAGACTAAGAAGTGAGCAGGACGTGCCCCACCCAGGTTAGCAGAGGAAGGCTCAAGAAAGGGCAAGTCATCGGGAGTTGGAGAAAACAGAAGACCAGCACTATTTTAGGTCAATGGTGACCCACGTGTCCTTTACCTCAGCTGCAACTGCAGCCCCTGTGTAAAAATCATGAAAGGTCAGTAGAAAATATCCACTGCCACCAGCCACTCAGATAGACCTGCACTGTAATTATCATTGTTCTTTTATGCTCAATACCAACTAGTGGTTTCTAAGTGCGGGATCAGGATTCAAACTTGTGGTGCGCTGCTTTGTCTTGCTTCTGAGCTATCCTTCCTCGTCCTGTACTAGAAAATTACAGGAGAAGTGAGAACAGGAATACCAAGCATCTCCTCAGCCCTCCACATAAGGCGGGTGGGCTGATCTCACAAAAGAAAAGCATAGGTAGGATAAAAAGTATCCCTGTATGCTAGCAACATTAAGTCAGCACAGGACTATACAAGAAAACCAAAGAGGGAAGCTCATGGAGCTCCCAGAAGCACTGCAGAGAAGGTGTTGTGTGCTGCAGCAGTAAAATACAGATGCCATTGAAAAAGATGGAGGAAAGCAGACTCCATCAAAGTCAACCAAAAAGGGTTCCCAGAGTGTCAGAAAAAGATTATGTGAGTGAGGAAAAAGGTTCCCACTCACTCAGGAGAGTCAGAAAAACACCAATAGTCCAAATAAAAGTGCTTGGGGACTCACTAGGTGGGGGGAATTACACAAAATATGGAACTTGTACCTAACAAAAAGCCTAGGTGAAATATCAGGGAAAACGTTCCAACAGAAGTCTGTCACCGGCAGGCAGTCCTTTCTAGCCCAGCCGTATAGTCGAACAGGACATTCAAACTTTCCACAGGGTACCTCTAGTTATCAAGGCAGCTTTCCACAGGGAACTAGTGGCTATTTAATCACGCAACAAACTCACAGAGGACTAGCACATGGTAGAGGGCCGGCCTGAAGAGGCACAGCCCACACCACAGAATGGCTGCCAGTAAACGTCCCCTCCAATGGTACTCCAGTAGGAGGACGCATAACAGCTTATATCCACACATTGGGTGTAAAAGAGGGTTACTGCATCAAGATATTATTAAGACCGCATGATCATCAACCCAGAACAAGACCAGTAGTGCAAGAACATTTAAACTTCCTGCCGGAAGAGATCCAGGCTCTCATCCTAAAAGGAGCGATAGCACGAACACCAAAATAACAGATAAACACAGGAATATGTTCTGTTTATTTTCTGGTACCCTTAAAGGCAAGACTATGAGAGCAGTGCTAGATCTAAGACCTGCAAACTCAGAATAACAACCCCACAGGAGGTCATACTGCCCCTAAAAAGAAGCAACTTCATGACAACATTACATATGAAAGATGCATACTTTCATATCACAATGTTCAAAAGTCACTGAAAATACCTCAGGTTCAAAATAAAAAACAATCATCAATTCAAGGTTCTACCTTTTGGAATTGCATAGGCACCTCGTGTATTCACCAAGGTGCTTGCAAAAGTCACAGCAGATCCGCATCGCGAAACAATTCAAGTCTATCTCTACCTAGACGATTGTCTAACTTCTTATAAATGAGAAAAAGTCCTGCCTCATACCAAGCAGGATGAATGTTTTCCTAGGGGAAGTGTTAAACACTCAAACAGCAGCAACCTACCCAAAACCAGAAAGAGTTCAGGCTTAACAATCACTCATCCTGCAGCGCAGGCCAGATGATAATTGTCAGAATGTTAATGAGGCTCCTAGTCATGATGGACTCATGTGTCTTCAAAACAACAGATGAGCATCTCAGGATGCGCATAATACAGCAGTGACTCGTGGAGCCAGGATCACAAAAAACAGATCAGTGGGATGATCTAGTCAAACAGTAAACAAAGTCTTCTTTGGCGGTCAACAACAAATATGATTAAAGGAAGACCTTTCACTTCTCCACCGCCACAAATCACAATTGCAACAGATGCATCATTGTCAGGTTGGGAAGCAAATTGTAAGCTCCTCACTGGACACAGAAGAAAAGTGACAAAGCAAAAACACTACCACAGGAAACGACTAGAACGCCTGACAGTAAAGATGATACTGATTTCCTTCCAAACGGTTTTAAGTGGGAAAAGCATCCTCATACAGACTACACAACTGCAATGTTTTACATCAACAAACAAGGCGGACATACTCAAAACAATTTTCAATTCTGCGCAAAATATTTGGCACTTGTGCATTCTGTGACAAATCTGATGTCATCCCTTCTCCCCAGGGGGAGACTTTTCCCATGGTCCCAGGGCGGTGCGCCCACAGAATAATAATCCCCCTAGGTGTGGGTGCACCAGGGGAGGATCGCATGGGAGAGGATGCACCTTATGGGATTTCGGACGACCATGCCCAGAAAACGCGGTACCCAGCCCCTAGAACCCCTTTGACAATCCTAACAAGAAGCCCTTCCCTAGTAGGCGGAGTTGTTGTTACCATACCCTTACCCTAGAAAGTACTGGGATGTCCCTTTCCCAGTACTGTGACGAAGAAGAACCCTAATGACTCACAAGGCAGTCATAAGATCAGTACTGTGATGATGGAGAAGTGAGGAGGCATGAGGATTACCTGTAAGAATCACAATGAGCAGTCTAGTGTTTCCCCAACTCCTATTGGCCAGGGCCAGTATCAAAGGAAAGTCAGACTCTGGGAAGTTGTCAAGCCTTCCCTGGAGGAGCAGGGAGCAGGAATCCAGCCCTGCAAAAGAAGGGGATGTGGAGCATTGTACTACCCTCGGACCCCAGCAGCCTGAGGGGAGCTGGAGTCTCTTATTGGAGGGACCCAGAAGATCTGTCTGCCTCCCAGAGGAAGGGGTACAAGCACTGTGCAAGGAACTAGAGAGAGCAGTCCTGTTGGGAGCAACAGAGGGAAGCCAGTGTCAAGCTCAGGCACGAGCGAACTCGCTGGAGAGACGCAAGAGAGGGAGAGCCGGCCCCCGAAGAGGAATAGCGAGAGACTTAGCTTGAAGCAAGGTAAAGTGCAGAGGAGACAGAACATGCAACCAGAGGGAAGTCGCAGTCTGCTTGAATGCTGCAGATGCCGGTGGATGCCTGAATGCTACCGGGGCCTCGAGGAAGCATACAGCTGCCCGGGAACCGTTGGTACCGCTAAGAAGTAAGCAAAGAGGTACGCTGGTTGCCCGGGAGCTATGAGAGGTCCGGGGAAGCATTGATGTTAGCTTAAGATCTGGCGAGAGGGGGTCTGGGACCCTGAAACAAAGGAGAGACTGTTGTATACTTGGAAGGAGGGTGAACCAAGAGCATGCAACGCAAAGGTACGAGTCTGGGTCCTGCACTGAAGAAAAAGAGGGTCTGGGACACAAAAGAAGGAGAGGGTCTGGGACCCTGATGAAAACAAGAGACAGTAGTAAATTTGGCAGGAGAGTGACCCTAATATTTACAACGCAACCATGCAAGTCTGGGACCCGCACCCAAGAGAGAGGGTCTGGGACCCTGAAGCAAGTTGTATACTTGGCAGTAGAGTGAACCAAATAGATAAAACACAACCCTGAGAGTCGGAGCAGGAGGATCCCCCTATTCTTTTGATTTGAAGGGAGGGATAACAAGGAGGAGTGAGGTGCCTGATCGCAGGTTTTTATTAGGATGATCACAGGTGAGTTTCTGTTGAAGATATTCTGGGACTGTCTTGTGGAGGGCAATGTGGGTGATGCACATGGCTTTGAAATGGAAAAGATGTGTCATTTGGTGTAGGAAAAACAAGACCAATCCCGTAGATAGTTCAGCTACAGATGTGGTAATACACCTTATGTATCTATTAGACTTGGGTCTATTTCATATTTCATTTATGGTACATTTAGCAACATTAGCAGTTTATACCACATCACAACCGAAAATACCATGGCGCAGGGTACCAGCAGTTAAAGCCTTTATCTCATCTCCCCCCACCCCACCAGGGTGATATTTAAATACAGCATGCTCACTGCTTATGGGTCCATCCTTTGAACCCCATGCATAAGGCACCACTTAAAGAGCTTTTTTACAAGGTTGTTTACCTGGTTGCTATCACATCAATCAGAACGGTCAGTGAGTTACAAGCTCCATCAGTATCTGAAACATTTGTAACTATACACAAAAATAAGGAGATGTTAAGAACACATCCAAGGCTTTAACCAAAATTCATATCTAAGTTGCATGTCAACCAATCTATTGAATTACCAGCATTCTTCCAAAATCCACAAAGTAGAGGAGAAGAAGCCTTACATAAACTCGAGGTTCTTATAGCTGTAATGCATCTAGACAGAAAAAAAAGAAATATCAAAAACGGATACATTTTTCCTTTCCATGGCAGAGGGAGAGGAGGAGATGCAGTCTCAAAAGCAACTATTGCAAGGTGGATTGTCAGATGTATTAAAATGTGCTACTCTATAGCAAACAAAACACTTCTGTTTACCCCAAAAGCACATTCAAACAGTACGTGCCCCTTTGGATGCCATTTGCAAGGCAGCTGCATGGAGTCCAGTACATACTTTCACACATTATTGTGTGGACACACAATCAAGAAAAAGACCCTCAAGTAGGTCAAGCAATGTTAAGACATTTATTAACATCTCTTTCAGCTCCCCCAACACCTTCACAGAATACTGCTTGCTAATCTATGCCAAGCATGTGAATCCAAGCAGATTCACAAGTCCCAGAAGACAACATTTACTTACCAGTAATCATCTTTCTGTGGCTTGTATCTGCTTAGAATCACAAGCACCCACCCATTCTCCCCGGATGGGAGCAAAAGGGAAAAAAAAAAAATGACAGGGAGACAACAGATTTCATTTGCTAGAAAACAAACAATCGGAGGACGACACGTGAAGGATCATGGGTACCCACAGATGTAGGTTAGGGAGAGTTGCAGGTATGCCCGTAGACACACTTTTCCAAACTTTAATAAAATGCATGTAATACTCTGCACCAACAACTGGATGGCTGCCTATGTGATTCTAAGCAGATGCAAGCCAAAGAAAGACAAATATTGGTAAGCAATATTTGTCATTGTTTCATGCAGGTTCACACTCTGACCTATGCACCTGATGGTTTATCTTCTTTTGAGTATGCCAAAAGTAAAATGTGTTGGAAATGTGAGTTCTATGGTCCCTTAGCTATAGGCCTACAGAGGGGAGGCCTTTCATACAAAGAACAAAGTGGGGCTCCAACTTTGGTATTAAAAATGTTGTCTCCCTTGCCCAGCAACAATGAAAAAGGTTACAAATGCACTGCTTTTTTCTTTTGCCTTTCTTTGGAACAAGGAAGTACAGAGAATACATTCTCTTGTTTACCTATGAATGAGGGACTTGTTCTAATGCTCCCTTCTCGAGCAGTGCCTGGTGTTCTGCCTGTGGAAGCAGTTGGTATTCTGGTGGCCTTCTTTTGTTCCTTGGGGTAGATCGGGCAGTTTAGAAATTAACTATATTCAATACAGTGGGCAAGACCCACTTGTCAGACGTTATTTCCTCCCATGCATGGGTTTATGTTATTTGCCCCCAACAGGGGTAACATGCATGCAATGTGTACAAGGGCGTAATTTCTTCTTAGTGGGGGCCTCTCCGTTGTGGCCTCTTCCATGGCTTCTACCACGCCTATATTGTCTTTGGAATCCTGATGGTTTTGGATTCTGTGAGCCCGGGTTTGTAAACCAGTTGCCGGAGGCGGCTGTATATCTGGGTCGAGATGTTGCTATGGTGAAACTGTGGTAACAAAAATCACATTTATTAGCAGGGGAAACCCCTGTTGATAGGTTTTGCGTCTTGTGTTCTTTTTAGCTTTTTCCAAAGCTTCATCCACTACTTTGCCAAACAGTAGATACTCCTCCACTGGCATGTCAAGGAGAGTAGTTTGTGTCTCAGGTCTGAACTCCGATTCTCGCAGCCAGTCGTGTCTTTTAATAACAGATCCCTCCACAATAAATCTGCCCAGTCTCTGCCGAAACAAAGGCATTTTTTATAGCCGAGTTTGGTTATTGTTTACCTTCCTGTAAGACCTTTAGCATTTGGGATCCAAGAGATTCTTGGACTTACTTGAAATAGCAATGCACATTTCATATACGGTGGAGGTAACCACCTTTTCTCCCTAGAGCATAAATGCTTTTGCTTTGCTTCTCAGGTGGGAACTTAGTAGATGCCAATGGTGTCCCAGCCTGTTTGAGAGTTGTAGTCACCACCACTGAGTCTATATATAACGGGTCTCCTGGGGCAGGCTTAAACCTCTTCTCTATACAAGGTTTAACAGCCTTTGTAAGAGCTGGCCTAATCTGGGATGGTATAATTCTCCTTTTTACAGACAGTAACAGGGGAATACACTGGTCCATTTATGTTTCCCTTATGATTTTCTCAATTAAATCTGTGCACTCATGTGCTTCTATTTTAAAAAGATCTGCAGACCTTGTATAGGGCCTGATCATCTTAACGGGGATGAAGAAATTGGGGGCTTAATAATATCTGGGGAAGGCATAATCTTCAGGTTCAATAGCCTGATTCTTCCTCATTTGTGTAGTCTTCTAAATCGATGGCTACTCCTCTACAAGTATGGTGAGTGGCTTAGCTTCTTTAAGTGAGACACTATCCTCAGTAACAATTTGTATTCCCTTGATAGGGTCCTTTTTTGAGAAACTTCATGAACAAGGACATTTTAGCCATTATTTTCTGGAACCTCTTCTTGGCCTATGTGGTTGAGGAGGATTCAGTTGGGAAAATAAGTTCCTCCTCTTTAGATTCTGAGTGTTGTGGCACACTCTTTCTTTAGGGCATCTGATACGGCACCCTCACCCTTCATAAGGCCGAGTTTTAAATGTGAATGTTTTTTTCCCCCCTCTCCCCCAATCCCCTCTTTGGTCACTGCAGAAGATTTATGCTCCAAGGCCTCTGGGAACCTGGGACGAGTGGGGACCACTCGAGGCGGAGTGTCTTCTCCCAATTTGTGTTTCGAAGCGGATGCAGAGACAGGCATGGTCTGTGTTTCTTACCATGTTTTGACCTAGTCTGCATCAATACCTTGACCACTGATAGAGTACGGCCTTCTTGTAGGCAGCGTTTCGGCTTTATATGTTTAGCCTTCTTGTCCCCATGGGTACTCTCCATAGCTAGGCACAACACCTGCCCTTCAGAGCCTGGGACAGCTGATCCGAACCCGAAGTCTTCATAATGGTGGGCTCCTCGGTTTCGCTCTTGAAACCAACATTTTCCTGGTTGATCTCGAGGTTTTCTGTGACTGTGGCAGCTTCGACTGATGACCACATGATGGTCAAATTTTTTCTCTGAAAGAGCTTATACGTTCAACACCTTGCCTCCTGATGATCCTGTGGAAGTAATTCCACACACTGGGCGTGTACTTCCTGGGAAATGTATTGTTACACTAGGGGCAAAACGTAAAGGGAGAATTCTCCATCATCAACCCTGGAGGACATGGGGATTCAATTAAATGAGGGGAATGTATAAAGCATTTTACAATCATATAATGTTTAAAGTCTTTCCCCCACTCCTCGTACTGTAATACCTTAAAGGACTGGAGATGTCGAATGCCAATCCTCCAAATTCGAAATGCCGGTCAATGGAGTATTTCTGCTGGCCGTGAAGTCTTCCTTGTGAAAGATATTCAGTGTCAAGGCAGTCGACTTGTACATTTTCTCGAGATGCAAGATTAATAAATCTATCATGAACACTGAGTATAGCAACCAACCTGATGGCGGAAACGTCGACATGAGAAGCATCATGGGTACTTTACATGTGACACTATGGGTAGTATTAAAGGAACGCCCTGTTGATGACCCTGTTCGACTTTGAAAACAAATAATGTAATACTGTGCACTAACCACTAGATTTCGGCCTATGCAAAGCATGCGATTCTAAGAAGATCCACAAGCCTCAAACATATACACAATCTTTCCCTGAAATCTTTAAAACTATTAGATCCTTTCATCCAAAGCTGAGCAATAATTCTATTCATGCATTTGAATCTTTATTTAGGGCTGCACATACCCAGTGTCTCGGAGCCCCTTACATGGTTCAAAGTTTGAAAAGGTGGGAGTTGAAAATGAAGTTACAACAGGTTTTCAGGATAGGATAGGAAGATTAGGGAAGACAAGTGGTAGCAGTGGAGAAGGGTTATGTGTGGGGAAACTGTTTTGTTCTGTGACTCTTTCTGAAAATGGTGGAGGGTACAGTGCGGAAGTGAAGAGGTAGAGTGTTCCATATTATGGGTGTCCAGTGGGTAAATGCTTGTTTGTCTATGTAAGTTTGCAGAGTGGAATGTGCACACAGTGTTGGCTGGCTTGTTTGGAGTTTATGTGGGTGATGCGCTAGAGTTTGTCATGAAAGTTAGATAGGGTTTTGTGGTGGATAGCTTTGAACACTATGCAGAGTCCTTTGAAGGCAAATATCTGGGGATACAGCGAGATATTGAAGCTAGTTGAGCATGGGGGCAATATGTGCATGTTAGGGTAGGCAGAGAACGAGTCTGGCTGCTGAAAGTGTGCTGTTGCCAGATCCAGTGGGGAAAGTATTGCCATAGTCCAGATTGGAGAGAACCAGTGCTTAGACTGCGCCGCAGAAGTCGTCAGAGGGAAGGGGGCATCTGATTTCACGCAGGAAGTGTAGTTGCATTTGCATGTTTTGGTAACAGCAGCTACATGGTGCGTGAAGAAATGGTGGGCAGGGGTGTCGATGGAGAAGCCAAGCGATTTGACATGTGTGGAGAGGGATGGTTACATGTCTTTCCATCGAAATTAAAATGCATCAAAACTTATGCAATGAAAAAATGTGCATCAAATGCATTTTTTTCTTCATTTGGTGGGTTGTCCCCCCAACCCTGTTTTTTATCCTTAAAAACCCACCCCAAACAAAATTAACCCTTTGCCCCACATAAATATGCATTCAATGCACATTTTTTTGTTGGATAAGTTTCGATGGAAAATGTTTTGTTGGAAACTTTTTCAATGGAAAGACTGCATACCGAGAGGGATATGCGTGGGATGTCTGTGGTAAGTTCTTGGATGCAGGGGGAGAGGTCAAATTTCTTTCTGGGGACAGATGAGATGTTATTCTGTTTTGCAAGGGTTGAGACAGCTTTTGCGGGTGTGGAGTTGTGAAGGGGATGAGATTTGGAAGTACATGTGTGTGTGTCATATGCGTGTTGTAAATGAACGCTGTGTTTACTAAGTATCTATTCAACCGATCCAACATATAGGTTGAAGAGTGGAGACTAGAAGAAGCCTTGTGAGATCCCATACTTGACTGGGGTGGGATATGATCGATAAAGGCGTGGAGGTGAACCAGTCGAGTACAGTGCCAGAGAGTTTTATCCTGTGGGTCAAGATGTCTAGTAGAATGCTGTGGTCAATGGTGTTGAAGGCTGCACAGAGGTTGAGGAGTAGAGTAGTGCTGTGTGTCCTTTGTTAGTGATTTGTCAGTCAATGAATTACCCCCCTATAAATTCATCTTTACGCTGATCACGCAGTATTGCTAGATCAGACAAAATCAGCTGACAATGGTCTTCAACTAGTCTATCGCACTACTGCAAAGAAAATTATTTTAAGAAGTATTTTTCAATAACAAATAGAATCTTTAGCTAACAGTTGTGGTCTATAGATGTAATTGCTCCCAGTAAAATGTAAAACTAGAAAAAAGAATATTCCCTACTATATCTTGGTCTACCATTTGACCAAAGGTTCAAATCAAAAGAACATGCGCATCTGGTAGATACTCCAACACAAATGTCAGGGGACGAACTGAAACTGTTTTGCAAAGCAAATGTGTGCATATCACTCCACGAGGATCGTAATCCTCATAAGATGGCCACCGCCGCCGAGATCGTCGCCTTGGAGACCAGAAAACAACTTACCTTCCTGGGCCGACCCGATTGGGTCCCACACCTCGCGCCGACCTCCCCTCCTGCTTTAAATGGAGGGGAGGCGCGCCGCGAGGCAAAGCCGCTGAGGGAAGGCCGTCCCCCCTCTCTGCAGCTCTTCGCTGCTCGGAGCTGTTCGATGTTGGCCTCCACGTCCCATGCAATGCAAATGCCCCAACTTGCACTACTAACCCGCCCAATCTCACATGCAGGAACAAATCCCTACGTCTGCGCACTGCCTCGCAGCGCGCCTGCACTTACCAGCCCAGCGTGACTACCGGAAACGGTCGCCTCAGCTCTAGGAGCCAAATCATTGTTCGTGTGCCTGAGTATGGTAGACGCGCCGCCTAGTGCACACGACCCACCCGCGTCGCTAGAAACAATAACAAACTCGCCAAAACGGTCGGGAAGCATTTAGACCGAGCGCACACTGATCCTCTCTGGGACATGAACACTGCTCCTGCTCCCCATTCAACCCCTCTGCAGTCATGCGCACCGGAATTTCACCTCCTCCAGCTGCAGCTGCTCACGGCCACAGCCACCATATCGCGCCATTGCAACCGCGTGGCTTCAAGCACCGAGGCACCTTCAGCACATCATGTAAGTGCTACTGGCGTTACTGCATTTGCATTATATTATGCCCCACCCGGCATTACTGCCATTCATGCCATGCCAGACCCTGCTGCCCCCAGTACTATGCTAGTAAATGCCTGTAATTATGCCCTGCCAGACCTTGCTGCCCTCAGTAATGTTGCCTTGTCTGATTCTGCTGCCACCAATACTATGCCAGTAAATGCCTGTAATGATGCCTTGCCAGACCTTGCTGCCCTCAGTAATGTTGCCATGTCTGATTCTGCTGCCACAAATACTATGCCAGTAAATGCCTGTAATGATGCCTTGCCAGACCTTGCTGCCCTCAGTAATGTTGCCTTGTCGGATTCTGCTTCCACAAATACTATGCCAGAAAATGCCTGTAATGATGCCTTGCCAGACCTTGCTGCCCTCAGTGATGATGCCTTGTCTGATTCTGCTGCCCCTAGTACTATGCCAGTAAATGCCTTCCTTGTTGATCTGCTAGACTCTGCTGCCCCTAAGCCCACTTTGATCACACCAACCAAACACTGTAAGCCCAATACCAACCTCCTCCTATGCGCCCTGGTTAACGCCCGTTCCATCCCAGCTCACACAGATCGTATCTCCAAAGATAAGCTAGACATTCTCTTTGTGTGCAAAACCTGGCTGCAAGACACCTCTGGCCCTGCCCTCTCACTGGCCATCCCAGCAGGATACACCATATTCAGGCAGGACCGGCTAGGTCAAAGGGGTGGAGGGGTGGCCATCATAGCAAAGGACACCCTTGACATTAAAAGAATTCAGTGTGATTTTGGTCATAATGCGGAATACCTCCACATTAAACTCTAAATTTCCCCCAACTCCTCCATTGCATTCCACCTCGTATATCGCCCACCTGGCCCGGTGACTTCCAAGAATCCATCATCCACTCCCTCTCCCACAATCTGAAAACTACATCCAAGGTAGTATTACTCGGCGATATCAATCTCGGCCTAGGCGATCCCCATGACTCCACTGCATCCGCACTTCAAAAAGGACTAGCCACCCTTGGATTTCTCCAAAGCATCTCCAAGCCCACTCACATCAAAGGACGTACACTGGACTGGGTTGCACATCACAACTGTCCCATCCCTTTCTCCACCATCACCCCCTTACCTTGGTCAGACCATTTCTATATCAACTTTCACGTTGACACGTCCTCAGCGCCCGCCAGACCCTCTATCCTTCTCCCTGCCACTCTTTCTAGAAGCTCCAAGAAGTTGACAAAAGACACTCTCCTACCGCACCTTCTAGTTCCAGCTCTGCAACCTCCCTTTCTAAACGATCCTGTTATCCTAGCCAACACCTTCAACCAGGTGATCACCACTGCGGTAGACATCATCGCCCCCCTTACAGCCAAAAAAGCCAAAAAAACCAAGCACTCTAAAGCCTGGTTCTCCCAAGCACTCATGGATCTCCAAGCCAAAAAAAGGGTATCACTCTCCACATGGAAAAGAAACCCCACTGAATTGAACAAAACCGCATTCAAGACGATTGCGAGAGAATATAAAACAGCCATCACTCATGCCAAAGCTGATTCCTACAATACTAGGATCAACAATGCAAAATCAGGGACCAAGGAAATCTTCGCGATTTTTAGGGAACTGGAAACACCCTCATCTCCACCCACCACAATTGTTAAAGATCAATCATGGTGCAACCAAATCCAATCTGCCATGCTTGACAAACTTGACACCCTGCACACCAAAATCCTTGCCCATCAAGAAGCCCTCGCCTCCCTCATAGCCTCCCACACAGCATCCCCTACGTGCGATGCCGACAACCGGACACCCAAATTTGAATCCACTGCCATGAACGAGATAGAGGTCACTGCCCTCATAAAATCCATTAAGCCTTCCAATTGCAAAGAGGACACATGCCCGGCTCACATAATCAAAGAATGTGCACCAGCATTTGCGCCATTTGTTACTGCTTTCATCAACTTGTCCCTCCGAACAGCTCATGTGCCTACTTCTCTTAAAGAAGCCTGGGTGAGACCTCTACTAAAGAAACCTTCTCTAGATCCAATGACACCAGGGAACTATAGACCCATCACCACAGTTCCGTTTCTATTGAAAATTCTGGACAAAGCAGCCTACCTGCAAGTTCAAAAATACATTGAGGACAACCACCTTCTTGGACTTTGCCAGTCTGGCTTTCGTCCTCGCCATGACACAGAAACGGCACTACTAGACTTGAAAAACCAAATAGATGACCTTAAAGATGCAGGCAAACCTGCTCTCCTCCTGCTACTTGACCTCTCCGCTGCCTTCGACCTCGTTGAGCACAAAACCCTTTGTCGCCATCTCACCTCCACTGCAAACTTCTCTCCTAAGGCCTGTGACTGGATTAACTCCTTCCTTCAGGAGAGAGTAATGAAGGTCTTTTCTGAATCGGCCAATGCTACCCCGAGTCCTATCAAATGTGGGGTCCCACAGGGCTCATGCATAGCCCCTACGCTGTATAACCTTTTCACTAGACCCCTATTCAAAATTTTAGACTCACTGGGCATCTCATATACTAATTATGCAGATGACACCGAGGTGCTCATACCTCTCACAGGAGACTATCTAGTTGACTCTAACACCCTCAACCTCATCTACTCCACCATACAATCTTGGATGGCAGACAATTGGCTTTGTTTAAACAGCGACAAAACAGAACTCCTGCTTATAGGATCCCCCCGACCCTAAATAAACTTGCCAAGGAATACCATACTTTCACAATCGACAATATCCATATCGCAGTATCACAAACGATCAAAACACTAGGCGTATACCTTGAACCAAACCTCACCATGGACAGGCAGGTCAACGCCATCGCGTCCTCGGCAGCTTACCCCCGCCAAACTGATCAATGCTGTCAGACCATTCCTTACCCAACAGAACTGTATCACCATAGCTAGAGCCCTCATCGGCTCTAGACTTGATTACTGCAATGCCCTCTTCATTGGCACATCTCAAAAGAACTTGGCCAAACTTCAGACAGTGCAGAACAACTCCTTAAGGGCAGCCACTGGCCTTTCACGCAGGGAACACATCTCCATGATCAGAAGACAGGCACACTGGCTACATATTAAGGAAAGGGTCGTCTTCAAAACACTAGCCCTTATCCACAAATGTATTCACGGCCTCGCCCCCAGATACCTTACACAAAGGATCTCCAGACCTGCAAGAACGGCATATGCTAACCGCATCACGGTACCCCATTCACACAGAGTGCGTGCTGGAGGATCTAGCTTCCCAACTATGGCCGCCACTCTCTGGAACAAACTACCAGACCAGATTAGATCCATCAAGTCCCATGCTGCCTTCTGCAGGGCCCTAAAGACAAGGCTCTTTGTCTAAAGAGCCTTTCTGCTCTCTACTTTATGCCTCTACCACTGCCATAATCTGTACTCGACACACTCTGTACTGTAGAACATTGTACTCTGTAATTCAACTTTATAAGTAACTGTATGTTGTTAAGATTCACACATTGGGCCGCTTATTGTAACCCACAAGCAAGCCTCCTTAAGTATACTTATAGCGCCTCGTTGCTTAGAGGGCTGCAGTGCGCTTTACAAATCCTAAATAAATAAATGGGTTTAAACATCTTGCAGTCTTAAAAAAAGGCTTACATTTCCTCTCCTATTTTTATAGACAGTAGAATACATAAGGGTCAATTAAATACAGACCCGGTGGAAAGCTTTAGTAGAAACCTAGATAGGAGGTGCCAAATTTACTACACGTCAAATTGTCATCTCAGATCAACTTCTGCTGTTTTTTGATAGTTCCCAAGTTCAGATATAGAAAATGTGGTGGATTTTCTTTTTCAGTTCAGGCAGCTAAGTTATTGCGTGCCTTGCCACCCCATCTAAGTTTTCATGAAGATCAAATCAAATTTAGGAAAATAACTGATACCCTGTTAAATATTCTGCACCCTTATTCCCCTTTGATGTTGAGATATTTAGCACGGTATACATTCATTTACATAGAAACACTGTGGTAACAATATCATATCTGATTGAAGCCACAAACCTGGAATTGTATTTAGCAGAGCTAAAATATAGGACTTTTGTGGATGTCATTCAGACCTGGCATACTACTTATTAGGTTAAGCATATACTATTCAACTCTAATTGAGCTTGAACTGGATGCCTCCAATTTTACTATTTATAAAGGTATTTTAATTATTTGTATTATGAATGTACTAAAAAAGTTTTAAATGTTATAGATAATTGAAATTGAACACATTTTAGAAAATGGTAGGAATTTCACCTACTTTTCTTTTATACACCCTTTAGATTGAATGAAGTGCTAAATTGTTGTGGGTACTATGTTTGGGGTGGAATTACTGCAAGCAGTGAATTGTCTAAGAATTAAAATCAGCATATTTGTGGAAAGACTTCAGAATTGATTTCTCGCATGAAACAATTATTTTATCTATGAGATTGGTTATCAATCTTTGGGCGCATATAAATAAGTGGCACACAACTTACCTGTAGCAGAAAATCGGTCATCACAGATGACGGCCAATCATCTTCTTTGGATGGGCCAATCTTATTAGCTGGTCCCCTTTATCTGGAGCGGTTTGCTATTTTGTGATAAGTGTGCAGCTATTGGTGCCAGTTAAGTCATATTAAATATATTTACATAAATCTTTTCTGTTTAGAAGGATTATTCCCCCTCATTCATCACCAGTCTTAAATTTATTTCTCAGTCATGCGTCAAGGCATTCATTGCAACATTCCCCTTCTTGTAGCCCCCCCATTTCCCTCCTCACTACAGGTGGACAAAGTCCTTAGGTTTTCCGCTAGGCAGAGAAGGGGCAAACAGTGAGAGAAAGAAATCAGCAATTCTTCTAGCAGAAACAGTGCACAAATACCAGCCCTACTTTAGGAGGTGACAATAGACCACTTTTTGAGAGTGACGACCGCTTTCATTTATATGTTGATAAAGATTAAGGGGTAATTGCTCCCTAGCTGAGTGATGGGGTTACACTATCCATTTTAGGAGATTTAGTCAACACTTTGTATTGGTTGCTACGTCTCTAGTTAAGGAGATGTAATATCCACATTTTAGCTGCAACATGTTGGCTGTAATCTAAGGGTCTGCAAAACTCTTATTTTTGGCAGGCTGTAATATTTGGTAAACTGCAGCATTCATTCAGTCTTATGTGTTAATATATTTATTCTATACAAAACACCATTACAATTATGGTTGGTTTAGAAAGGCATAAAAAAAAAAACCTTTCACCTGAAATGTGAAAGTTGGATAAGTTCATTTGAGCCAAGTCGTACATTAAACACCACCACCTAGTAGCCATCACTAAAAGTTCACCACTTTTTCTGAGCCACATCAGCAAGGCATTGTGGGTATGCAAATTAGTCCAAATGCAAGCCTTTTTATCCAGAAAATTGTCTAGAGGAAAGGGCTACTTTATACATTAATCAACCCAAGACATACTTTTTGCAACGCTGTGAAGACAACTACATACCTGGTTTCACCCTTATTGGGGATGATATGTGCAGCATAGTCTTGATAGACTTGTGGTTGGAGCAATGGGCCATGTACACAAAACACCAATAAAACGATAGTGGGTTTAGAAAGGTTTTTTCCCCCCAAGCCTTTTTAAACCCACCATAATTGTATTGGTGTTTTGATTACATCATCCAATGCTCAAACCACACGGCTGTCAAGACCGTACTGCACTGCCCAGATCGCTAATAAGGGTGAAACCAGGAATTTAGTTGTCTTGACAGCTTTGCAACATGTCTATCTTGGTTTATTATGTTATGCGCAAAGTAGCACTTCCCTCTAAAACAAAGGCAATTTCCTGGAGAAAAGGTTTGCATTTGGGTTAATTTGCATACCAACAATGCCTTGCTGATGTGGCTCAGAACTGGAGGTGAACTTCCAGCGATGGCTACTAAGTGGTGGTGTGAATGTGTGGCTTGTCTCAAATGGGGAATCCTATCTTTATTGTACATTCAGTACTTTTTTTGTGGCCAGACATTTTAGGCGATGCATTAACATATTTCAGTATTGCCATTATTAGATAATGTTTCAACCTTCAACTCCAATGCCTTTGGAAAAAAACAGACAGTACAAAGCTTTACCACATTCAAGCCATGCATTGTGTGAACACCCATTTTTTTACACATGCACACCTAAACATTGCCCAGCACCCCTGCTTTCAAGTCGTGATAGTGAAACCCTTGGATACCATTGTTATAAAAAAAGGAAGCACACATTGCATCAGTCACAATGGGAAGGCTGGCTATGGAGAAGAGCAGGAGGATGCAACATGTATTGTATTGTAACGATACTTATAAAGCGCAGCAAAGACCTGTTGTTATCTAGGCGCTAATGAGGCAAGATAGAAGAGGAGAGCGGCCACCTCTAAACCAGCAATGATTTGAGTTGTTTGCGAAAGCTTGATAATACATGGTTGCTCCTAATATGGTACGGAAGACTATTCCACAATGACGCAGCCAACACGGAAAAAGATCTTCCGCCTGCCCGGGCACGCCAAAAGCAGGGCACAGCGAGCAGAAGTTGGTTGGAGGACCGCAGTTATCTCTTTGGATGGTAAACAGAAACTTTAATTTGAAGAAATTTGGCTCCCGCAGAATGAATAGCCCGGTGAACTGTGCATACAATCTTAAAGTTCACCCGGGCTTTAACAAGCAGCCAGTGTAGGCATTGGAGAAGGTCATAAGAATGGGACAGTCAAGGAGCATTAAGAGCAAGTCTAGTGGCTGCGTGTTGCAGAATGGAATAGCAGCTCTGGTTGGCCAAGATAGATGCCATTACAGTAATCTAATGCCCCCCTAATGGAAGCAGTCACAATCTTGACCCTAGCCTCATCGGGAAGGAACGGAAGAACCTTTGTTAAAGTCTTCAATTCTTTTTTCTTTTTTTTATTGTAAACTCGTTTGATATAAAACTTTACACATTTCCAGTTTACCACGCTTTGGATCCTTTTATCCTCTAATACACTAATTCCCTAAAATCATTGTCTCTTCTCTAGAATAAACCAAATGCTACTATTCTTGCGAGTCCGTGCCATTCTTTCAGATACTTGTCCGTTTATCAATTGTCTCTTGTTCTCTTATGTTTGTCTAAATAAATGTATTCCAGAACACGCAAATCGCAGGTTTCTTTCTTGTAAGAAGTATGTCCACCATTCCTCAATTATTTTGGTCTTAAAGTAATCAAAATAGCTGTTTAGACATTGTGCTCTTTCTTCTGCCACAGCTGCACAGGTGTTTTGTAGATTCCAAAAGTTCCATCTATTTTACAAAATCTACACTGTCCTTTGTTCCAACCTCACCTCACTCTGTCTAAATTCGTTGTTTGGCTACACGTCCAGCCTTATCTGCATCATCCTGATGCACAGCGATGTTTGCTGGGTAATTTTGTTAAATATTGTGGCAGTGTGTCTCTTATTCGATGTTCGTTAGCTGCTTTTTTTTGGGATTTATATTTCAATCTTAGTTCTCTAGTTCTTAGCCAATCATCTCTTTTTGATTTTTCCTTTACTTTGTCTGGATTCGTTATTAGTTCTTCCAATGTTGAATCTAGATGTTCCAATTGTTGAATCCATTTTTCCTTCCAGGTGTTAAGTAGAGCCGCACTCTTACCTTCTCAGTTTGTTGATAGGATTTTATAGCCAATCACCGGTTCGGCCAAGGACAGTTTTCTCAGTAGTGCCCATGACTTCCATTTCACTACTGAGTAAAGGGATTGTAGTCCTAGCTCGGCTCTTATAGCGTCAAACGTCTGGCATCTCAGCAGTTTTAGAACTGGTTTCCAGAACTTGCTTTCTAATTTTGTCCAGATTTTCCAGGACAAGTTCAGCCCTGCTTGCCCACCATATATGATGATAGGCACTACTTTTTGGAAGTAGAATGAGTGCAGAGGGACTAGTGAAAATGTTCCACATCTGCCGTTTAGTAGGGCTCCTTGTGAGCACAGCATTTTTACTTTTGAAAAAAGTAGGTTTTCCCAGTTTTTTTCTCCAATTGACTGATTGAATTTGATACCAAGTATGGAATCGCTTTTACCTTCTCCAAACTCTCCCGTCCAATTTTCCACTTAAATTTCTTTAGACTAGCCTTGTTTGTTTCTCCTATGAAAGTTTTCAATTTGTTGGCGTTTATGACTAAGCCATCAGCTTCCATGTAAAGTTTACCTAATAGATGGTGTAGGTCGATTTGGGTCTAATCTATGAGAACTTTGTCGTCCGAATAGCAGAACATTGAGATCTCGTTACTGTTGATTTTTGGGGGAAAGTGCCTTGTTTGTATAAGAGCTTCAGGTAAATCAGCAACGTACAGTTTAGAGAGTTGCGGCCAGCGGGCAGCCCTGTTTTAAACATCTTTCGCTGATTATCTCTGCAGATGATGCTCCTTTGTTGTTAATCCTTACTCGCGTGCTGGTGTTCTCGTGAAGGGCTTTAATGGGCAGCAATACATCATCAGGACACTTCCAGATCTGTAGTTTTTCGCCATAGCATTTGACAGTTGACTCGATCAAAAGCTTGCCGTAGATCTATAAAGGCTAGATGTCAAATTCTTTCACTCTGATGGCGTTCAATTTCAATATTGATAGAATGAATAGATCGAGATCCGTTCCGGTGCCCTTCGCAATGCCCAACTAACGCGGGTCAATGATTTGATTTCTTTCTGCCCAAGTCTTCAATTTAACAAACCCGGTTTGGCAGACTGCAGAAATGTGTGCTTCTCTGGAGCCAGAAGCCATGACCTTAATGCCAAGGCTCTTGACTACAACAGAGGGATTTGGGCAAAGCCCCAGACATGTTGGCCAGTAATCAGAGGTCCAGCAAGAGTAAGCAAAATCCTGACCAATCACCAGTATCTCCACCTTGTCCCAGTTTAGCGTTAACCAGTTTTCAGTCATCCACCTCCCCACTGCTGCGAGACAGTCTCTCAGAAGCTGGGGGAGGGCGGGGACTTTCTTTAAAGGCATTAAGATGGAAGAGAATCTGGGCGTCATCAGCGTATATAAAAAAGTGCACACCAAAGCTAGAAATAAGTTTGGCCAGCGCTACCATGTATAGATTAAAGAGTAGTGGAAAAAGTGCCGACCCCTGTGGAACTTCGCAGTCAAACACCATCGGAGGAGAAGTAAAGGGGGGGGAAGCACATGGAGAGCATGTACTGAAGGAGACTATCCCACTTGCAGTTTAAACATACAGAGAACAAGGTGGCTGAATGCAATGAACATCTAGCATTAAACCTGTTAATAGTCAATATAAAAACAGATTTAGGCAAACTACATCTGAGAAGCATCCCTTCTGATTCATGTAAGTGCACACATTTTACTAGAAACAATAGGCAGTCACATTCATCACTCAGACACTTAACCGTTTCCTTTTGCCCCACTGTTTATTATTCCTTGCTGTTCTTTGCTACCTTTGAGTGGGAAGCACTCTCAGGAGTGTCTATTTTCTTAAGAAAGTTTCAAAGTATTGCTTACTTCAGAACTACTGCATTCAGGTTTTTGGGTGCTTACATGTACTTCAACTGGAGTCGTGAGGTAAGTCATGCAAGCGTTGAGTATTTTGGAGGGATTTGGGGAATCATTTAGAGTGGATCTTCTAGGTAGACCAGAGTTTTGTGTGCTTCTCTGCCAGGTCATCTACTGCTTGATTTGTCAATTGGATTTTAACATTGTATGCTATCACACAGATATGAGAACTATTACTTACTTAGTAATATTTTTGAGCCTTGCATCTGCTTGGAATCACATGCTTTGCATAGACCGCCATCTAGGGGATGGCATAGAGTATTGCATATTTTTTCAAATTCGAAAAACAGGTTGTTCATGCCACACTATCACTATCTTACATCAACAGGGACCTATGATCCGTCACGCGTCAAGGCCATATATATTTCAAGCCTTTTTGTTGCCTGAACACATTTTTTCTTTCCTTCCTTTCAGCAGGGTTTGCGGTCATCCAAAACCCGTCACACTGGTGCATGGCCTAGCAAGTGATTTAGGGGTTGGGTTAATAGCCTAGAAATTGTAGTCATTAATCCTGTGGAATCCAAGAATCACATTCTTTCACTCGGTGGACAAAAGTCAGGATTATTCTCTACCACAAAGGTTGGACATTGAAGGAACTCTTAATCCCACATATCCTATCAGACGATACCAATAGTCAGGATGCTTAATCTGAAACAAAATCAATGCATTTCGCAGCACCACCTCTGACCTGATCCAGTTTAGATAAGCTAGTATACAGGAAATTGTATCTCCACATACAATACCCAGGCTCAAAGAAAACAGGACTGTTATTCCAACACATGTTTAATAATGTCTTGACATCTTTTAACACTATGATTGTTACAGGGCACCTTCCTCCCAAGTATGTGATATCTCCCTGAAGCCCTCATGCAGCAATGGTAGGAAGACAGTGCAGGACTTTTCACCCAAAAGTTGTTGCATTGCCTTAGAACAGAATTCTACATCATGTGGCTCTGCAGATGTTTTGGACTTTAATTCCCATGAGCCCTATCCACTAGTCCGGGAGCTTTGGGAATTGTAGTCCATAACAGCTGGAAAGCCATAGGTTGCAGACCCCTGCCTCAGAATAATTCTATCATACACCATCTCTAAAATAATGCTGCTGAGGACACTTAGCCCAAACAGGTTTCAAGGAATTTGGACACATCCAACTAGTCTCCCAGTCTTACAGCATATTATCAGACAGAAAACCTAACCTGACATAGGTTTTTCACAGTCAGATAACTAGAATAGAGGTCCCACTCTTTCAGTGGAACGTGAAAAATTATTCTTACACTAACAGATTATTTATTGCATTCTGAAATTCCATTTAACTGATCCTATCGCACCATACTACTGAACCATTTAGCATATTTCAACATACTCTAATCCCCAGGGAATGTACAATCAGCCAAATGTTATCTGAGCTTCAACCACAGGTCCTGCTTTGGGGTACCATCACAATTACACTATATGAAATCATAGAAGAGGTTTGCCCACAAACAGGGACTCTCAGTAGTCCAGCACTTCGTAGAATGTCCTGGGTAGCTCAGGTGATTCAAGGGATACTAAACTTAGAGCATTTTTCACCCAGTCAGTACAACACCTGGAGGAACAAAAAGGATCAGTTTCCTTACAGTGTGTGTTTTATGCCATCCGGACAATTTCCTAGAGCCCAGGAGCTGAACAGCAGATATGTCCTCAATCTCACACTAATATTATGGGGGTCTCTGCTACCGTTGTCGTAGGCTATCAAACTTGCTTTCCAATGAAGTAAGGTTCCCCAGATCAGATCGCTGATGGCCAAGAAAGTAAAAGTTCATTTTAGAAGTGACAAGACTATTGGAAGTAATGCTTAAATGTACACATTCGAGAGGCCACCTCAGTAACTTTTCACCAGTTTCTATCCTTCTATACTACCTAAACAAACCTACCCACAGTGTATATATCCCCCATTGGATTTAGGAGACACCTGCCTAGCAGCGAAAAAGACTTTTCTAACGCACTGCATTTGTTGTTCAATTCCTGGCTACTGAACAGGTACCTATAACAGATGTGCGAGGACCAACACAAGAATGGCATGCATTACTTACCGTAATAACCGTAATAGCATTTCTGATGATTGTATCTGCTTAGATTCACATGCTGTACATATAGGCCGACATCTAGTGGTATTCGCAGAGTATTGCATCTTTCTTTGAGGATCGAAAGGGCCATCGACATGGGCGTGCTTGTAACACTATCCCTAACGTGACGATTAGTGTACCCAAAATCCCTCACACGGTCCCTCTGAATGTGTTTTTTCTGCCGTGAGGGAGCCTTATGACGAGAGAGAGACAGAGAGAGAGCGAGAGAGAGAGAGAGAACGAGATAAAGAGAATGTCTATGTTCCTTCTACTCCAAGAGGGGATGAAGGGTGGGCGCACATGAATCTAAGCAGATACAATCATCAGAAATGCTATTACGGTAAGTAATGCATGTCTTCTGATGCTTGTTAATCTGCTTAGTCACATGCTGTGCATAGACTAGCGAGCAGTACCCAGAGATGGTGGTGGGATGTGTGAAGGAACAGTAGCAAAGAGATGTCTTGGCACCGCTTGTCCCTCATGAGAGTCAGACCTAGAGCGTGTATTTAAGCAGTAGTGTTGTGTAAAGGTGTGTACAGAACTCCAGGTTGCTGCTTTACAAATTGATTTTAGAGGAACATTTGCAATAAATGCTATGAAAGCCCCAGTGCCCCGAGTAGTGTGCTCTAGGTTTAAGGGCAGATCTCTCTTGGCAAGAGTGTAGCACTGTGTGATGCAGTTTACGATCCATTTTGAAATGGCCAATTTAGAGACAGGGTTACCCTTCTCTACCAGCTGCCATTAGTGGTTTTGTTTTCTCCAGACAATATATCACTGCTCTCCTCACATCAAGTGTGTGGTGGCTTCCTTCTGCCACGTTAGTGGAATTCTGGAAAAAAGTGGGTAGTTCTATTGATTGATTCACATGGAACTTTGAAATAAATGTAGGCGGAAACCATGGGTGAGTGTGCAGGACCACCTTATCCTTGTGAATCGTGATAAATGGGTCTTGAACCGAAAGGGCCTGCGGTTTGCTAACTCTCCTTATTGATGATACTGCCACCAGGAAGGCGGTTTTGTAGCAGAGTGCTTGAAGGCTAGCCTTATGCATAGGTTCTAAGGGAGGTTCCATTAGACTAGTCAGTACAACATTCAGGTCCCATCAAGGAGCTGGGTTGGAGAAAGGGGATGAAGTCTTTTAACCCCTTCCATAAAAGCCTTGATCACTACAATTTTCCACCACAAAACCTTCTTCTGGGACGTGGTGTAAGCTGAAAGTGCAGCTAAGTGGACCTTTAAGGAATTGAAAACCAGGCCTGAATTGAGTAGGTGAGTCCGGTGATAATATGTGTTGGTGAGCATTCAATAGGATTGATGCTCTTGGTATTGAAACAGGTGAAAAAGCGTTTCCATAAGTTGGAGTAGCAATGTCTGGTGTTAGCTTTTCGCTCTTCTCCAAGTATGTCCATGCATCTTTGAGGAGAGGTGTCTGAACTCTATGACCTCAGGAAGCAGGCTGCTAAATTGAGAGTTTGCGGGCATGGATGTCTCCCCCCTGTCTTGTGACAGCATGTTGTACGGGAATGGCAGCTTCCTCGCAGGTGCGACTGACATTGTCATCAGGTGAGAGAACCAGGTTGTGTGGGGCCACCAGAATCATCGTGACTGGTTCCTGGTGCATTTTGTGCACTATCTTGTTGAGTAGAGGGGGGGGGGAAGCGTAGACAAATTTCCCTGATCATGTTATCCAGAGACCGTTCCCCTTGTAGCGGTTCTGCGGGTAGCTGGAGGCGTAATCTGGGCATTGTGCGTTCTCCAGAGTTGCGAACAAGTCGATCTCTGGGACGCCCCAGTCTGCAAAAACGTTGAGAACAATGTCTTTGTGTAACTGCCATTCGTATTATATGGGTAGTGGGAAGTCTCTGCTCAACACGTCCGCCAGAAGATTGAGTTCCCCTGGAACGTGTTGTGACAAGAGCAACATCTTGTGTTTGAGAGCCCATTTCTATATGTTCTGTGACAGTTTGGATAGCCCTGGAGAGTGCGCTCGCCCTTGTTTTTTCAGGTAATACATGGACGTGGTACGGTCTGTGAGGACTAGACCGTCTTCCCCTGGAGGTCTGTTTGGAATGCCTTCAGGGCTTTGAACACTGCTAGCAGTTCCAACAGGTTTATGTGATTGGTTGCAACCGATGGGGACTACATACGGTGTGTGGTCTAATGAAGGAGGTGTGCCCTCGCACCCCGTCAGAGATGCGTCCGTGGTGAGAGTGGCTTCTACTGCGCGGGGTGAAGGTCTTCCCCTGCAAGAGGTTTTCCCTTGACCACCACTGCAGAGACTGAACGAGGGCTGCCGAGACAACCACTAGATTGTCCCATTGTTCGCTGGCTTGACACCATTGGCTCGAGAACCACTCTTGCATGGGGCGCATGTGCAGATGTGCGTGAGGAACTAGGTAGATGCAGGAGGCCATCATCCCTAACAATCGCATGGCTTTGCGTACGGTCACCTTGCGACTGGCAACATAGTGAGGGATCTGGTACAGCATGTTTTGAACCCTCTCGTTGGAGGGGAAGACTAGCCAGTATTTGGTCCGAATTAGAGCCCCCCGAAATTGTTGGACTTGGCTGGGGTCTAGGCTGGACTTTTTCTCGTTGATCGAGAATCCCAGACTGAAGAGGAGATGTACTGTCTTCTGGGTATTTGATAAGCATGTTCCGTACGAATCCCCTATTATTGGCCAGTCGTCGAGGTAAGGATAGACTGGAACGGACTGCCTGCGCAGCTGAGCCACTACTACCATCAGTACCTTTGTAAACACCCTTGGGGCGGAGGCAATGCCGAAGGGGAGAACCTTGAACGGATAGTGCTTGTTCTCAATCATGAACTGGTACTTTCTGTGTGTTGGCAACATTGAAATATGAAAGTATGCATCTTTCATATCCAGAGTTGCCACGTAATCCCCCTGCGTCAACAGAGGGATTACTTCCTGCAATGTTCTCATTCAGAACTTTTGTGGCTTGACAAATTTGTTCGCTGGGCGCAAGTCTAACACAGGGCGCATGGCGAGATCCTTTTTGGGCACAAGGAAATACACTGAATAAATACCCTGGTTTACCTGATGAATGGGGACGACTTCTATGGTGCCCTTTTCTTGAAGGATCTGCACCTCTTCCAGCAGATTCTGCAGGTGTGCTGGCGATAGGTGGCTGTGTCTTGGCGGATAGTATCGAGGTGGCCGGTGGAACCAGATACAATACCCGTGGCCGACAGTCTTGAGCACTCTTTAGTGACCCCCTCCCATGCGTGAAGAAAAGATGTTAAACATCCCCCTCTTGGGGTGGAATTTCTGCCCCTGCCTTTGCCTCTTTGTTGTCCCCTCTGCTGGTATTGGCTGTTGCCTGCTGCACCTTGTGCAGAGGACCATGATGTACCTCCTGTGCCATACTGGTTGTGTGGCGATCGGGGAAAAAGAATGAGTTACCTCCCCGTTGCTCGTAAGGCCTAGCAGTGATCCGATTAAGAGACTTAAAAGTCTTCTGCTCTTTTTTTGACGTCTCCAAAGCGTCATCCACAGCCTTGCCAAAATAATGTGAGTCCTCGACTGGTTTGTTTGTTAAGGAGGTCTGTGCCTCCAGCTAAAATTTTGATTTCTTAAGCCAGGCGTGCCTTTTGAGAAGAGTCCGCCCGCCGTCTCTGCTGCATCCAATGCATTCTTTAGAATGTTTTGGGTCACCTGCTTCCCTTCTGAGACAATCGCCAGTAGGCATGATCGCACCGGTTCACAGACTTCTTGGAGGCCTTCCTGAAGCAGTTTCCACTACACATCACTGCAAGAAGTGCTGAATTATTAGCAATTCTTGTCAAATATGCTGCCGAATTGGTGATGCGTTTGCCAAGGGCGTACAACTTTTTGCAGTCCTTGTCGGGGGGTGCTTCTGCAGTAGATAGTTGTACTCCAGCCCTCTTCCTGGTGGTAGTGACAAGCAGGGAGTCTGGAGTGGCATGCTCGTGGATATATAACGGGTCAGAAGGAGAGGGGCGAAACAATTTTTCCACTCAAGGGTTCACAGCCCTTGTAAGGGAAGGGGCCAGAAAGGATGGTGCGAGACGTTTTCTGATGGCATTTAACAAGGGGATAGCCTGACTTGTGGGAGGTTTCTCCTTCAGAATGTCTTCCACAAAGTCAGTATCTTGAACAGCTTCCTGCGTTGCAATTTGGAAATCTTCTGCAGCCCTTTTCAGGATTGCATTAAAAGTCATCTGATTATCAATAGGCGATACTTGTGACCTGTGGGGGTGAGGAGGGAGGATCCAGGCAAATTGTGTTTGGGTCAGGAGTATCAGTGGGGGAAAGCAAAGGTGCTTCATCTACAGGCTGATCTCAACCCCAATATGGGCACTGGTCAGTGTGTCCTGGCCAAAGGGATCGTCGTCCTGGCCATAGGGATCCTCGTAGACCTCTTTTGGTTCCGAGAGCTCAAATACTTCCTCCTGTGGGGTATGACTTAAAAGCATCTGCACCTTTGGCAAAGTAGGGCAGGTATCCTCCTCCCTAGGTATCTTAGGGGCTATAAACCTTACTGAGAAGTCCTCAAACTGTGATGCTTTATCCATATAGCTCTCAGACCTCATTCTGGTCCACAGAGATGAACCAGCGGGGTCAGGAGGGGGGGGGGGGGCTCCCCAGAAGGACAGGGGTCCTTAGAAGGAAGGGATCTGTCTCACAGAGTCTTAGAGAGGGGCTGTGACACTTCTGAATACTCCTCTCGACGAGAGGATGTGCTTCTTGGCCTATTTGCTGCTGAAACTATATTTGCAAGACTCTCGTGTGGTGGGTGAGATGGAGATTTCGACGAACCTACAGACATCGTAGTGGTTTTCGGCTCTGCTGAAACCTTTGGGGCTGAAGCACTGTTAGACAGCGCGTCAGCGCCCGTGTGATTTTTTGAAGAGACGCCCATATGGCTGGAATACCCGGACGCATGCTTGACGGGCCTGTTGGCGTCTGCTGCTTCCTCGACATATTCATAGAGTGAGCCGGTGGGGTTGAATGCTTAGCCTTCAACGGTGCAGGTGTGCCCCTGTCGCAGGGGTTTGACCTCCCCATAGCAGTGCCGGCTGCGTGCCTGTCGGGGCCGGGCCACTGGGAAACTTATGGTTCCACGAAAAGGTCTATTGCCTCCACATCGGAGCCATGGCTGCTGCTAGAATCCTCGCTGTCGGCTCTTACGTGGGAACCACACTCGGCCTTCATAGCATAGGCCGCCCACTGTATTGTCCGCCTATCCTTTAGCATCTTAAGATGGAAACGTTTGCAAGACTTGCAGGATCACGAGTGAGACACTTATTGCACTTGTTTTCCGTTACAGGACAAACAGAATTAAATGGAGTCCGCTCCATAGTAGAGGTAAAGGGCGGCAGCCCGACCAGAAAGAGAGGGGAAAAGGAAATGCATTCTCAGAGAATCAAACCCCGGTGTCCCACTCTCCCTGCTGTATAGGCATGGCCGGAGGGCCGAGTCCACTCGGTCGACAGCGTCGACCGATAAACCAGTCGCCGAAAGTCGTAAACGTCTTCGGCGAAGGGGTCCACGAAGCAGCCATTGAAGATAAGTTGAAGACTATACGACCACCAGTTGTGGGACCAAGAAATTATGAAATAGCAATAAGACTCTTTCGAACTCTGCATAAGGCGACCAACTAATTGGGTGGAAAAAAACAATCTGGGGGACCTCGACGCGTGAGGGATTTTGGGTACACTACAAGTCACGTTGGGGATAGTGTTGGACGTCCCCTTTCGATTCTCAAAAGAAAGATGCAATACTCTGCATGTGACTAAGCAGATTAACAAGCATCAGAAACTCCCCTTCATTTTGAGACCACCTCCTACAAAAAACACAAAACCTTAAGCCACTACAGTCAGCAGTAATTAAACTATGCCTTAATGTGTAAAAGGATGTATGTAATTATATGAATTTAACCCTTGATGCTCAGTGGTGGCGTTACTTATACAGTAAGAAAAATATAACATCACTGTTGCAGTGAACAGAGACCTTGTGCAAGGCACATTTTAGGCAGTAATCTCTACTGTGTACAGAGTACTCCCTCTGTCGGTAGATCGACATATATGCACACTCATAAGGCCATACGTATCAACACTTTTAGTCAGTTTTAGAAGTTATTCAAACATCTAAGTGGACTATCCAGAGTATTCTTAAGTACTGTATTGAATCTTTATTTTTGGTTCACATATTTACTTTTGGCTCAGTGTAACGACTTCCATACTTGTGGACGAAAAAGGGACCAAAATAAGAAAAACCTTCAACCTACACATGTTTTGTTACATGTAGGGATAGTGAGGAAATGTTATTTTCAAAAGTTCTGACTGTACATTTTATAGGTGGAAAAATATAACAGCAATGACAAAGAAACATTTCCACCACAATCCATTCCAATCATTTTACGGAATGTTGAAGGTGGGATGGGGGAGGGGGGCGCGAATTCGGTGGAATCTGGATGCATGTGACCACATCCCTTCATTGTAGACCTTGAGCAATATGAAGTGCAGCCGCTGCAGTTCAGAGAGCACTGCCACTGTGCAATGTAAAGATGACCTCCTGCAGTGAATGGGGACTTTGCAATGCACAAAATAAAGTTGATCTTCTGCAGTGTGTAGGCACCTCCCACTGGTCAATATTAAGATAATGCCCCATTGTAAAATATAAAGACTATCCTCCTCAAAGCAGACATCTCTCACTGCTCTCTCACTGCTCAATACCATCCCATAGAGTTAGCTGTAGAGTAGTAGCATCTCCAGACATAATGCCTAGTTAGAAATGAAAAAATATAATTGCTGTTACGTGCAATCTTTCTGGACATATATGCTCCATAAAACGATGACAAACTAAAGAAATCTTGTAAAGAATGTTGCTACTATTCCATTAAAGCTACAGCAGAGCTGGCGAGAAGTGCAGATAGTTGGTGCTTACACCAGTACACTTAAAATGCTGTGGTACAGACAACTAGGCCCCACTGTGATCTAGGGACACGGTCCTTTCCATGGTTCATCTGTTTTGAAAAGTTACTGGACTCAGGGCAGGAGTCTGAAAAATCCTTTGCACAGATGGTTATCCGATGGGACAATGCGTTAGTCTTCACACTGGCTAAGTGCTGGAAGTCCCTTCAGGGAGCATGTTGTGCCTGCTGGTCTCCTTGGCGGTTTGATCTCTGGTCAAGGACGATATCTGGCTGATGGATCTCCATATGAGGACAGGCTTTTGCCAGTTGATCTCACTGGCTGCTGAAACCCAACACGAGGAGAGGCACTCCATTGCCCAGGTAGCATACTTACTAGCTGGTCTTTTCTTGATCAGCCAATCCAGCACAATTAAGGCAAGCTCACGCGAGAGGAAGGTCCCTCTTGGAGACCATGCCTGTTGGTGTCTCGTCCACTGGGCAACAGAGTACCTTAGAAGATTTCAACTGATCCTGCAGGTCTCGGTCTTGTATCTCCTGACGTTTATGTCTATAAATCACATAACATGATGCTCCCAAGTATACCACTGCCAGCAGTGAAAAGTATGCAAAGTACACGTAAAACTAGAAGGAAACAAAACACAACATTAGAGAAGCCCTTCAGGGTGACCACACATGTGCTAAAAGCTTCAAATAATATTCCCAACTCAGAATAGGAACTCAATTCTGGACCACAGGATCTCGGCCCTGGAATGCAGCTCAACCCGATACTCTGTATCAAGCTACCATGTGAGATGTGTAGGAGTTTGATTGGGAAACTGCAGTCATGAAGAGCTTTTCAGAGCGTGGATGGCCATCTATCTCTTTTGGCCAAATGATAAAACTATATTTGTTCACAGGATTAGTTGACATTTGTAATGCCCAACTACTCATGCGGCAAATATACACATTTGTAATGTTGAAAAGATCTGTAAATTCAATCAGGATCTATTTTCAACGTATACCTCTTATTAATTTGTTTGAAACTCCACAGATGACCTAATCATTAAACAATGCTGGAAATGTTCAATACGGGATGAGATTGACTTGTACCGGGTTGATATAACAAGAGAAGGCTTCATGTTTTGTGGCAGATTCAGGGAAACCAGAGAAAGGATGGGGGGGCATTTTGAATTAGCTAGTGAATGCTGTTGCCCGCCACACTTGACCAGATTTCTATCCAAAAGGTTATTGTGAACCTCTCTGAAATCAATCACCTTTAGGAGAGAATACATGCCCTGGCAGAAGTGTATAGTTAACTAGCAACATCAGCCCAAAAGAAAAGGCACTGGATTTTCCAATTCCTTGCTGTGCCTCATCAAATCTTCATTTGCATCATCTCCTCTCTTCAAAGTTACCATTGTCTGCTCTCTAGCACCATGCAAACTCTCACAATTCCACTTCACTCATTAATATGTCCTCTGTGGCAGCTGTTACCTTTGCATCTTTCAGTATACAAAACATGCAAAAACAAAGTAATTGCTCTCAGTTTCACCAAAACGACTTGCTACCATGTCTCCAACTTCACAACATCTACACAACAAAATCACCTGCAGTCCATCCTCAACAACCTCTCTACCACCTGTGCAGCTGCCAATCACAATACACCTCAAAACGCCATGTTCACCTTGGGTATCCCAAAGCATGCCTTCACATTGCTCTCCTCCTAGTTCACTGACTGGTCGTACTCAGTCATGATGCATGGTCAACTATATCCTAACTCTCGTATAAGGTGGGAAACCCTCAGGGAACTGTGTTCACCCTGCTCCTTTCCACTTCCACTGTGTATAACAACCACGTCTTTCCGAATTTCCTACCACCTATTCACGGATGACACCCACATCTTTGCCCGCTTTCAATTTCCCACTGATTCACTCCAACTAAGCAATAAAGAATGTCTCCAAGTCATGCACTACAGGACAGGTAGCAACTGCATATCGTTAAATTCATCAAATACTTCCGTCATCTACTTTCGCCCTTATCAACTGTCCCTGGAACCAACACGTCTTCAGTTTCCTTTAATCTATTTTCCCTTAACACTGTGTCTTTAATCTTGGTGCCCACTATGACAATGATTTGAGTCTTCCCATTTGTCACCTCAATTTGAGATCAACAGTGGGGACATCCACAAAATGCCTCATCTCACCTTACATGCTGTCAAAATCCATAATGCGCTATTATACTCCAAAACGGATTGTTCAATTAGACTTCTACTTAACCCACAGCTTGCTACTCCTTCTAGAAAATTCTAAAATCTGCTACCTGGATAACCACTTGCAACACCAGCCAGTCCCCTAGCATTTGACACCAAGTCGGATACTCACCAACCTCACAATATCACTGCATAAGTACCTGACTCAGGTCTTTAAACCCAAGAGCAGCCTGCCATTCCTCACTAACTTGCAGTGATAGTATCCTAATACATCGACACAGCCATTTTAGATGCCAAACCTTTCAACGATTGCATGCCCCCATACACCTCTGTACCACACCCAAATACAGGACACTATCTTTATACCCTACACTCTAACGCTATTCAACTTGACTGGCAGGAATCGCCTGCCCTCACTACCTTAAAGAGGGACCACTTAACCTACCTGCCAAGAACACTCTAAGAGCATGTCAGACAACTGAGGGCACCAGTCACGCGTATTGTGTTCTAGGCAACCCGGGACTTACTAAGCCTTCAAACAGAGTCTCTCATATGTGATATCCCCCATTGTTTAGGGGATCATACTCTTTAGGTTTACACTTCACACCTCCTGCCAGGTTATCAAATACAGAAAGCTGCTACTAACTTCTATGAACAGCATTTCTGTACAAAGCTACCACTGCATCTAAATCAATATAAACTATCTTACATATGGTGCATAATTTGGGTGGGCTTCGAACATACGTAGCTTTCTTTAAATGCTCCATGACTGGTTCTTTTATTTTGTTTTTAGCTTCCCACAGAACACATTTTAAAAGGGAACATACGTCTCAGGCCCATTCATGCTAAAAGGTTGTTGGGAAGCAGAAAGAAAGCTTGTAGAAATGTAACTGAGTTTTGCCAATAAGTGAGGGAGGGTTTTGAGGGGTAGGGATCCTCAGAAGTAAGACCTACATACAGCAATGTCAAGGAACCTCAATTGCAACCAACACAGGCCCTACTCTTCCAGTACTGAGACCCTCACATACCACTGACAATGTATCTAATTTCGGAGCTGAACCAACCTCTAGAATTCCAACACGAGATCTAAGAATCACCACCCATGGCCGGGTTCTGCAACCTATGGCTCGCCAGATGTTTTGGACTACAACTCTCATGATCCTTCATCAATGACTATGCTGGCTAGGACTTATGGGGGTTGTAGTCCAACACATCTGGAGAGCCAAAGGTTGCAGACCACTGACCTATGGAATCTTAAAAGGTTGCTTCAGCCAACCTTCGTATTTGTGTACACCTAACTGATATATGGCTCTGACAATACACATCAATCTGGACAACTCAACCTACTATTCTAGTACGGGACCAAGCTCAGATTTAGAAATCTGCCACTCCCATGATTTAGAGGGAAACCTACCACTCCCACGGTTTAGTGGAAAACTGCTGCTTTTTGTTTAGTAAGCCTGGATCCTGCCTCAGGACATTGCATCATCAGTATGAGTTCTAGGGTACTCACCTGTGGATGCACAGACAAAGCCAGACCCCTCTTGTCCGAAATTATGATTGTAATGATGGTCTTCAAGATGGTGGCCAAGAAGGTGTTCACCCCAAACACTAGAGCGCACAGCTCTTTGGACAAGGAGGTGGCAATCTGGAAACTGAACCACAAGGTGTTGCATTAGAACGAGAAGGCAGAACTTGAGCACTAACGTTATTCAAGTGCAAACATAACCAGGTAGAAAGCTGTACATAAATAGAAGAAGGATTGTAAAACAGAGATCATAATTAGCAACTAGAGAGAAAAGTCAAACAGAAAAAATGGGTCCACAGAGCCTTCAACAGGTCCTTAAGGCAGCAAGACCTTCCAGGAATTGGTGAAACATCTTTAGCATGTTCAAGCACAGAATGAAGCAAACACGTGGGGGAGAGGGCTCACTTCAAAATGTGCAGAAATTATCACTACAACCTGGTGCACTGTGCAACTTGCACTTGTACCATGCACAAGCAAAACATATACTATGCACAAATGCTGAAAAGAGGTAAAATGTTCTCAAAATTGCAGAGGTATGCCATACAAATCCCACGTAGCATACCTAGCAGTGCACTGTGCACAAACCGCTAAAGAATATCAGTACCACAAAAATTGTACACACAGATTATTATTATTATGGTATTAATTGCACAGGGTGTCTATTGTAATCCAATATTACAATGCATGGCCTGTGTACAATGCAGTGCAGAAACACGACAGAGTGACAACCATGCCCTAAACACAAATACCATGTAGGACTACTGACTTGCAGTCCTAAGCGGGTGACCTTTAAACTATACTCACGCAGGTTATGTAAAGTGATCTCTGCACGCTTCAGTGACACATGATATCAATTGTGCTCACACTGGGAGCATCAGACAAAATCCCCAGAGTGAGCAAATAAGAGTGTTGAAATTAAGCGTCATGGCTTGAAAAGGATTCATGCAGAAGAATCTCACTGAATTACGTACGCTTTATTAGCCAAGACTTAACATATTAACATGTTAACTCTTTTGGAGTCTGCCAGGGTAGACAGTGAAATGCCCATTGGGGGGTCATTAAGAGTACAGCGTTGTGGTAAAAACGGCAGTAAAGGGGCAGTAATTCCGTTACCTCCACATTACCGCACTCTGCCGTATTACATATTTGGCAGTCAGGTGGAGTATTTTACTCCAGCAAAAGGCTGGAGGAAAACCTGCTACGCTACCACAAATATTACCACCAGTGATAATTCTGCCAAAAGCCCTATGGAGTCCTATGGAATCCAATAAATGAGGACTATCACCGCCTACCACCACTTTTATTCCAGCGGTAAATCCACCAGACCAAGTGCCAGTAACGGTAATTCTGTTTCGCGGTAGTTTGGCGGAATTACCGTTGAACCAAAATTAACGCCAAGCACGTAATGGCCCCTATTGGATTTGTTTGCACCAAACACTGCAGGCTCCATGTTGCTAACCTTGTAGAGAGGGCAAGAAATGTTAGCCAGCAGAGAGAGGTAGTCTTATGGTGGAGAAAATATGACCTAATTGCAAAGAAAAGGGGGCGGGACGATGGGAATGAGATCTCCTATATGAAAGCAGCATTTTGGGGACAATTAATTTACTTTTGCCACCACGGAATAGCTGCATCTGGCTATTTTCCCCCCATAATAGTCATATGAGTTCTTCATATATGCCTTAACAGATTCCCCTGGCTTCCAAGTGCTGTAATATTAGCTATTACCAGATTTATTTGTAGTCAACTTATGTACCTCAAAAGGGTGAAGGGCTGAGTCAGCCGAGACGGGATTCTAACTTATAAAGAGCAGGGTCACCTCATGCCAGAAGCAAGTGGCGAATTGGTGGGATAGCCCCACTGACCTGTCAAACCAAAGCAACAGAAGGTAATATATAGCTCATGCACAACCGTAGACTATTGGCTATATTTCAACCTGTACTGCACTAGAGGATACTGCCTTTGTACTGACACACAGAGAGTAGGGGATGACATTGCTCGAGTACTAGCATGCAGAGAAGTAGAAGATGATCTTGCTTGAGCACAGAGCAGTATGTAGGGTGATGTTTCTGAGGTGAGAACAGATTCTTGGGTAACCCATTGCTCAGAAGTAGAAGAGGCCATTGACTGGGTACTCAGACAGGGGACAGGAGAAGGCAACGGTCTCACAGTAATCACATGGAGTAAAATAAAGGGTGGAAACTAGGAAACTTACATGGCGATTGGTACAAGGAACTGATAGGTGCCCCTAAACAAGACGTAGCTGAAGTAGCACACCCAGATGTTGCTTGTGGTGTTCATAAGGAAAAGAAGACCAGCTTGGAAAGCTGTGATCAGCCCAATTACCAGCTCTGACCACAAACTCCAGCGAATCTTCACATATCCTGCTGCAAACGAGGCAATGGCTCCTGTGGGGACGAAGGCATGGAGAAAGGAATTGGTCATCAGCCATTTCTGTGTATTTGCCAACAATACACACAGACACACAGATGGCCCCCGTCATATATATTCCACACCATGTACATTGGACGTTCGAATATAGATACCACTTAATATGAGGAAATATCCATGGATGAAGATTTATGGACACTTGGCCAGATTGTGTGCTGGAAACATGAAGAGGGATTTATGTACTCTATCTAGGACTGTATTTGCTTGGTTAAATATTTATTTCGTATAAACACACATTCCTGAATAATCATTTAATCCGAAAGATAAACATTACTGTACTTGACATGAGAATGTCCTCAAAAGAATTTGTTTTTGATCCGTATTTTACATTTCTAGACCACATATAGGAAAACCCTACTCTTCAAACCCATTTTCTTTTAAAGTTTAGTTTTTATTGGCATTTAAAGACATAGTCCACAATAAGGAATTTTTGAATACCTCATAACAGGATGTCATCTCCCTAACCCCGCCCTCCTACCCCCCCTTCCCATTGTCGGCGTGTTCGGGCAGCGTTAAAAAATTATTCATTGCACAGTCTCAAGGGTGGCGACACATGAGTCAATCTAAAACAACAATCGCCTGACTTCAAATAGATTTAGATATGGATTGGCTCCCTCCTCTGGACAGAGAGCCATTGTAGACTGTGTCACTCCCTTTCCTCAATGGCTAGGCACGGACATCCTCCATCCCTGCCATCAGCAGACCCCATTCCTCCAGATAAGACCCCAAGTAATGGTTGACAATGGCCATCAACTTCTCCATCACCATGATGTTACAGTTTCTGTTGCCACTCTCGTCTCATGGGGCACCCCCCTGCTCTCCATGTCTGTGCTATAGCCAGTCTCCCAGCACTCAGCATAGCCTTGCATACCCTCGGCAGCCTGTACATTCCCCGATACATGGCCAGGATCCCCAACAAAATCTGGAGAGGGTTCATGCTCAGCTGGACCTCTGAGTATTCCTTAATCCAGCTAAAAGCCAGAAGATGGGTATTTTAGGGCGGGTGTCACCAAATGTGCGAGAGGGAACCCACCTGGCCACAGCCCCTGGGACCCATTGGAATGACCACCGGAAACATGCGTGAAATCTTCAATGGATCTGTTATACTTTGAGGTGGGATTAAGAGATACACAGGCTATCGTGCCGTTTTTTAAGCACACTTTATTTAACCAGCAAGCAAAAAAAAAAAAAGAACAGATAGTTAAGGATACTGTAGCGTGGAGAGATCCTCAAGTTGGAGGTATGAGACTCCTCCTGGAACCAGTCAAGTCTACTGCTGTTGGTATGGTGAACGAAGAAGGTAATTACAACTATTCCTGGAACTTCAGCAACCGGCATAAAAGTTTGTTCTGATTAGGAATACAAAATAACACTCTAATATGAAAATGGAAGCCTTTCTATGTATTAACTCTGCTTTGCTTTTGTGGTGTTCTGGTTTCTAGGAGTCTCTTTTGTCACTCTCGTTCTATTGTTGGTATGAGACTCTTTATCTTGGGCTTCCTGCTCAAAGCTCACTCTCACAGCAGTTCTTTTGTTGACTTGGACTCATAAAATATAACAAACAACACTCTTCTCAACAGGCCTTCTTTGTTATTCACGGTTCTTCCTATGACTGTCTGGAAAACTTCACCTTTTACGTCCTCTTCGCGTAAACGTTGACTTTGCTGGAGGGGCCACGCCTCCCTGCGTCCTTTCGACTCACTGTTTTGTGTTAAAGTTACGAGCCGCGTTGGTCTGACAGCTGATTAGCCCCTCCTGCCTTGTCGGTGTCTTCGGAGGTGATGTCAGTTGCTAGCTGACAGACTTGAGCTGATACGCTTTGGAGGCCCCTCCTCCCCGTCACACCTTCTGTTATGCAGATCTGACAGGGAGTACTCAATCAGCTGTGGGGAATCGCCTCTTTTCGTTCTCCACGTATGGCGATGAGAACGGCACTTATGTATTATGCAGAACGCTGATCAGCCGGCCCAGGCTCCCTTACCTCGTTCTCCTTCTCCACCTGGATCTTCGTCGGACTGGGCTCAAGTGAAATGGACCTCTCTCCGCAACTGGTGCACTTAAACTTTTTACTGAATAAACTTCTAAATTGGCGCAATGGCGCACATAACTTCGTTCATCCCTCCACTAGTACGCCCATTGGTAATGGACGTCTTTTTCCTTTTCTTCCTCCGTGGTTTCCTAGCAACCAAATACAAAACAATTTCCTGTTTGAGGAAAGGACCAATGCATCTTCCTCCCAGCATTTTTATATACAACCATATCCATAGATTTAAGGTTATCAATACAATAAGCTTGCCCTTACGATGGTCATTGGACCCCATTACATACCTCCTCTTCTGGGCCCTTACGCTCAGGAAGGGTATTAGCTCTTGACAAAAAATCAGCCTGGGCCAGTAAGCGACCTGGCTGTTGGACAGTCTTAAAAGAGGAAGGCTGGAGAGAAAGGAACCACCTTAAAACCCTTTGATTTGTGTCTTTGTTTCGGGCTAGCCATATCAGCAGAGCATGGTCCGTCACCAAGGTAAATTCCCTTCCAAGAAGGTAATATCTCAAAGTCTCAGTGGCCCATTTAACAGCTAGACACTCTTTCTATAGTTGCGTATTGCAATTCGTGTGGAGGTAGTTTCCTGCTTATGAATAAAATCGGCCTATCTTTTTCCCCTTGATTTTGAAACAAGACTGCACCGAGGCCAGTCCCTGAAGCATCCGTATGCAAGAAGAATTGGGCACTGTAATCCGGGCAATGTAGTATGGCTTTATCTGTCAGTGTTTCTTTCAGGGAATTGAAGGCTTTCTCCGTCTCCTCAGTCTGCCATCCCTTTTTTGAATGAGAAGACTTTTTCAACAGATCGGTTAGAGGGGCGGCCTTCATAGAGAAATTAGTAATAAATCTCCTGTAGTAGCCCACAAACCCCAAAAATGCCACGACCTGTCTGCCATTTTCCGGAAATTGCAATTTGCGAATCGCCTTTAACTGCTCCTCCTGTGGCTTGACGACTCCTTGTCCCACATAATACCCCAAGTACTTGGTATGACAGTTGACTACATGTTTTTTTGGGATTGACATGTAGACCTGCTTGTTTTATTGTATTAAGGATGGCTTCCAGATGAGCAAGGTGGTCAGACCAAGACTGACTGAACACTATAATGTCCTCCAGGTAAACAAAAACACATCGTGTTCATGACCCTTAATAATATGGTTCATTAACCTTTGAAATGTAGCTGGCGCACCATGAAGACCGAAAGGAAGAACTGTATACTGATACAGTCCTGTCGGAGTGGCAAACGCTGTTTTTTCTTTATCAGGGGGATGTAAGGGAATTTGCCAATAGCCTTTTGTGAGGTCTATCGTCGTTAAAAACGTCGACTTTCCAAGATTATTAAGAAGGTCTTCAATCCTTGGCATCGGATAAGCGTCAAATTTCGAGACTTCATTTAATTTCCGAAAGTCCATACAAAATCGAACACCCCCATTCGGCTTTGGCACCAATACTAACGGTGAGCAGCAATCACTATGGGAAGGTTCAATTACTCCTAAGTCTAACATTTCCTGAACCTCCCGATTGATTGCTTTGCTTTTTGCTTCTGGAATTCTATACAGCCTTAGCCTTACAACCAATCCCGGTTTTGTGGTGATGTGGTGAAAAGTAAGGTTGGTCTTCCCAGGTAGCGAAGAAAATATATCTGAATATTTCCTCAACAATAAGGACAGGTCTGTCTTCTGAAATGAAGATAGCTCCTGGTTAATATTAAGGCTCTCTATTCCAGTTCCCTTTTTAGCCTGAGGAAAGAGTTCTTCCTGTAACTCACCATGATTAATCATTGCCAAAGTCTGAACCGGATCTACCCATTTTTTAAGCAGAGTTATATGGTAAATTTGCAATGGAATTCACTTTTCGGGTTGCCTCACCTTGTACGTCAGTGGACCCAGGACCTCTTCGATTTTGGAAGGACCTCTCCAGGCTGCCAACATCTTAATTTTCAGAAGTAGGCAACAACACCAAAACCTAGTCACCAACTTTAAAGCTTCTGAGGTGAATGTTCTGATTATAGTATTTCTCTTGACTCCCTTATGCCTGGAGTAGGTTATCCTTAGCGATGGCCTGTAGCTTCTCTACCCTCTCTCGTAATTGGCAGGCGTACTCTGAAAGAGATATCTCCTGTGATGGTTGTTCTTCCCAACTTTCCTTCAGTATGTCTAATAAGGTCTGTACAGGTCTACCAAAAGAGAGCTCAAAAGGAGAGAAAGGGGTTGAAGATTGAGGGGTGTTTCGGAGGGTTAGCAGTATCCAGGGAAGGACTCTATCCCCAATCTCTTTTCTCTGGTGTAGCGGTCTTTCTCAACATCTGCTTAATGGTCTGGTTGTATCTATCCACTAAGCCATCGGTCAGAGGATGATATACTGCTGTTTTCAGATGATCAATTTTCAATGTCTCACATACTTGTTTAAGTACATTAGAAAGGAAATTCGTCCAACGATCCGTTACCACTTCCTTAGGAATTCCTACACGACTTACAAAAGGGATCAGGACGTCACAGATCTGTTGTGCGTTGGTTGACTTTAGTGGAAAGGCTTCAGGGTATCGTGAGGCATCATCTACTATTACTAGGATATATATATGGCCTCTTGCCGAAGGGTCTAAGGGATCTACCATATCCATGCCTATGTGACTAAAGTGCTCTAGGACTAAAGGCATAGACTGTAGAGGCGCTTTTCTTACGTTAGCTCTATTCTTTCTTTGACATTCTTCACGAGCTTGTCAAAATTTGACTACCTGGTTATAGACTCCTGGCCAGTAGAACCTTGATAAAATCATTTGGGCCGTTTTTTCGGTTCCCAAATGTACTTCGCCAACTTGTACATGTGCCACTTCCAACACAGTTTTGCAAAACTTATTCGGTACTAACAACTGTTAAAGTTCCTCATTGTCTTCACTCTTAGTGACTCGATAGAAAAGCCCATTCTTCTTTATGAAGTGAGGACCTTTTCCTGTTGGGGCCTCCATGGCACGCTCTCGAGCATACTGTAATGAGGATCCAATTCCTGTGCCATACGAAAACTGTCTCCTTCCTCATCTAATTTCCAATCTACAGCTAACGGTAGGACATTTTTCACTCTCCAAACACTTTTAAGGATCCTCTTGCATGACTTACTCTTTTGTTGTTTTTCCAGCGGACTAATGATTTCTTGGCCGTAAAACGGGGAACTTTCTAACCAGCTCTTCTCTATATTCTTGATTAATCTCAAAAAAATAGGTACATCCGATCCAACTAGCAAAGGTTCGGGCAATTTCGGTAAGACTGCCGCTCTTATCCCTATTCTCTCCCCAGCCATCTTTATCTGTATTTCTTTCGAAGGATATGCCTTTATATCTCCATGGAATTGGAAATTTCACCTACCAGATCTGAGGAAACAGCTGTTTGGAGGCTGCCAGACTTCACCAAGGCTCGTGTACATTTTCCATCTACCTCTGCATCACATGTATATACATACTGGGCTTTGTTCAACGTAGGCGGTTCTTGGTATTCACCGTCATTCAGGGCTTCCAATACACTCACATTCATCGGTTCACTTTTCCCCCTTTTTGGACAAAGTCTGGCTAGGTGGCCCCAGTCTCCACACTCGAAACATTGTGGTCCCCTAATAATCCCCGGCATTTGTTTCAGATTAGATGGGCCTATATTTTCTGAATCTGGTTTCCTCATCATGGAATTCGGCCATCTGGACAGGCTCCCCGGCTTATTAGTGGAGCCTGAAGAGGTGATGTTGGATCGGAGGTTACTAGTTTAAGACAGTAGTCGGCCGTGCCCCGCTTTCTGATAGGCGGAGGCAATGTCAACTGCTTCCGCTAACGAGGGTTGGTGGTGTTGTCTGACCCAACGTTGTACCAGGATGGGCAGTGCTTCTACAAACTGCTCTAGGACAATCTTCTCCGCCATCTCTTGAGGGGATGAGGTGGCTGTTTGCAACCACTTCTCCGCGAGTGCTTTCACCGTGTAAAATAACTGTCTGGGAGTCTCGTCGGGTAACAATTTTATTTCACAGAACTTTATTCTAAGTTTCTTCATCATGACCCAACCTTTCTAACACCACTCTCTTCATATCACCGTAGTTGGTATCAGGGGTAGGGTTCGCAGCTTTGGATGTGCTTTGCATTTCTCCTGTCATTAAGTATGACAATATAGTGGCTCCATCTCTCTGAGGGCCACTGGGCATTCCTTGCTACACGCTCAAAATTCACAAAGAAATGTGCATGATCTTCACCCGGAGTGTATTTCTGCAGAATGGAAGCAGGTACTTGTGAGGTGTTTCTCAAACTAGTGACTTCCAACAGTTGTGCTTGTTGGACCTGCAAGGCTTATTGAAAGGCTAACCTATTTGCTTGTGCCTGTTGGCTCTGGAGCTGTAGAGCTTGTTGCAGCAAGTGTTGTCCCTCACTTAAAGTTTTTATGAGTTCCTCCATGGCGTACTCTTATCCCACCGCTGCCACCAAATGTTATACTTTGAGGTGGGATTAAGAGATATGTAGGCTATTGTGCAGTTTTTTAAGCACACTTTATTTAACCAGCAAGCAAAAAAAATAATAATAATAAAAAAAGAAATCGAAAAGGATACGGTATCCGGTTAAATTCTTGAATACATATTTTCGAAATGCCATTTTTTCGAAAACAAAATGGCGAAAACTTTTTTAGAATTTTTTTGTTGTTTTATGTTTGTTTAGTTAATAAAAAAAAGTGTCAAAAAACGGGTTTGTGGGGTGAACCCCCCCATTAAACATTATTTTGGAAAAAAACATTCGAACATTTTTTTTTTCAGCTAAATTGTGTCGAGAAAATGGCATTCGAAAATATTACATTTGAAAATATCACCATATACCAAAGGATACTGTAGCGTGGTGAGATCCTCAAGTTGGAGGTATGAGACGCCTCCTGGAAACAGTCAGGTCTACTGCTGTTGGTATGGTGAATGAAGAAGGTAATTACAACTCTTCCTGGAACTTCAGCAACCGGCATAAAAATTTGTTCTGATTAGGAATACAGAATAACACTCCAATATGAAAATGGAAGCCTTTCTATGTATTAACTCTGCTTTGCTTTTGTGGTGCTCTGGCTTCTAGGAGTCTCTTGTCACTCTCGTTCTATTGTTGGTATGAGGCTCTTTATCGTGGGCTTCCTGCTCAAAGCTCTCTCTCACAGCAGTTCCTTTGTTGACTTAGACTCATAAAATAAAACAAACAACACTCTTCTCAACGGCCTTCTTTGTTATTCAAGGTTCTTCCTATGACTGTCCGGAAAACTTCACCTTTTACGTCCTCTTCGCCTAAACGTTGACTTTGCTGGAGGGGCCCCGCCTCCCTGCGTCCTTTTGACTCACCATTATGTGTCAAAGTTACGAGCCGCGTTGGTCTGACAGCTGATTAGCCCCTCCTGCCTTGTCGGTGTCTTCGGAGGGGACGTCAGTTGTTAGCTGACAGACTGGAGCTGAAACGCTTTGGAGGCCCCTCCTCCCCGTCACACCTTCTGTTATGCAGACTCTCACCATCTGACAGGGAGTACTCGATCAGCTGTGGGGAATCGCCTCCTTTCCCTCTCCGCGTATAGCGACGAGAACGGCAGTTATGTATTATGCAGAGTGCTGATCAGCTGGCTCTGCCCCCTTTACCTCATTCTCCCTCTCCAGCCTGGATCTTCGTCGGACTGGGCTCAAGTGAAATGGACCTCTCTCCGCAACTGGTGCACTTAAACTTTTTACTGAATAAACTTCTAAACTGGCGCAACGGCACACAACTTTGTTTAGACCTCCACTAGTACGCCCGTTGGTAACGGATGTCTTTTTTCCTTTTCTTCCTCCGTGGTTTCCTAGCAACCAAAAACAAAACAATTTCCTGTTTGAGGAAAGGACCAACGCATCTTCCTCCCAGCATTTTTATATACAACCATATCCATAGCATTAAGGTTATTAATACAATAAGCTTGCCCTTACGATGGTTATTGGACCACATTACAGGGTCCCAATGCCACCCTTGTAACATCTTAAAATTGTGCTCCATGGTAGAGGTGAAGAGGTTGCAATGGAACGGGATCTGGAAAATCTTAGCCCAGAATCTCCTTCCCCACAAGCTCCACCCAAAACCTCTTCAATGTATAGTTCCCGACCTCCGGGGTAGAGACCAAGAATTTGTATATGCTCGATAGGGAGCCCTTACGGCCAGCAGAACCATCTAATCATCTCTCAGGGCTGAGATCCCGCAAAACCAGGGTAAGGCACCTCGAGTTCCCCCTTTAGTATTAGGTATTCAAAGATCGTGATCCTGTCCCGTCTTGTCCCAGGCCCTCCTGCACCTTCCCGAATCTCCTGAAGTGACCCTGCTCAAACAATTGGCCCACCGCCTCAAGCCCCTCATCTGACCATTGTTGTGCAAACTTCATCCCTTGCCTTGCCAGACTGAATGGGGATCCCAGACCGACGCCAAGGAAGAAGGCCAGGACGAAAATGCTCTATTAGCTCCACTGTCCCTCCAAAGGTTCCACAGAGCACCCAAAGTAGGGTGTTCCCTAGCTGCAGCCAGAATGTGGACATTGGGGACCCAGAGGTAGTCCCTCACCTTCAGTGGATGCACTACCAAGTCTTCCAGGTAGGTCGAATACGTTCGCAGACCCTCCCTCGAGTGCTCCACCAACACCCTTAACTGGGCAGCCTTGTAGTATAGGTAAGGTATAGGAAAGCCAAAACCACCCTGGTCCCGCAAGAGTGTGAGGGTTGCCCATTTCACTCTCTGCCTCTTGTTCAGCCATACCCATTTCAAGAGTGCACCTTTCAAGTCACTCAAGAATGCCGCAGGAAGTCTTGTTGGGAGGGCAGAGAACAGATACAGCAAGCGGGGGAGGACATTCATTTTTACAGAGGTCATTCGCCCATACTAAGAGAGAGTTAGGGGTGCCCACCTTTTAAGGTCCCTCTTTGATCTTTGCTAGAATTGGGTAGAAATTGGCTTGGACTAGCCCAGCAAGATTTCTCAGCAAGATTTCCCTGATCTTCCCCCTTAGCTCATCCTCTTGAGCTCTGCGTACTTTCTTTTTTGGGCCCCTATGCTGATGAGTACCCTTCGCAAAGTGGCCTTGAAGCCTTCCCAGAGAGACTGCTTCCCAACCTTTCTATTGTCATTAAAGGAAAAATAGTCCGTAATTTCCAACAATATTGTATGAGAGAGATCCTGTCCTTCAGCAAAAAGTAATTGCAGCGCCACCCTCCAGAGGGTCTCTGACCAAGGGAGTTCCCTAACCACCACTGGGACCATATCATGGTCCGACCATGGGACCGGTATGCCGCTCGACTCTCTAACTTGGGCTTTCACCTCAGTATCCACCAGTATCAAATCAATCCTAAAGAAGTAGATATGGACCGCCGAGAAGAAGATAAAGGGTCTATCCCCTCAAAACCCCCTCCCTCCGCTAGGGCATCTGTAATACCCAGCTCCTGTTTGATTTTCCTAAACCTTCTGGAAGTCGCTTTGCCTGGGTTGTAGCCCTCCCATCACCCATCCTCTTGAGATCTCTGACCGGGTCTAAGACCATGTTAAAGTCTAAACCCACCCCCCACCACCAGTCGGCCCTCCACAAAGAGCCTCAGCTCGTTTTTGACACCCTCCCAAAATTCCACCGTTAGGGGCATAGAGCGAACACACTATCATCCTTTTGCCATACCGAAATTCCTTAATTAACAGAAATCGATCCCCCGGGTCCTTCTGTATCCCGTCCACCACTAGTCCCAGCCGGGCCGAGAGAAAAATCGCAGCGCCACTCTTTCCCTGCTCGAAGCCCCAACAACCTCACTGCCCCATTCCAGCCGCAGGTGTGGTTATTTCCCCCTCAGTCAGTGCTTTCTTGTATCATGAGGAGATCTAACTTGGCCCTTCAGAATTCTGGCATGGTCATCGATCTTTTATCAGGAGAATTAAGTCCTCTAACATTAAGAGAGCCAATCACCAGGTCACCCCTGAGGTCATGATATTTTTCCCCAAACCTCGCCTTGACACCTTTGCTTCCTGGGACATGCTAGATCATGTCGCTGAGCACGCTGAGCCCCTTGATGGGCTGTTTCCCCAAATTCTACACTAAAAGAGGCTTTCACCAGCCCACTCTCCCCCTTCCCACCCTCCCCTCTGGCAACCGATACTGACACACTCCCCACCGCCTTCCAGTATAGGATCACTAAAAAGGTTGCGAGTCACCAGGACTCACTTCACAAACACCTCCCTGTTCTTGAGCCCCCTCATGAGAAACTTCAATATGACATTTCCTTCAATCCCCGCTCTCCACGAGGATACTCCCTTGCCCCCCCCCTCATGTTTCCAAGTCAGGGGCATGTGGGGCCTCTCAGCGGGGTGTTTAACTTTTTATACTTGCGGCCCCAGCCATCTTGTGTCTCCCCGAGCTTGATGCTCGGAGCCGCGAGTATCCCACGAGTTCTTCAGACACTCGATTTATGTCGCCCTCCATCGCTAGCTGGTAAGACTGGCCGTCATATTCAAAGTTCAAGGAGAAAGGGAACCCAAAACTAATGTGCCCCCTTGTCTGTCACTTATTTGGTGAGCATGCCACCCATTCCTCTCCTGGTGAGGGTGAGCACCAAAAGATCCTGGGAGATGGCGATCTGAGTCTCGTCATAGTTGATTGGGCCCACCTTCCTAGCTCGATCCAGGACCTTTGTCCTCTGTTCATAATGAAATCTCAACAGCACCAAGCGAGGATCCCTGGTACCATCCCCCGCTCTGTGTGCTCGATTAATGGTAGGTTCATCCATGGCATCGTTGCCGAACAACGTACAGATCAACTCCCGAATGGCTCTCTTGATGTCGCCCTCTGTTTCCACCCTCTCTTTCTGGGAAGCCAACAACACCTAGGTTGTTCCGGCGTGGTCTCCGCTTCCCCCCTTCTCCAGGTCAGCTGGCCTCATCGCTGTCTGGAGCTCCAGGGTGTCCATTGAGGACAGAATGGCTTCCAGCCCTTGAATCTAGTTTTCCACCGAGAGGAGTGTCTGATCCATTTTGTACAACCTCTGGTCAAGGGCTGATCTGATTCCCCCAATATCCATGAGGACCGCCATGTCGGACTTTGCGGCAGCCGTGTCACCCTCCATGTCGCCTCTCGGGGGTGCAGGCTGCTCTGGCCATACCCCACCCACAAACTGGTACCTGTGCAGGGGAGCTTTCCAGCTCATGGGCCGGGGGGTGTCGCCCCAGTGGCAAAATCTCTGTGGGCCACAGTGTTCTCCCTCTATGCTGTTGCACTGGTGTCTCCGGTCGGGTCTCCTCCTCTTCCCTGGGGGCTCCGGCCGCCCAGAGGTTGACCTTTCCCCCTCTTCTTGTTTGCTAATGTCGTTAGGAGGGGGTTTCCAACACCAGTCAAGGCCTACCTGTGTCCTCACGTGGGCCCCCTCCCGATGCGTAAAAGGGGAGACTCCTCTGCCTCTTATCCCTCAGTAGCAGGGCCAGTAGATTTGGTCAGCGAGGATCCCTCTCCTGGCAATGTAGTGTGTCCCTTCATGCATCCAGGGCCCAAACCACTGGATGGGGGCAGAGTGAATTATGTGGGACCTCGCCAGGGCCTCTACCTCCCACTGGCCGGCAGGGTCTCCTGCTCCTCCTTACTGGCACCCCGCAGCCAGGGGACTAGCTGCTCTCCCCTGGGGGCCAGTGACAACACTCATGTCCTGCACCTTCCTCCAGTCTTCTCCTCAGGCCACCAGTTGGGGGGGTCTTTGCGGCACCCCTGGGCCACCGGGGCGACAGGAACCTCAGGGGCCACAGAGACAAGGCACTCACCCTGCAGTGGGCACTGCAAACACAAACCCCTGGGCCCGTGTCCAGCCGCTTAGTGGGCCTCACTGGAGGGAGTCTCCCTGCCCTCTTCACAAGGAACACCAAAGGCTACAGTGCCAGCCCCTCCTCCAGGGCTGCTCCGACTCTCCTGAGCATGCCTCCTACTATCAGGGCTGTGGTGCCACGACCCAGAAGCCCCCCGGACACCAGAGCTGGCGGGGTGCACAGTCCCACACTGACACCCCGCCACCCCCAGACCGCTGCAGCCTGGGCCCTGCGTGTCCGGTCCTGGCTCACCGTCACGGCCCTAGGAGCTCTGTTTCTCCCACCTCTGCTTTCCATGCAGCTAGCTCTGTTGTTTCTGCTCTGAATCGTTCCAAACTTTGAGCGAGAGCACCCGGGCATTCACCCCACGGGGGCCACCAATGAAATCAAGGTCTGGGGCGAAGTGGGGGGCTCAAGTCACTTTGCTTCATGCTGCTGCAGAGCACACAAAGGTTAGCGTTCCTCCACGCGCTCTCTGGTGGCCTCCCTTCAAACCCATTTTAATACTCTTTCTTTAAGGGCATGAGGATGGAAATGGGGAGGAGGGATTGGCAAAGATAACTGGGGAAGGCAAGAGCTGGAAGGATATGGAATAGCGGATCAAAAAACATGTCTCATGGCGTCGCACATTCTACTATAGAAAGTCAATCACTAAAAGTTTGTCTTACTATGACAGAAAGCACTCTTTCATGAGATTCCCAACACTCTTCGTATCCTCATGTTTCCCCCATTCTTTGTGTGTCCACATTGTTCGGGCATCTCCATAGTTCCACACCGTATAATCGGTCATCTGTCCCAGATCGCTTGGCTTTGCTATCCCCCATCCCCCCTCCATACTCCCATGCGATTTTCTAGCCCACTCAATGAAAAGGATTTTTGCTCTTGCATTCACCTTCTTTGGGTCTCTTCATATCACGGTCCCTGTGATGGGCCAGTTGCTGTGAAGGCACAGGTTCATCTCCACTCTGTCCGCACTTTCTTCCAGGCTGCCCATGAAAAGGATCATTTCACTGCTCTCTTCCGATTCTCGAGGTTTAGGATATTTAACAGTACCTCTCCGCCCTTTTCTGAATGTCGCCAGAACAATGGAAGCCTTCCTGTGTGTTAGTATCAGGAAGATCATTTGCCACCTGGGGCGGAATCATGAGCAGGTGGCATGGTCTCACTTCTTTACCTACACAAGATAGTCAAGGCATTTGAGACTTCCTTTACCAATGGGAAAACCTTGCCACCATAATTGCTTCACTTGCCTGCATCCAATGCTCCAGCCTTCTAACTCACCAAGAATTACACCATTTGGTTCACCTGCAATTCACCATGAAAGGCCAACAGTACACAGGTCACGTAACCACCTCTGAAACCTAGTGTGACTAATTGGATTCTGCTCTGCAGGAGTACGGGGAGTAGTACGGGTGAAAATGTCCACTCAGCCCTCACACTTCTACAAATCAAGAGCCAACGCAATCATAAGGCACAGTTCAGAGATATACCTCCTTCACCCTATGTGGTTGCATGGGCCGGGGGAAGGCTATACTCATAAGAGGGGCGTGAATGTGATCCGTACTGACCCAAACAACACAGTAACGCAGTCCGAAATAAAGGGAATGCCTAATCAAGTTTCTATAAAATTATATATACTTTAATCAAACACACCAGCTGCAATAGAACAATTTAGAAAACACTGTACAAAACCGATCCCTGTTCAAAGAACAGAGAAGATGCAACAGATAGAATGTAGCACTCCGAATACAGAGGTGATAGGCAAATTATTAACCACAAATAGGATATGTCTTTTGGTAAAGAAATGTGCAAAAGTTACCTAACCAGTCGCTAAGGCCCAAACGGGCCAACGGCAGTGCTTTAAGTGGCATAGGAAATTGAGGGCAGGGGCGGGGGTGCTATAAAGTGCTGCGGAACAAACATTTGGGAGTGAAGCCTAAAAAAGATTGTGTCCACCTTCAAATCCCAAAGCCTTTAAAAGAGGAGGGTGGAGACCGCCACGGGGCGCGGAGCATGCTGGACGTGTAAGACCAGCGCTCCTCCACCACCGCAGGGCCTAGCATTTCGGCCCAATCCCCGGCCGGGAGTTTGGAGTAGCGCTGGCGAGGGCATGAGCCCCGTGGGAGTGGCCCAGCGAGTTGTGCGCTCCCCAAAAGCCAACACGGCCTGGACTTAAATCGGAGCCCCGGTCGCAGAGCGGCAGAGAGGACACCCTCCAGGAGGCCGCGCAACCGAGCCCCCAGGGGCAGCTCGACCCACAGTGCCCCCGGCCACTGAGAGACCCGCTGCGGAGCTTGAAGCCACGATACGCCATCCCCGCAGCCGCGGCCCAGGACTGGAGCTTTGGGGGCTCCCCCCCACCCATAGCCTCGAGAGGACGATGCCGGAGCACGTCCCCTGCTGTGTGCGGATGCCGCACTGGCCCTGGAGCACATCCCATGCGGTGTGCGGATGCCGCACGGGCCCGAGGGCGGGCGCCCCCACCACCAAGAGCGACTTCAGTGTGGGGCCTCCAGGCGGTCCCTGGGTGATCTCCACCGGCGGCACATCGGGAGCTTCTCAATCCGCCTCCCGCACACGGAGGCCCACATGGAACAAAGCCTACGGAGAAGGAGCCCAAGCCTAGCAAACGGGCCCTGCGGGCACAACGGACATGTGGCGGGCCCTGGAGGAGGCCGGAAGAAGGTGAGGAGTGCAGGGGGGAGAGCTGTACTGTGAGGCCCAATTGATGGTGGTTGGCCCCCCACCCCCTCTATGGTGCCCTCCGGGCTCGGGCCAGAGTAATCCACCACACAAAGTCAATCTGGCCTCACCCCCTGGAGGATTGCGGGTTCCTCTGGGACATTGCAGCGGTAACGCATCTGGTGAAGCAGGCCTCAACCGCAAATACTGCGCCCCTGGAGAGGTCCCGGGCCACCTCCGGGGCCCCCCCCACATGCAAGCTTGCCACCCCGGAAGCAAAGGGAGACCAGGACGATAAGGGGGAACTTTAAGACAGGGTAAGGTGCGCCTGCATATCACCCTCACTCCAAAGTGCACCTAGGGGACAGAGCCGTGGAGCAGGCCCAGCCCATGAGTGCAATCCGCTCTCTCCAATGCTTCCGCCGGTCCCAAGCACCCCTCATTGAACAGCAGAGAGACACCATGCCTTCAAGTGCTGACCCCCGCAGTGCTAACGAAGGACGACCTCAAGGACATACTCCAGGAGATTAAGGCAATCCGAACGGACATACAAGCCTCAATAGTTGATCTCAGGGGAAGAGTGGATACGCTGGAAGAAAAAAATGGAGGGAATGGAAAACAACCACCTCCAAACAGACCTGTTGGACATGAAGTACGAAGCGATGCTAACAGATTTAGAAATCAGAGAGGAGGACATAGTCCTGAAGATGGACGATTTAGAGAACAGGGAACGCCGAAACAATTTGCGCATCACGGGTGTGACCCAGCAGAGAGGCGAGAGGGCCGCAGACGTGGGAAGGAAAGTCCAAGGCCTCATTAACCAACACTTCGCACTCGAGGGGGGCAAGGAAGTCCAGCTGGAAAGAGCTCACCGAGGAGGAGGCGGAGCGGGGGGCGGCCCAAGGTCCATCGTTGTGCGCTTTCTCCGCTACAGAGGGAAAATGGAGGTCCTCGAGAAGGCTGGAGAGCTTCTTATTCAAAGGAGACACGATTAGAATTTACCAGGACTTCTCGGCCCTCACACTTACCCGCAGAAGAGAGTGTCGCCCACTCACGCAGTGGCTCACCAGTCAGAACATAAGATACAGGTGGTCCTTTCCATTTGCCCTATCGATCTAACGTGCTAAGTGGAATATAGAGTGACTAGCAGCAAGGAAGCATCCCAAGTGCTGCAGGTACTCAAGGGTGATACCCCGGAGGACGAAAACGAGAGGAGTGTACAGGCGACCCGGACACCAGGAGGGAACCGAAGGAAGAGGACAAAGGGCAGAAGGAAATTTAAGAAACTAAACACCCCCACAATGGAAGCCGAAGAGGATTAAGTGGAAAAAGGTTTGCCATTAGAGAAACCTAGAGATTGAGTCAAGCAAACCCCGGACGCTGAGCTCTTCAAGGGAACTGTGGTGAATGGACTCGTATTCACCCTGGGGGCTTGCCCGTTGGCAGGCGTCACAAAGAGGAGGGAGAGGGGGCAGGAGGTAAGGGAGGGGGTTGGGGTTAGGGATTCTTGGGATCAACACAGTCTCAAAGCCACATGGGAATGCGGCAGCATGCATATGTCCGTGAAGAAGGTGCACACAAGGCAAGGATCCAATGGCAGTCAATGAAAATAGGGGCCGGGTTGAGTCATTGAGGACAGGCTCACTCAATGTAAAGGGTCTGAACTCCCCAGCAAAGCACTCCCTCTTGGAGAGGGAAATGAAGAATGCTAAATTGGATGTTCTTTTTGTCCAGGAAACCAGAACGGTTATGGGGGAGGAGAGGGCCATCCCGGGAGCACAGGTGGGCCAGTCCTTCTTGGCATCCGCCCTCACAAAGCAGGGCAGAGTCGGGATCATCCTACAGAGAAACCAGAGGCTCACAGAAGTATCCAGGTGGGGGAGGGAGGGGAAGGGAGGACGGTAGAGCCATGGTCATATCGGGTAACCTGCACAACTCCAGAGTCTCCCTAGTAGTCATTTACTGTCCCAATGTGGGCCAGGCAGAATTTCTCAAAGAGGCAATGGGAGAGATAACGGGCAAAGCTGAGGAGCTCCTATTACTGGGTGGTGACTTTAACATGTGGGCAAATCGGGAGCTGGACCACAGTGGAGAGGCCATCCCGCTAGGGGAAATATCAGGACCTGATGTGGGGCTATGGGCTAGTAGACACATGGAGGGCGCTACATCCGGACGGAAAGGGATATACCTTCTATTCAGCGGTTCATGGTACCAGAACGAGAATAGACTACCTCTTCATAAGACACACATGAGCAGAGTGGAGTCTTGTGACATCCGCCCAGTTAGCTGGTCGGACCATAATATGGTCTGGGCAGACCTCACCAAATCAGGTCTGAAGCCCAGGGAATCCCTATGGAAATGCAACAACTTCTTTCTTAGGGATGCAGTCTTTAAGGAGGAGATGGGAAAGGCGATTAACGAATACTTCGAGCTGAATAACACGGGCGAGGTTAACAGACACAGTATGGGAGGCGGCAAAGGCAACCTGGAGAGGTATATTGATTGGAGAGGGGGCTTCCAAAAAAAGGACCAGGACTCTCCTGGCCCATAGGCTACAGGCAGAGATAATAGCACTAGAGGGATCTGAAGGGAAGGGTGACGAAGAGAGGGAAAGGGATCTGGGTGATGCAAGAGAGAAGAGGCAAGAGCTGAGAGAACTGGAGATGGGCAAAATCATAGCGGGCCTCCAACACCTGCGTCAAAGGTATTTTGAGAAAGGAGATAAGGCTGATGCTATGCTGGCGGCTAAACTCTGGGGCCAACGGATGGATAGATGGGTGGCAAGGATTTCAAGCGGGGAAGAGGGAGTAAGAACTGATCCCGAGGGTATAGTGGAGGAATTCGCTGGATTCTACAAGACTCTTTATGGGAGGGAAGGAGAGGTGGAGGCGGAAGCGCTTGGAGCATACCTCGGAGGAGTAACATTGTGTAGTATCCTAGCATCATATATGCTATGTTGTGCTGTGTGACTATGTGATTGAGTAGTGGAGCTCGGAGTGTTGGTGCGAGGCCTGGAATGGTGCGAGTTTAAGGATTCCACAGAGGACGGTTGGGGACTGGCAGGGAGAGAGCCAAGGGAAGCAGAAGCACATCACCTCATCTCCTATCTTACTTTCCCACTGTAACCTGTAACATTAAAGAAGACTTACCTTTTCTACAATACTGGCTCTAGTGTGGTTCCTGAGTATTCCTGCCTGTGTCATACCACACCAAGATACATCACATTGCCTGTGATCGAACCCTCAGAGGCATTAGCCTTAGACGCCCCAATAACGGGAGAGGAGATACTCAAGACAATATCGGGACTCAAGCTGGGTAAGCCCGTGGGGAAGACGGGTTCACTGCAGGCTTTTATAAGGCCTTTGGGGGCCTGCTGGCGGGGTTCCTGGCGGGCCTATTCACCAACATTATGATGACAGGGAGGGCACCCGTGTCTTTTGGCAAAGCACTGATAACGGTGATCCCGAAGGAGGGCAAAGATCCAGCAGACTGCCGGTCATACAGACCAATCTCCCTCCTGAATGTGGACGCAAAACTGTTCACCAGGATTATAGCCACGAGACTGGACAGCCATATGCCGGTACTCATCCACTCCGACCAGGTGGGCTTCATACAGGGGAGACAGGGGACGGACACCCTCCGTAAAACCCTGCATCTCATGAGGGAAGCAGCTCCGAAGGGGGACAATCCTGTCTTGGTGGCCATCGACGCCGAAAAAGCATTCGACAGGGTGGACTGGGGGTTCCTACACGGAGTCCTTGTCAAATTGGGTTTCGGCGAGGGAATCAGACGAGCCATTAGGGCCCTATACACAGACCCTTCAGCTAGAGTTACGTTAATGGGCGCCTGTCACATATATTTAGCCTCCAAAGGGGGACGAGGCAGCGTTGCCCCCTCTCCCCACTCCTGTCCGCTTTGACCATGGAAATACTTGCAGAATATCTCAGACGCTCCCCGACGGTCCGCGGTATTGACGTCGGAGGTCGGACCTTTAAACTCGGCCTTTATGCAGACGACATACTGCTCCACCTGAGGGAACCTACTAGATCTGTCCCAGCCGCCCTGCGGGTTATCGAACGCTTTGGTCACTTCTCAGGTTTCAGGGTAAATATAGGCAAGTCAATGATTTTCCCCTTTGCCCCAGATACAGATAGGGACCTGACAGAGTTGACTCCTCTGGGTCTTCAAATTTGCACCGAAGAGATAAAATACCTGGGGATCAACATCGTTCGGCCCCATGAGGACTTAAGCCAGGCAAATTACCCCCTGCTTTTTGACAAATTATTCAAAGACATGGGGAAGGGGGCAAATCTCGTGGATGGGAAGAATAAACGCCATAAAGATGAATCTCCTCCCCAGGGTCCTGTATGTTTTCCAGATGCTCCCCTTTGAGGCCCCAGAAGCACTCCTTAAAGAAGCCAAAAAGCGCATAACGAAATTCGTATGGCAGGGCCAGAGACCCAGAATAGGATACGAAACCCTCACCCTCCCCAAGGATAGAGGGGGGGGGGGTCGCCCTCCCAGATTTGCAAACTTACCACAGAGCAGTCCAACTCAGGGCCCTGGACCCCCACCTCAGAGAGGATCCCAACAAGCAATGGGTTTTTCTTGAAAACTCCCTCCTGAGCCCTGTCATGGTGGGCGAGTGGTTATGGGTCCCAATGTCAAAGCTCCCAAGACGAATCAGGGAACACCCGATACTAGTAACAATGTGGAAGGTGCTGGAAGGGAAAGGGACACGGAGAGAAGGTGACCACTTGGCCCTCCCCCCTGAGCCACATCTGGTCCACACCAGTTTTAGAAGAAATCCCAGGCCACGAACACCATCAGTCCTGGTTTGACACGGGCCTTTGCAGAGTTTGTCAGCTGGTTAGAGAGGAGTCCTTTATAAGTATCCAGGAGCTCGAAGAGGCACTGGGAATAGGCAGGCTCTCCCCGCTCCTATACCTAAGACTTAAGGGAATTCTAATGAAACCAAAACTAAAGCCCTATTTACAAAGAAAACTCACTCCAGTCGAGAAAATCTTAGATACACATGTAGTAATGAAAGGGCTCATCTCACTCCTATTCGGCCCTTTTAACCCCCTGGGAGGGAACCACCAAAAGCCTTAGAAGAAAATGGGAAAGGGATTTGGGCTGTAGAATCGGGGATGGTCTCTGGGGGCGACTCTGTAGTAGGTCATTTAAAACATCGATCTCCTGCCAATACAAGACGCATGCCATTAAACTTCTGCACAGATGGCAGTATGACCCGATCACACTTTCAAGGATGTTTCCGGATGTAGTCCCGCTGTGCTGGCATGGATGAGGGGAAAGAGCCAACTATTGGCACATGTGGTGGTCATGTGGGAAGGTCCAAACTTATTGGTCAGAAGTGCTCAGCTGGTTTAAAGAGGCGGGAGAGGGCGAATTCCCCACAGGACCCAATTTTGATACTGTTTGGTCTGCAGCAAAAGGATGAACACTGGGAAAAATTACCGGACCTCTCACACTCCCTACTGTTGGCAGCCAGACCGGCCCACGCTAGAACATGGAAGAGGCCCGCCCTCCCCACGAGGAGAGAATGGGTGATAATAGCAAAAGACATATACTTTATGGAAAGACTCACGGCGGCCTTACACGGTTCAAGCGCCCAGATAGAGATAGACTGGCTGCAATTTCAAGAGGTGTTTGGCAAAACAGAAGACACGCCCTGAGACCCTCAGGTGCCCTTGGCCCGGCCCGAAAACAGGCCCCGACATTGAACAAATGGATCCAGTACTAGGAAAGCCGGTTAACCACTGGCGGATAAAATCCTGGTCGAAGCTGCCCTAAACCGCATAGCATGAATAAGCAGACTGAATCTCCTGAGACATTGGGTGAGGTGGGTGGGAGGAGGCGGGGGAAAAAATGCAGGGAATAATGGCTTACAGTTTGATTTGTTGTGGGTGTTTGCCTAAAGGTTGCGTTTGGGATACTTATGCTGTTACCTTGAAAGAAATCAATAAAAATGTATTTAAAAAAAAAAAAAAAAAAAAAGGAGGTGGGTCATACATAATTAAAGTGACCTAACAGACCCAAACAAGTTTTCATATGTGCGATGAAAGGGAGTACATTCTACTTGAGATATATATTAAATATAATAAATGGTCTTAAAAATATTGACCAAAATAAATATATTCGTATATAAAATAGAACAGCAATTCAAAATAGGCCAATGCACAATGCAATTAAATAGATCCTTTGAAAGAAAACAGTGATTCGTATTTACTAATTAACATTATTGTAATGACAATACTTTGATATGTGTTGCAGTAATCAAACCTACTGACGAAGAGCAGTATTATCACTCAGCTTTGTATTTACTCAAGGAAGAAATCTGGTGGGGAAAGTGAGTTTGCAGAGCCCTGGATCAAGGGCAATATTTGGAGACTGCTGTGGCTGAGCCATGGCTAGCGCTGGCCCACGTAAAGCCCTGACCAAGTGGGCAGTTATGGATCAATAGCACCTTATTTCGGTTCATAGGTAGTTCAACAGCATCGAACTTGGGCTTTGAGAAATGGTGCGAGCGGATCAAGCTCAGTTCGGGCACGGTGGATCGTGTGGGCATAAGCAGCAAGCAGATTCTGCGACTTATACTTTCCGCACCGGGAGCACAGGCGGCGGAAACAGTGTTACGAGTACGGCGGGAACCCGCCGGTAGTATCTGCGGGTTACCGCCAGACTCGAGGCCCACTGTATTTAGATAAAAAAACCTGCACTTGAATGTAGGCTGTCTTGTCCAAGATCTTTAGCAATAATTGAGAGTTGAGCGCCACACCTGTTTAATGCACTGTGGCACAATGCTTTCCCTGAAGGAGGCATTTATAAATTTGGTGATCAGAGGAATAAGCCGTTTTGCACATGCCTTGACGGTTGTGGCGGGGCTAGCATCTCCCTTGCAATGAGTAGGTTTAAGTTGTTGGAGTAGTACCAATGCTTCCATTAATGTAACCTGATTGAACTCAAAGGCCGGAATGTTGCAGTTGTCCCAGTCGCCTCTGGACCTAATTGTGGTGTTGTGCATGCTACGCCTTTATTAGCAAAATCCTTCTGGATATTTTCAATTTTGTTAGCCATAGCCTCCTGAATAGATGTGCACCAACTTTTGTTTATTGACAACTGGTGCTAGCGTGCATGGACCTTCTAGTTCTTCAAGCACTTGGAAGAGCGCTTTCGTTTTCTTAGCAAGTATCCTTACTGTAAGACTGTAGCTGTTTCGGTTCCCGTCTGTGTTGTCTTTTTTCCAAGACTTTACACTTAAGGATTTTAGGGTTATGGACTAACCTAGTATTGTCTGGAGCCACAGTGTCAGCTGGATGGAGCATCACGGTCTGATATAACTCAGCCAGTTTCACTGCTGACTGAAACTGAGCCATACTGTCCAGTGTGTTTTTAAAGACGGGTGCCAATACTTCCTCGTCAACCTGCACGTGTTTCTCGACTGGATAAGGATCCTCTCTGCTTTGGCTTTGTGTTTCTGCTGTGCAGTGCACATAACTCTGAAATTAATTAAGGAGTGGTCGGACCATGGGCATGCAATTACTTCCAGGTTTTTTACAACAACTTGATGGAATGCGATCCAGTCAGCGTCCTGCCTTTTACATGTGTAGTCTCACAGACCTGCTGAGAGAAACCCAAGTCTGCCAAAGTGGCTCAATGGCCGCTGAGGAGGAGTCGGAGCTATCCCCCAGGCCCAGATTGAAATCACCCAGTACGATAAATGTAGATAGTGGTTTGAGCAGGGGCATCAACATGTCACTGAACTTGCATGGAATTCAGGCATTGTGGATGGAGGGCGATAGGCCAAAATAAAATTGATGGTAGTATCATTGGCTCGCCATTTAACATGCAACCGGGCCGTAATGTAATTCCTCACAACAAGGCATATGCATAGCTGCCAAGTGGTGCAGGTCATGCCAGACACCTTGAGTCAGTCCAGATTTTTCCCACTGCATGCTGAGAGTTTTAGTTTTGTTTTTCCCATTTTAAGTATGGGCCTACAAGTCCCAGCATTCAAGGTTACAAGCTGGAATTGGCTCATGGTGTCCAGCATGACCTAGGGCTCATGTTGTAACTTCGCAGCTATGCCTAGGGAGACAGTCTAGCTTTAGAATCTGGACTCCATACTGGCCCAGCCACAATGTGGAATCCTGAGTGCAGGATTAACCAAAATACTGTGGCACTGAAAACTTGAGTGTGTGCAAGAGTGTGCATGTGGCAGAGAGAGAGAGGGAGAGTGTGACAGAGTAGGTTTGTGAGAGTTGTGAGGGTTTAGAAATGAGAGGTGGGCACACAATTGTAATTTTCTCATTATCAGACATTTTTATTAAACAGAAATGGGTTGGATAAACACCTTTCTATCCCTATCCTAAGTAGAGTTTCCCTCACTAGGAAACTAAAAGCTAAAGATCAGTTTGTGTCTTTGTGTCCAAAACATTCTAATCTGGCCCTCACACTAGAAATTAACATCTAAGGGTGCAAGGAAATGTCTCCGACTTATAGTTGGCAAAATGTGTTCTTAATCAAAAGTAAATAAGTAAATCCAACAGAAAAGTATTTTCCAAGGAGAAACCCTTGGATACAGAGGTTGGGTTCGATTCCCCTGGATTTTTAGGTAGAATGGCAAAGGTGTCTCTTTCAAACAATCTCTTTGGTTCTTTAAATTACGTTCAGATAATTCTTGTGCAAACAATACATTCCATAACATTCAGCTCCTCCTTAGTTTCTTTATTCTGGAGTTACAAGAATTCTTAGTCAGAGAAGAAATTCCAAACAAGGTTTTAAATTCTCTTGTACTTTGGCGGATTACCTGATGTGCTTCTTCATGAGGAATCCTCTGGTGTACTCTCCTGCCAGGTATCTTGCCACATAAATGTATTCGACTTCACAACTTTCAGGGCCTGTGCTTCCTAGATTCCCTGATTAGCTTATCTACTAAGTATTTTGCAACATGGGTACATTTATAACTCCCCTGCCAGGTATCTTCCCACAATTTTAAAGTGCCTGGTCTATTTGGCTGCCAGGGCTTCCTTTTTACAGCTTTTGTGGATCTCCTGATATACTCTGCTGTCAGGTATCCTCTTATGGGTTCTTCTGATCCCCTGGTGTACTCTCCTGCCAGGTATCTCTCTCCCTTCCCCCAAATGTCAACTGCCTGGTGTACTTCTTTAACCAGGAGTTCTTCTCAGTTTCACTGTCCTTTAAGTATGCCACGGTTGTATCACTTCACTGTGTCACTATTTTCTTGCTTAAGTTAATACTTGTTCCAACTTTCCCCACATTGACATCTCACACATAGGGACATGTTCAAGTTTTGTTGTTGCACTTTATCTGGTCAGAATTTAAATGTTTTTAATTCATTGACGTGTTTATATGCCCCGGGGTCCCCAATGGCTCTGGGCAGACAAACTGGTACTTTACAGCATTCCCGACCCGTGGCATGTCTCTGCGTTGCAGCTTCCTCTCTGTGATGCCCTCTTGCACACCCCGGACCTGCCTCCAGCACTCCCTTTCAGCTTCACGCTCACCTCTGCCGGCTTCTCACCGTGGTCTGAACTGGAGAATGCCGCTTCTCGACACAGCCGTATTTCCGGGAGCTCCTCTGCTGCTCCTGGTACTCATGGTCCTCCAAAGGTGCCCACTGTGTCTCTCCTTCCTTTGCGCCACACCGGTATGTGATTCTCGCGTTTGCGAGCTGACGCATAGATATGCCTGTTCTCTCTACTTCTTCCGACACGGTCCTCTCCCGTTCTGCCTTCATCTTGACTGCAGATGACATTTTTAAATGTCCCACACACTCGTGATTTGACCAAAGAACTAGTCTGCACATTCTGTTTGAGGTTTCTTTCAATCTGCATCAACTCCTTCCTCCTCTTCCTCATCTCAGTACTTGAGGCTTTATGGGAGTTGAAGTCCATAGAGTTTATGGGATTACCAAAATAACGTTCAGGAGTCTTACTTAGAAAAACATCAGAAACAGGAGTGTATGTTGTGTATGTTGGAGGTATGAAAGGGGATTTTGTCTAGAGTGATTTAAAGGAAGGGGTTTCCGCATTCTAAAAAAAGGAGGATTTGTGGGACGACAACAAGCCATCAAGAACTTGGGTATTATAAGATCATCTTCAGTAGGAAGGGGAGAATACCGTGTCTCATCCGATGGAGTCACCACCTCTCCCAGACAGCTGTCTCCTCCCATGTGATCCTCCCTCATACTACCACCCCTAAGGTCAGGTAGCCCTCTGCGGTCCCATGGCCACATGGGAGGAGATCATTGCTGGGGAATTGGTGATGACTCCACAGGATTCATCACAGAGTATGAGAGTGTGTGTGAGAGACAACCCTGTTCCAGAGGATAACTAATGAGAGCATAGAAGTGGAGCCAGTGCAGAGGTCCAACTCTCAATTAACCCAGTTGGCACTGCCCACTCAAGTGGTTTTATTAGGGAATACATATCAACAAACATATGCAGTGGGCTCTGAAGACCAGGGACGTCATTTCACCAAAATGCCAGGAGTAGCGGAAGTGACATAACATGACCCTTGACCCCCCTGATGACATCACAGAAAGTGATGTCATTTGACTCCACCCCAAAGTGATATCGCGGGAAGCGATGGAACACGACCTTTCACCCGTTGACAAAACAGGAAGTGGCATCACATAACATTGTACACTACGAAAAATATGGTTACGATATCACTATAATGTGATGTACATTTTATACAAGAATGGATCGCCATATGTATCGTTAAGATCAGTGTGTATAGGCCCTATTACCCCAAATTACTGTGAATGCAAGCAGACATCCATGACCAAATGATAATGATGTGTTATTATATAGCACTTGCGCTTAAGCGCTTTATATAGAAAAAATATACACCCAATATCACCCAACCTGTGTTGGTACTCATTTATCGACCTCAGAAGGATGAAAGGCTGAGTTGAGGCATTTAAGAACAGACTAAATCAGTGACTCACACCCTTATAAGTGTGCCTGAAATAAACCTTTAATAAGTTTAACAATTATAGTATAGAATTCCAGAAGGACACATTATTTGGTATTCCTATTCTTTCTTATTTAGGGACAGTGCTGAAAAGTGTTATACTTGGGGCACTGCTGTTCTTATTTTTCTTCTTTTTTTTTTAAGGGGCCTGAACAAGAAAGCCAGCCACTCCAGAAGTAAAGAGCCACATGGAGCTGGCCAGAGCCCAGGAGCTAGCATTACAGAAAAAAAATGTGCGACCTCTGGCGACCCCTAAATGACGTTTATCATCAGGGTATGGTCTTTTGACCAAATTTCCTGGGCTGCCACAAAAATAGACCACCTAAGAAATGCTGCCCAGGGAAGACTGGAACGTGACAGGAGGAGGGACGGTATGTCGCGTACCGGGGCCAGAACAAAGAAATTGATGGAGCAGGTAAGTGAATGTTCAGAGTCAGTGGGCTGCGAGAGGGTAGGGGGTGGTATTGTGACAGCAGTGTACAAGGGATTGGGGCAGGCTGCACAGACACTGATGCAAGGATGGGGCGGGGATAAGCGGGGCAGGGTAGGGGCTGGACGTAGGCCTATGGCATGGGGATTTCGGAGGATGGAACTCCACCCATTGGAGGTCACTCAAGGCAGTCAAAAAGATTCTTTTTTTTTGGAGCAGCCTCCAACGTGCAGTCAAAAGACATAGAACCCAACAATCTAGTAAAATAAAAATGTGCACCTACATCATCAGATGGCCACTACTTCAGAGGATCTGCGTCGATGCAGAGGCGTCCATCTGCCTCCTGTGGGCTTTCTTCATCACCCCCTGAACATCTGGGGTAAGCCCAATGACTTTGTGCAGTGCACACGTGGCGCGGCACATTTGTTCTGCAAACCGCATGTAAATGCCTAATTTTACACTGTGCATGTCATCGAATGACTGTTTGAGGAGCGCATACATGCTTCAGTGACTTTTGTGCCTTTTGTGCGTTATGCTGTACCCCTGCCTCACTGTGCCTGCTCCTTTTATCTGAGCTGTGGCCTTGTGGTTTGGCACAGCTCCCCCTCCCATTCGTTGCACCAATGAGAGCAACCGGGAGGCAGAAGCCGGCCATCCACCTAAGGCCACAACAAAGGACCCGTCTAACCCTGTCCACCACGGAATGCCAGTTACTGACTTTTCATAACCTCCCTTCCCACCCCAATGCCCCCCCATTTGCCCACGTTTGTCTCCCTGAACCCCCTCCAGCCCCAATGCCCCCTGTTTGTTCTGCCTTAAACCCCTCCCACCCAAATGCCCCTGTTTGTCTGTGTGAACCCCATCCCACCCCAATGCCCCCTGTTTGTCTGCCTTAACCCCCATCCCGGTTTGCTTTTCATCCTTAACCCCTTTTCTCTTTTCCCCCTCCCTGCCCTTTCCCCTCCCTTCCCTCTTCTGTCTAATTCTGGAACTACCCCAATTGCCGTCATAGTAATTGTAGCTGCTTGTTTTATGCATCAGCCTCCCTCCCCGTCTCCTCTCCAACCCTTTTTCTTTTTTTTCTCCTGTGTAAGTTGGGCACTACCTCAATTGCCAAATATATAGTGATTTTTCAATGTTGAAAATTATTTTATAGAAAGAAGTGACTAGTAGCCACCAAAATTGTTCTTCGTGAGGAAGAGATTGCCATAAATCACTCTATCTGAAGACTTATTTTTGTGCCAATGCATTTCGGAATATAACAAATTCCTTCATCAGGGCAAGTCTAAAACGATAAACACATAACATTCACATGCAATTGTGCCAACCATCCCAAGATTAATATCCAATATAGAATAATTCCCACATTAGAAACAATGTAAGTATATAAATATCAGTATGAACAATCATCATCCAAATAGTTGAAAAAATATGAAGGTAAACACATACCCGACAATGTAATGAGCCGGATCAGAAGGCAGGTCAAAAGATATAAAATAAGAAACAAATCAGTACAAAGGCAAGTAAAGTTATCCTATAACAAAATGGAGGGAATCGGGTCCATTACCTGATGTAGGTGAGTAATGGCGAAATCTATGTTTCAGAGGTCAGGCTGCTCCACCGTGTACGGCGAGTAGGTGCTGTGAATGGTAAAGTGAATATATATAAAGGACCTATTCAAAGTGTAGCTAAACGCTAAATAGAAATAAACAGGCGTGAATTGTAACTCACCATATGTAAAGAACGAAGCGGAGAAGTTCTCTCAGCGTCTGCTCAAAGCAGACTGTCTTTGTTGCATCGGCGCGTTGCCGAGCAACCTGGTTTAATAAGACACGTGATTGAAGGCAGAATGTCCTCCTTGCATCGGTGCGCAGCCAAGCAACTCAGTTGTGTAAGACACGTGATCACGGCTCTATGAACACGAGCCGTGACCCGTGTCCGAGAACTGATCAATAAACTCAATATGATCAAAATATCTAATTACTGGACCTCCTGGGGCAGTAATGATAAAAGTCATCGCCTAAGAATCAAAAAAGAAATAAGTAATCTGTCATCCATGGACATAGAAAAAATACTAAGATTGAATGAACCCATTTGGATAAAAGTAATGGCTGTTATATGAGCACCTCAGATGAGGCTATACTAATTATGAACGTACCTAAGTAGGATGGATGGATGGAGCCTAGGGAGCAACCCTAGGGCTGTACCTTATATTAATAGTATGTGCCTTAATGCCGCTAGTGGTGTCGTCTAGACAGACGGCACCTCGGGTCCTGGGGGAACTCCAGGATGCGCAGCATGCAGGACATCTTTTAAACATGGGAAACATCTCTTGTTCATATACATTCAAGTGACCCTCAACATTCAGGTCATATACGTACTGGTGTCAATCTAAACCAAATGATGCTAAATGCAATGTAAGAAAACAATTAGAAAAAACAATTAGAGAAAACAGTGAAAGTTGATCTCCTCATTTAACCCATTGGGTGCCAGACTGCCAAGTTTGTCAATCCAATATGTCTCTCTGCGACTCAAAGGTTGGCATAAATCCTCATGAGGGCTGTTCTTGGTTAAAGCTTCCAAAATTACAAATTTTATTTGGGACACGTTATGTCCATTGGCCATCCAATGTCGTGCCACAGCTGAATTAATGTTTGCATTACGAATACAAGATCGGTGTTCACCCCACCTCAATTTAGCTGTTCGGGTTGACTGTCCCACATAAAATTTCCCACACGGGCATCATTGCTGAGAACTCCTATTTTCAATATGGCAACCAATTTTTTCTACAAACTGCAGGGACTTCAATGGGAGCTACCATGGCACACTCATATGCCAACAGTTTCATGTATAAATTTGAAACAGACCATGTATTGAATAAACAGGAATGGAACAAGGACATCCGCATCTGGACGAGATACATAGACGACATCTTTGGAATTTGGAAAGGAACCAGAGAGTCTTTTGAAACATTTTTTGTGTATCTAAACAGCATCGACCAAAGGGTACAGTTCACTAGAGAGATCTCAGATGAAATCATAACATTCCTTGATGTACAAGTCAGAAAACAACTCACTATCTACAGCACTTCACTGTTTCGGAAAGAGACTGATCGGAATAATCTCCTGCACCGACTCAGCTTCCATCAGCCGAGCCTACTGAAGAATCTACCGTACAGCCAATTACTTAGGGTCAAGAAAATAGTGAGTGATCCTGAAGACTACAGAATGCAACAGATGGAAATGAAAGAAAAATTTCTGGCCCGGGGATATAAGCAGGGTGAACTCGATCTGGCATCTGACAGAGTTGATGCCATATCACGAGAGACTCTATTATCAGAACAGAATCCCAAAAGTAAGAGAGAATTGAAGTCACCAGTATTTGTATCCAAGTTCTCTACGCAAAGTAACAAAATCAAGAAAACTATCATGAAGCATTGGGAGATTTTCAAGAATGATATTCGAGTTCAAGATATTTTTAGTGAAAGACCAATCTTTGCATACCAACGCAGTAGGAACCTAAGGGATGAATTGGTGCAGACGAAACCTACAGTCAGGGAACCTATGACACAGCGAACTGGGACATATCCTTGTTTACAGTGTGTCAACTGTAATTTTGTTATTAAAGGAAACTCCATTAACCATCCAAGGACGGGGCAGAAGATTATGCTTAAGACTTTTGCTACATGTGACAGTAGTAATATCATCTACGGCATTAAATGCCCGTGTGGGAAATTTTATGTGGGACAGTCAACCCGAACAGCTAAATTGAGGTGGGGTGAACACCGATCTTGTATTCGTAATGCAAACATTAATTCAGCTGTGGCACGACATTGGATGGCCAATGGACATAACGTGTCCCAAATAAAATTTGTAATTTTGGAAGCTTTAACCAAGAACAGCCCTCATGAGGATTTATGCCAACCTTTGAGTCGCAGAGACACATATTGGATTGACAAACTTGGCAGTCTGGCACCCAATGGGTTAAATGAGGAGATCAACTTTCACTGTTTTCTCTAATTGTTTTTTCTAATTGTTTTCTTACATTGTATTTAGCATCATTTGGTTTAGATTGACACCAGTACGTATATGACCTGAATGTTGAGGGTCACTTGAATGTATATGAACAAGAGATGTTTCCCATGTTTAAAAGATGTCCTGCATGCTGCGCATCCTGGAGTTCCCCCAGGACCCGAGGTGCCGTCTGTCTAGACGACACCACTAGCGGCATTAAGGCACATACTATTAATATAAGGTACAGCCCTAGGGTTGCTCCCTAGGCTCCATCCATCCTACTTAGGTACGTTCATAATTAGTATAGCCTCATCTGAGGTGCTCATATAACAGCCATTACTTTTATCCAAATGGGTTAATTCAATCTTAGTATTTTTTCTATGTCCATGGATGACAGATTACTTATTTCTTTTTTGATTCTTAGGCGATGACTTTTATCATTACTGCCCCAGGAGGTCCAGTAATTAGATATTTTGATCATATTGAGTTTATTGATCAGTTCTCGGACACGGGTCACGGCTCGTGTTCATAGAGCCGTGATCACGTGTCTTACACAACTGAGTTGCTTGGCTGCGCACCGATGCAAGGAGGACATTCTGCCTTCAATCACGTGTCTTATTAAACCAGGTTGCTCGGCAACGCGCCGATGCAACAAAGACAGTCTGCTTTGAGCAGACGCTGAGAGAACTTCTCCGCTTCGTTCTTTACATATGGTGAGTTACAATTCACGCCTGTTTATTTCTATTTAGCGTTTAGCTACACTTTGAATAGGTCCTTTATATATATTCACTTTACCATTCACAGCACCTACTCGCCGTACACGGTGGAGCAGCCTGACCTCTGAAACATAGATTTCGCCATTACTCACCTACATCAGGTAATGGACCCGATTCCCTCCATTTTGTTATAGGATAACTTTACTTGCCTTTGTACTGATTTGTTTCTTATTTTATATCTTTTGACCTGCCTTCTGATCCGGCTCATTACATTGTCGGGTATGTGTTTACCTTCATATTTTTTCAACTATTTGGATGATGATTGTTCATACTGATATTTATATACTTACGTTGTTTCTAATGTGGGAATTATTCTATATTGGATATTAATCTTGGGATGGTTGGCACAATTGCATGTGAATGTTATGTGTTTAATGTTTTAGACTTGCCCTGATGAAGGAATTTGTTATATTCCGAAATGCATTGGCACAAAAATAAGTCTTCAGATAGAGTGATTTATGGCAATCTCTTCCTCACGAAGAACAATTTTGGTGGCCACTAGTCACTTCTTTCTATAAAATAATTTTCAACATTGAAAAATCACTATATATTTGACTTTTGTATTTTTTCAAGAATTGGATCGAAGGAACTATACATAGTGAAATTACAACTAATATAAAACCCAGTATGGGATTCCAGAGAGCGGCTGTATGATTGGGTTTTCACCTAATCTTTGTTTCTTGCTGTATTTTTTGGGTTTGGGTGTCTCCAGGCCTTTTTCAGCCAGCTCCTGCATAGAGGATCTAACTTCCTAACAAAGACTTATCACACTAGAAACTTTTGATAACGCCAGAAGGATTCGATACTCCTGTGGTGCCCACTCAAATTTGCTTCCCACTACCTCAATTGCCGTCAGGCATAGTAATTGTAGCTGCTTGCCTTCTGCATCCACCTTCCCCTCCCTCTGCCTCTTTCACTTCTTCCACCATAGCACTTACTCTTATCACTGTCCCTTGACCTGATAATAGCCTGTCTGCCCCCCCCTTTCCTTCTGTCCTCTCCTCCCTCTCCCTCCCTAGTACTATCTTGGTTCAGTCGCTGACCCTCTATGATAGTCACTTGTTTTGTTCCTCTCCTCTTCGACTCCCTCCCCTCCCCCACATCTCCCCCCCATGCCCCTCCTCTTGTGACTCTTGCACTGCAACAATTGTCGTCAGGCATAGTAATGCTACTGCTAGTATTGTCTCCTTTTTTCCTTCCCCACCTCTCCCTTATTGTTCTATGCACTTGTACTATCTGTTATGATATGATAGTTTCTTTCTCACATTTGGAAGGTTTCAAGGACCAGTAAGAATGTAACTATTTTCCCATGCTCCCTTCCTCCATGAAGCGCTTTGAAACACATTGTGTATAGGTGCTATACAAATAAACAATCAATCAATCAATCAGATGTGGATCTCTCACTGCAGCTTGAAGGAACAAGAGTGATTAATGGCACAAGATGGCATACCTAAGAGCGTGGAGGCTGCATCCACCCCACCATTGTAGACTTTCCGATTTTCTTCTGCAGGATATATTTCATTCCATAGGATCTGGATGTAATAGAGCATCAGGTAGTACCCAGCTGAATTAAATATCCACCAGAGAGACCAGATGCGTAGTTGGGGCTGTTTGACAATGCTCTGCAGTTCCTTCAACATACGGATGAAGACAGAGTCCTTCCAGTCTGCACAGAGATGCTTCTTAGCCTCAACCCTGTCTGCTATGTCCATGCTATCCAGCTCAGAGGGTGAGGCGCCATTAAGTAGTGGGGCTGGTGGGTGGGTCACCCTGTTGAAGAAGAGACTGCGCTTGGGGCGCTCCAGGAAGAGTGTCAGAATCAGCCCTAAGCACATGAAGCCCAGGGAGATGTAGTTAAGGGTGATGAAAGGGACTCCACCTATGGTGACACACAGTTGGCCCAGCACTGAGCTGGTGAAGACACCCATCAGTACGGAAGAGCGGGAGTAGCTTGCCATGAGCTGGTAACGGGAGGGGTTGACCAGCGAGAATATGTAGGAGGAGTAGGCCACACGGGCTGCCATGGTGATACCATAGAAGAACTCCATGAACTGCATTGCGATGATGTCCGTGCCGTAGATGAGCAGTAGCCATATGGAGATGTGGCTCAGGCTTTGCAGGAGAAGCACTGGCTTGTAGCGCAGGTAGTCTGTCAGGAGGAAGATTGGCACCAGCACAGCCATGTAGGAGTACGGTAACACCGGCGTTATCTCATTGGTGACCTGCAAATGAACAATTTATGCACTGTTAGAGATAGTGGGGTACACTGCAGGGATTTAGTAAACATGAGACAGTTCAACACTAATGCATTTTGTGGGGTCTGGCGCATAAATATACATTCTCTTCATTCCTATTGCGTAGAGGATGATAGAGGTGCTCCCAATGTGATAAACTACTCTCTCATAATCCTGTGATGTAAACATTTCAAAATTTGTCAAACCTGCAACAAAATGTAATTCTGATTACAAAAAAACGTGAACTGGGTGTTTCTACAATGAGTATTTGCGAAGACAAACCGATATAACAAAGTTCAGCCCTTGCAGTGAAAGTTGTTTTTACTGGAAAAGTGCAAATTTACAGGCAATAACTAGCATCTTTCTACAACCGGTGACTGTTGCACTTGGGTCTAACCACATGAGGCACAGTGAGATAGTGACTTGCCTTATCACACAATTTAGTAAAGTAAGAAAGCTGAGTTTGCATTGATGGCCAGCAATAAACACAGTGGGCATAACAATTTGTGATTTGGACACGATCAATAGATTTTAATGAGCAGGAAGACACGAATGGAATCCAGGTAGCCTCCTGGTTACAAATTCTGCATATCCTCCATCAGCTTCACATAAAAATCCATTGTTACAGCCAGCGCAAGCAAACTCAATACCAGTACTACTACTACCCATATAGGAAAAGGAAGCAGATGCGCATTGACACGCTGTCAATTTTGTTTTATAAAATCAGCTTCTCTAACAGCACTATACCCAAAAGGGAACCAAAAGCCACCTTGCATCTCACGCATGGCTCACCTTTGTAAGATGGATAGTCAAGCCTAATAAAAAGAGATCGGGCACTAAAGCTTACTTCAAACAGGGTGAGAGCCTTGTGTGGCCAGTAGCTTTCCATTTGAAAATGTACTACCCGGTTTCCCAAAGTGCCAGTATGCAGCCCTCACCACTTTAGATAGCCTTGAGATAATACAATATCAAACCAATAGAAAAATGGGACACTAGTCAAGAATTGTGTTGATTGTCGTTTGCCAATACGCTAAACTGAAGTGGACAGTAGCCCCCAACTGGCAACCCCCAACACCTAGTTTACATGTAAAAAGACTAATTGAAACTATTGTTTGTATTGTGCTTATATTTGGTTCGAGGGGCGAATTGGCACAAACGTTACATCAGTACTATGTATCTAAATGTATACGATTGTTGTGCTGCCCTCTGGACCTGGTATCTAGTGGGTTACTCTGTTTCGCTCCCTCTGCATATCACACTTTTTGAATGGGATCAACCCATTAGGTTTAACAGTTCGACAAAGAGTTAGAGGTTGTTGGGCACCATCTGTTAAGTACAAGTACTGGCCTGGTCATTTCAGGATATATGAACATATTTACCTGGCTGAAGACAGTCCTCCCCTCTTTTAGAAACTACAAAGTATAGGACTTGCCACCAGGAGTTAGTCTTGACACAGGCTTTAGGAATGGAAGTTTCTGACCTAAGGGCTTTGCTGCTTTTGTAGATCATAAGTTTCTTTTATGTCTGTCTAAAGTAATTGTTTGACCCTATTCAGGGTTAGAAATGGCTGTGAGCGATTTAGCTCCTGCTTCTACCATAGGTCAGCCTGGTTAGCTTAAAAACAATAGTTAACAGGGGCTACTTTTGGATCCCCAGGACAACTGGTGGCTTACCGGAAATGAATATGTGACATTAACTTTGAGTGTTTGGATTGTAAATAAAGAAGAATTAGGAAACATCTAGGACAGATGTAAATAGAATGGATCAAACATAATGGGCAACATGTTAAAGTGTGCATCTGAAGCGCAAGATCAATTTGCGTACATAATGTTCTTGCTCCTGATTCCCCAGCGGTAGCTCTTGCCTACTGGGTCATCCCTGACACCCAGGAGCTGGTTTTAGCTCCTGCTCATCGAATCTCAATTTCGAACCCTCTAAATTGTTACTTCATGTATAATTCTTTAATAAAGCGTATATATTTATGATTAGAGCCCTGGGTGGGGGCGTCAACAAATCAGGAGGCACGGAACGCAGTCTGACACTGCTAATGTAAGCCTGCGTTCCAAGCCGCCTGATGGTCGGTTCACCCCGCCCGCCATCTTCCCCCATCGACCCTGTTTTTTTTCTCTCCCTCCCCAATCCCACTTACCCGACTGCTGCGGCGGCTGCCCCCGTTCCTTGTGGCCATAATGGAAATGGAAGAGGGGCTCCATACGGAGCCCGCCTTCCTATTCCATGGTGGCCATGTAGGTGTACTATTTTCTTTCCGTGAACAGGACACCACAAGGCATCGAAACTCGGCACAACAACCCCCAAACCTCTTATAGACATAGGATTTTATTCAGCAGGAAACACATGCTTTTTCAATGGAGAGGGAGGCGTAAACATGAAAAGTTCTCTTACAGAAACAATGTGTGAAGTGGAAGGACAGTGTCTAAGCATACGTGTCTAAGGCAGAGGCTGTGTCCTCACATTCTGCACAATACAGAAAGCCCGACACATCAAACACAAAGGGTAGATATTGCAAATGAATTCCTGATAACCCTTGATGAAATACCTGACTCGGCACTGGTTGATGAAGCCAGGAAAGCGGAACAAGGGGGCCAGACACTGGAAAGTAATAAGTGCAGGCTAGTTTTACTAGATAACATGGGGTTCCAAAACTCTTTAAATGATGAAACACTACAAAAGGAGGTGGTCACAAATGAAAGAACTGCAAGCTACCTCAATTACGGAAGCCCAGGTTCATTTCAAGGGAAATCATGATAGCGCTACCCTACATTCACAAGATGCTGTCTTGACAACACAATCTATCCATAAGGACCAATTAACTGAGAACATCCCAATTGCGAAAGATGTTAGCTTCCAACCAATGAGGGTCCTATCCCTGGTAACAGGGGATTGCATCCTCGTGCAAGAAACCCAACTACTGGATGTAAGAATTCACATCCACTAAATATATCAGGTTCCCCAATATTATACCCAGAATCCCTAAATTCCAACTTGAATTCTTCTTCCAACTCTTCCATATCATTTATTAGCCCTACCCCACATCGGTCATTTGATCTGAATCCAGTTGTTACCCTTTGTTAGAAGTAACTTTAACAGCAATGAATAATGGGATATTGGTATTGAATACACTTTTTGAAACCGTAGATAAAAAAGATAAAAAAACAGAAGACCAATCAGAGATATTAAATTTACTATATACTTAATGGAAAAATAAGATGGAAGAGCATATCAAATCAATGCCATTAAGATATTCAACCCAAGAGGGGAGAGAGGATTAATAGGTCAATGTCAAACAAATCCATACCCATAGAGATTCAGAGCAGTCCTCTCTAGGCAGACTATTACAACAGCTCTTTCTAAATCTACCTGTCTCTACTCTTTGACCTTTAGAACTTATCCAGAACAGTACCGCAAGACTTGTCCGTGGTCTCAAGCCCAGGGATCATATCTCTCCAGCTCTGAAATCTCTTCACTGGCTCCCAGTGGCTGCAAGCATCAACTTCCAAGACCCTCTGCATTGTCCACAAGGCTTTCTGGGGCCTGGGACTGCTCGACCTCCAGCTTTCTCTTCCAAAACATCCTCCTTCTCGAGCTCCTCGCTCATCCACCTCCAACCCTCAGAGGGTCAGATGCTTCTCCAAGCAGAGAGTTTGGGGCAGATCTATCTCCTAGGCTGGGGCCTCCCTCTGGAACAGCCTCCCTCAAACTTGAGCAGAACCACCTCCGGTTCCGGAAGCAACCTAAGATCTTCCTTTTTGCTTACGCTTTCTCCCTACTGAAGCACTGACAGCTCCGCGCACTGGTCACCCTCTGAACTCGGGGCCTAGGCTCTTGCATGTCCAGTTGCCCTCGCACTGCCTCCAGGCTCCCAAGCACCTAAGGGTCTGTATCTGCAACCCTACAGTCCCTTCTGTCTGCACTTATGAGCCACTCACTGGCTGCATTTCCCCCGTCCCCTCCCGCCTGGAACCTCTCCCCTTGTCTTCCCCATACTTGCTAAATGAAACAAGGCCTAGTAAAATCGTTTTTTGTCCTCCCTTGTTTCCCCCTCCTTGACTCATTGCACCTAGAAACACTTGTGTACAGGCGCATTATAAATGCCACATCCTATATCACCGGCGGGAGAGAGCCAGTCATTGGTAGAGACTCTCCTCTGACAATAGAGGAAGTCATTACCATTGAGGCAGAAGATGGTTTAGGGCGTCAAGATCGGTCTCAAGGGCCTATGGTCAGACAAGCAAGAACCACCATTTAAAATATTTACAAACTGGAAAGGGACCTTAAATAAGCCCATAGTTCAAGAAAAAAGAAATCAAAGAACCAAAATTCATTAAGTAAATCAACTATGTTTTGTTCAAGGAAATTCTTAAGAAAATGATCTACTCCAACGAAGAAGGAAGAGCAGTTAAAAAATAAAAGTAAAATCTCTAAACAAGTCAGACAAAAAAAGATAAACGGAAGTCGGTAAAGATTTCAGAAGATATGATACAATGCAATGGGGAACCAGAAACAACTTGATTTAGGAGAGATCTCAATGCATGAGGAAGATTTATTAAATCTTACAACACATTCAATAACTGATGATTTAATTATTGAAGACCCTACCATTAATTTCCGGTATGAATCTATCTTAGAGTTGCAGGATCAAAATCATCAAATAGGGGAAATGAAGAAGGATTTGGGGAAATCAGTAAGGATGGAGAAATTCAAGACGTTAGAGCAAAGAAGGCATCGCATAATACAAGATTACATGGCAGATGTGCAAGATGAAAGATATTGCTCATTGGGTCTAGGGAAACCAGTTCTGAAAAAGAAGAGATCCAGAAACAGAAGCGACTCTATAGATAAAGGGCCTGAGATCTCCTATGAACATAATAATAGAAGGGGGGGGGGAAGACTTGGTATCTTCAAATAAATTTCAAGGGACAACTCAGGCCCACGGATTAATTAAGCAAAGTCAAGGAAAATCACTGTTTATACCTATATAGGGATCGAAGACAAAGATGAAATAACTTTAAGAAGGACCAACATATTAGGATTATTAGCGACCATTCCAGGATTAAGGGCGGTCCAATCTGATGATATAGCACAGGTCGAATTTCTTAATGACTAAAACCTGGATAGAGTTAAGATTGGTGGTTCCCTCTCAAGTGGTGCAATATATCTTTTGGGGTGCAAGAGAGCATTTTCATCATGCAGGTTTTAGATTAGAGGAAGAAATTATAGGGCAGAGTACCTGGTAAATGGCACCACACCCATTAGTGCCATTGAAAACAGTAAAGGCGAGCTGCTCAGGTCGCTGTTATGATTACTTCTTTGCATCTAAAAATATCTTTCTGTCTTTGAAAGAGTTTCAAGTGTCAAGACAGGTCAACAATGATCATAATCTTCTATTGCTGACCTGGGATTTCCGTTACCATCAAACAGCGGAGATAACATGGTGGAGAAATAGAATCGAGTGGTTGGAATCAAGGTTGGCTAGTTTGAATGCCTGCATGCAGGTTGAGGGGCAGAGGAGTAATGTTCGAGATGGTGTTAATTATGTGGCCATCCTCAGTTTATTTGTGCAAAGTACCAACTTGAATACACTGCCCTTATTTAAGTATAAACATGTGATTGATGTGGAAGTAACAAATAAGAAAAATCAATGCAGGAAAGATTTAAGAGCATTGGTTACCTAGAATCCCTCGTCCAGAAGGGTCTTGATAAAAAATAATTGAACTTAAAACTCAATAACTGAGTGAGTGGTCAAAGCCAAGAAGTATCAGCATAATGGGGAAACCGTGTTACAAGCCATGCCCATCAAGACTATTGCCCAAGTTTGGTCACTCCTAAAAATGGGGAGTCATGATCTCCAATGGCCATTAATCATTAGCGGAACCCTAACACATACACGGTAACATATCCTGCCTGATATTCTTTTAACCATTTGAAAACAAACGCTTGAGGCTTATGTGGGACCCTTGTTAATATATCGAAGGTACAACTTTCATGGTATATATTCACAAATGCTAATCGCAGTGTTTCACAAACCATAAGCAATATTTCTTGCATTGTTCTTTCTCTTAGGAATAGACCCTATAGTAGGTCCATTCCGCTGTCTGCAGATCAACAAATCAACATTCTAATGCAGAAAGGTGATCACATATATTAATTTGACTGTCACTTTGACTTACCTTATATGAACACTGCATGGAAGGCTAATTCACCCATATAACGCATGACATTTGGTTGCTAATATATATAAAATGGTAGCACTCTAAATCAGGGTTTCTCACAGGACTATGCTGCACCCGCTCAAACGGAAATCATTTCTAAATACAGGTGTATTATTCAGGGAGATTTGAAAACATAATTGGTTGACAACGGATTGTTTTACATTGAAAAGGTAACCTTTGCATTAGATCATCATCTACCCCGGTCATATTTCAGCCTTTACGAGATATTTGATAATAGCATTATATGTGTATGCAACTCACCTCTTATTACAATTTGAAGCATATTTTACCAGACTATCAAAGATGCGCAGGGCCTATGAATGATCATTGCAAGCCAATCTCAGTTGTGTAATTGGTATCAGATCTCACTCTTATTAATAAGATTTGGCACATTAGTTGGCATGGAACTCAGCATGATAATTTAAACATTCTAGAGAACTCTAAAGAGTAGAATAAGATTGATGTCAAAGATGTCATAAGACATCACTAACCCAGTTTTCTTCTCGTTTTTCCTTTTTCTTTTATTTTTTTTTTGTATGCAATTCATATTGTTTCATTAAATTAATTTTCCGTGCTTCGAATATGTCCAACCCTTCTCTTTCTCTCTTTTATGCAATGGATTTTTACCTATGTCAATCTATTTATGTTTCTTGACTGACATATGCAATGTGATCAACTATCGGCATTAATTTAGTGTTTTTGTAAAATGTCTTGCCTTGAAAAAGACCAAAGGTGGTCGAAAAACGTGTTGGCAAAGATTGGCAAAGATTAAATCAACCTAAGCAGACAATTGTGATTAAATAAAGGACTGCATTACGTAATCTGTTCGCTCTTTTAACTAACATATGTGACAGCGCATTTCCATGGAACGACAAGTTGTTTTGGGATTATCAATATAGTCGTTTGCTAAAATATCCACAACTTCAAAGCAGTTTGAGTTGGAGAAAGTGTTATCCTTATATTTACATTTTTGAAACAGTTGGCCTCCTTTTGATTCATGGTTTGGACTTCCCTGTCCTTAGTCAGTGCGAATGATAGGAAGGAAATATGGGAACCTAGAAAGGTATGCATTTCTCAAAATTAGCAAAAATTCTTAATTTAAGAAGTAGTATTTTTAGAATAGTTTGAAATGTGCAGATGTCCAGGAGCACACGTTCCTGGATTAGAAACAGAGCTGCATACTGTGCCTCTGCAGGTATCCCGGCAGGATTTTTGCATCTCTCCATTGCTAGGGTTGATTGACTTTGCAAAGCTGTATTCCAGCACGTGGCTTTGTGCGCTTGTAAAATCTCTGCACAGCTCTCAAAGACCCCTTCCCACCCTACGCATGATCTTGAAAACCCAACCTCCACTGCAAAGACATGAGGCGAGCGTCCATTCTGCATGTCGGTCACCCCCTTCACCCCAATGCAGAGATTGTTTCTTCACTACTTTTGCTTGTCCACTAACCCACCATCAAGACCTCCAGAAAGGCTAAGGGTGTGCAAAGCCTGGCTAGTAGTATCAAGAGCCCAGCTGGGGTATGTGCAGAAAAACATCTGAGTGAGGCCACAGCCCCTGTGCAAATTGGTGTGTAGAAACTCTCACCCTACGCGCCATGCTCAATAGTAGTGAGAATACAGTGTACCTTGCACTGCAGCCTGCTAGTCAGTCTTTGCTCAATGCTGCCACGGTCCAACACTCATCACTGCACACACTGTGGTTAGCTCTATTGTTGTCGGTCAAGGCTGGACCTATGTGCACCTGCGCAAGTCCCCCGAACATATCACTTGGCCTCTTTTTGTAGGCCACCTCAGCACCAGTCCACAATGTGTAACCAGTTACAACCATTTCCAGACCATCCTGCAAATGCAACCCTTTCAGTACAATGACCTTCTACAAAAAAAGAAAAATCGAATAATTCTCGAACATATGCAAAGTGAGAACATCTCTAGCAACGATCATGAGCATGCAAATTGCATTGTCACCATCAGTTCTCAGGACAGTCGTCCCCAATTTCAGTCGCATACTCTGCAAGCACTGAGCACCGCCCACAGGGATACAGCATGACTGGCATCTATCCATTCTCTATGGGAGAGAGAGAGGCAGCACAGGTGATGGTTAATCCTGCACGATTACCATAAAACACCAGTAAGGGCGCTACTAACTTTCACCCCATAACCTAATACAGAAGCAACCTCACATTAAGGCATAACATATTAAGTAAAAAAGACATGTGTGGTACCTGAATTTCTTAGATTGGAATATTTTTTTTAGCAAAGTGGAATATTTTTAGAAAAATACTGAATTTGAGGCGATTTCAATGTCGCATAATTTGCAATTGAGTCCGTATTTCAAACATCAAAAGTTGTCATGCTTCTCCAATATACAAAAGCATGTGGTCAGCAGAAACGTGTAGGAAATAAAACAGGTTAATCCGAGTGACCCGTGGTCTAAGCCTTTTCCATTTTTAAGAGAAAACATTAATATAATGAACAACGTTTCCATAGAGATTAAGACATTCCCTTCAGGATTTAACAGAATACGACTGACAACCCACTGTGCTCAGCAAGCTATGCGATTCCAGCGGGAACAGAAAAACAAGAGGGCCAGTGAAGAATTACAGCTGGTGTTCCAGCGGTCATACAAAAGACGATACGAAGGTCGCACAGACATCCACAGGCAGCATTTTCGCACACAAGAGAGGACAACGAGCAACCTCAGACGAGCGAAGACTGAACAGACATCCACAGATGGTTTTCATGGACACAAGTGAGAGTAGAGTGGCAAAAGTCCCCACAAACGCGGCTTGTTTACAATGTAGAACCCAAGGGAGCCGGAAAGTAGGCATTATGATCAGAAATTAAGGCTGCTTTCCAAACGTTCGCACTGCTGACTCAATCACTCCCTATGCGTTCACTTTCCAAACACATCCTTACTCCCCTTGATAAAAAATAAAATGAAAGCGCCATGACTGCCATGAAAACAGAAAAGTGGACCATAGGCCAGATCACAGTTACTGAGCATCAAGGGTAATGAAAACATAAGTGTCATTACCAGACTAGACTGTCCTACACTGAATGTAGGTCAGTCTAGCCATGTAAAACGTGTGTTTACTTTATCTTTGATGCAAAGTATAAAATGCCATGCCACAATAAGAAAGTATATGCAGACTGGAATTACTAGTGTGTCTGCATATACTTTCTTAAAGTGGCCTGACCTTTTTTTTTTTACTTGGCATCAGGTGTAAAGCAAATATGATAAGTGTTATTAGATGGCTAGCTTGGACGTGTCTTACATTGGTTTTCCAGTCCAGCCATATATTCTGTGCATATCACTGCATTTTTGCACATCAAGGGTAAAATCAAACATAAGTGCATTTAATTGGTACACTGACCTATCTTGGTATAGACAGTCTGCATATACTATCCTTCTGTGGTGTGACATGGCATTTTTTACTGGCTGGGAATCCTTATATGGTAATACTAGCATACATTGGTGCAGCATGCATGGCCATGCATGCGCACAACCAGCATAAACATGTTTTATGAAACGGCATATGTTGTGGGCAACGGCACAATATAAATGTGTTGTAAAACGCTCCTGTGCACTGTGAAGGATGGGGTTGAGAGGAGAGCAGAGGTGCCGGTTGGCAAGAGGCTTTTTCATGTGTACAGTCCTTTACTAGGCAGGCTTCCTTGTCTGAACGTTTAAAGGTAGTGGCACAGTCTACTCCAGAGTAAAGTAGAGTGGTACAGAGTTTACATCACAGGAAATATAAGGAAGGAGTAAGGGGCAGTTAACTGCCACTTCATTGATCTTTTCCTTTGATGTAAAGTTAGCTTGTATTGTGTGCAGCCTTTTCAGGCCTCCTTTGAAATGCCTATACACCTCTCCCTTGCCAGCTCAGCCACTGGTACACATCTTTGAAGTCTCCTGGCTTTGAAACCTCTAGTGACCCCAGCATCATATTTCGCTACGCCTGGGCAGCTTGTTGTTTACAGGAAGTGTGCCCCATCAACAGAAGCCTGTCCAAGGACTGGGTGTACTCATAACTCTCATCCCAAAGTGCCTTCAGCAAAACAAAAGGTAGGTTTAGAGGTCAAAGTTTTAGAACCCACATTTGTAAATAATGGATGGTCCGCACATTAAATGTATAATTCATTTTGAAAATAAGCGAAAAGGGAGGAGTGGCATGGAGGCTGAAGACTAGGCCTTTACTTGAAACTTGGTAAAGTAAACGACCAAGGCATGCAGTAGGTAGGTCTGGACGATATGGACCAAAAGTCATATTTTTGGGCTGAATGGCGATACATGATATATATCCCGATATTATGTGTGTTAAATGCTCAGTTGTAAGCCAACTACATGTGAGATGCCAGCAGTACTAATACTGAACAGTAAATGCAAAAACACAACTAACATTGTCAGGTACCTCAACCTAAAATTGCACTCGAGTCAAAAGGACATAAACGCAACAGAAATAGCATTACTAACAACGAAATGCAAGTAGGATACACACCCCTACATGCACTGAAGTAGGCATTAAGTGAAATGTTGTTATACTGATTTGTCATCTTAATTTAATAGGTGACAGATACTTTTTTTAGTGGAGATGAGACTGTTAGGCATAGACAGCCGAAACAACCGCAGCAAAAAATAAACAGAGGCAAAGGCTGAGGCAAAACTATGGGCCAACGCGTGAGAAAAAACAAGGCAGGGACAAAGCCTCAAGCACGTCCGAGACAGACAAGTCCTAGAGGGCAACTCGCTCTGGGACAAAGAAATAAGAACAGATATGGCGCTCAACGACACATCAATAGTCAACCTCTCATCGCACACTTTCTCTTCTGAAGAAGAGACAATACTTAAATTGGGCCTACATTTTTGTCCATCCGCCCCCTACGACTATGCAGAAACTAGAATAGATCTTGACAAATACATGCAAAAAGTAAGACTTAAAAAATTCTTTGTCTTGAACCCGCGTAAAGGTAAACCTAAGGATCCACCAATTGGGCGCACATCAATGTCCATTGCAGATATGCAGCTCTCACCAATGTCATTAGTTTAGAATGTGAAAGTCCATCAGATCAAGGAATCAGTGAACAAGAGTGGAACATGATGAATATTCATACAGATTGGTCTGAAAACAGCAAACTCAAGTCCAAATCCAGATTCAATCCCATGTTTAATCCAGGAGGATATATTGAAGCTTTTCAGGATTTGGTTATTAGTGACTGAAGAAGATCAGAAAGAAAAATCTGTACTATAAATAAAACTTGAGTTTCTCACAATAAAATACCCTCAAAAGGCTGAATTCACACTCTGACTGCATCATCAAACCTTCGGATAGCCATAACAAGACTATCACTTTTTTGGATATTCTTGTTACTGTGGCTCATGGTGAACTCATGACAACACTATCGTAAACCAACCAGCTCTAATATACCATTGCACGCCACTAGCAACCACCCCACGTCACTTAAATGGAGTATACCCTACAAGGAATTTACACGAATAAGGAGAAATTGCTCCAACATGCAAAGCTTTGACGAAGAGCGTGCTCACATGGATATCAGATTTTTGAATCAGGGTTATCCCAAGAAAGATCTTGACAGAGCTTGTATTAAAGATAAGCAAAACGTTCACAGCACTCTCCTTACATTGAATGTATTGGGCAACCTGACAAAGACAATAATGACACACGCCTTATTTTAACTTATGGCAATGGGTCTAAAAACATTTGTCGTATAGTCAATAAACATTGGCATGTGTTGAAATTGGACCAAGATCTCAGTGCCATTTTGGGAGATAAAATTAACATCACCTTTCGGAAATCTACATCATTGAAAGACAATGTAGTGTCTAGCTTTATGAAACCTGTTGTAGAAATGCAAAGTGCATGCTGGCTTAACAGTAACACCTCAGGTTTCTTTAAATGTAAGAAATGGAAGGAATGCCAATATGCCATTAACACCACCAGTTACTGTCATCCTGTTTTGGCTTCAGACATTAAAATAACGTCTAGGATCACATGCAATACTACTCATGTGGTCTATGTACTAACTTGCCCATGTGACAAGTGGTATGTTGGCAGCACCATAGGTAAGCTCAAATTGAGGGTGCTGCAACATATGAGGGCTATTAGAAATCTTAATTCCTCTTATCCTATGGCGGTACATTTCAAAACAGAACACGTCAATAAACTGGATGGCTTGGGATATTTTGGCATCTGTTCAGTTCCGGAACTACCAAGAGGTGGCAATCGTGCAATCGTGAACTCATGCTAAGACAAATGCAGACAAAACACATTTTGGATTTGGAGACCAAAAGTCCAATAGGACACTCCTGGGATGAGGAACTTTACATATTTCTGGGCACTTATACAATTATGATTAGCAATATTCCACTCCAAGCTCTTTTCAGGCTTCTTCATTTTCTGCTTGAGGCTTTAATGCTTAACATAGGCATGTTTTTCACACACCTCTTTGTTTTTGTACATTCCTTTATGCTCTCCTCTAATGGTCTGTTGATCTTGGGAAAGAAAAAGTCATGGATTATGTACGCAGCACTTGGACTTTTTCTTGATGACTTACACTTCTCTTTTTCTATCTGCCAATCTCTCTTTTTTTACTCTATTTGTCATGGTCAGATTTTCTCCCAGTTTTGAAATTTATTTACATTTCTTTGAGGTTCTTTGACCATTACAGTTTAGATCTTGACTGAATTGCAAATGCTGTTAATGAATTGTTTTCTTATTGATATGTTTATCACTGTTTTTATATATTTCATTGTTCATTTAATTTTATCAGGCCTGTATCCCTAGCAAGTCTTTTTCTAAGTATAACTCACATCAGAGTCTCTATGATGCACTGCACTGTCCAGCTCTGGCATGGTTTTAAATCGATATCTGGTTTAGACATGGCCTGACATTTATCTGTATAGGATCTGTTTTGAGCCAAGGTTTATGAGGCCTCTTTTATGCAATGCTACTACTAACTACTTTGATGTTTGGCTGCTGCTAGTTGAGGTTCGAATTTGTTTTTTTTTAACATGGTAACTTTTGCACTAGTCACTTTAATTTTATGCAATTGGCACTTTTTTGCACATATGCAATACACACCCCACTATGGGGAGTTCAGATTTTTTTTGTGCACTTTATTGCATATTTTGCACTGAGCTGATCAACTGCAGCTTCGAACCTTCAATGGGAAGCAACATCGTTGTGATAAACTCGTAACCATTTTGGCATAGCTTGCGTATGGTTTTTAACCTATGTTTAACATACAACTGTTTACTGAAGCACTTGGCAATTTATATTCTTGCATACTTGTACACAGTTGTCAAAATGATTTCGATTTTAGTCTTGCATAATGTATTGTCATGTAGCCCACTTGGGCATAATAGAGATATAGGGCCTCATCACGAATCTGGCGGTAACCCTTAAATGTGGCGGTAGCGCTATCACCGCCGCATTTAAGGGTCCGCCAGATCATGGCTTTGGCGGATTTCCCCCCAGCTCTGAGCTGGGGAGAAATCTGCGGCAAAATTGCTGATTTTCGGCGCGATTACCGCCGGCAGGAAATCCGCCGGCGGTAATAGCGCAAATTTTCCCCATTGGGCCCAATGAGGAATGAGGAATTCCCAAATGGGCCCAATGGTGAATGGGCAATAACCCTTCAGCCATACCCGTGATCCGGCGCTAATAGCGCCGGGGGGTTTGGTGGTAGGGCTATTAGCGCCAGCGTTACCGCCCAACTCGTGATGAGGCCCATATTCTTTTCTGGCTCTTTAAAACATTTATCTGGCCTTGTATATTTGCAGAAATGGTGTTTTTATCTCATGGAGTAACACTATAAGCAGCATCCATTCATACTTCATATCTGGGCGGATGTGGTCGTTCTCCATTTTTGCCCCTTTAGACTTTTTTTCGCCATAGACGCACATTTTTTAACACAACTGTGCTAGTCAGCCACATGTGCTGTTCCAGCTCAGTGCTTCATAGCAGTTTACGTCTCTTGGCTCTAGTTATTATTTCTGCACGACACTGTATTAAAAGAATTTTCCTTTTAATTTTTATTTTTTGCTATACGTAGCATGCAGCTATGTTACAAATTAATTATAAATTAATTATATAATACATCTCAGCTGTACGGGCCGTCCAAATGGGCCACACATCCCGCCTTCCATGTCAGAATGTACGCCGCGTTTCTCCATGAGAAGCGTCTCTCCCGTATTATTACACGAGAGAGACACTACTATAAAATTAAATCTAGTTTTGGCCATTTCTGCAACTGTGCACCACTCCTAGATGTCTGTGTTCGTGCATATTGGTACTTTGCCATTGGCCATGCTGTTTTGGTGACAGTTTAGCAATGTAATCATAGAGATTGGGATACATTTATTAGTCCCTCTTATGTTGAGACTGTCTAATATGAACAAGCAGGTTGTTACATCAAAACACGTCGTTGCCTGCAAAACTCGCTTCCACTGCACTTTAAATAAAGGAAACCTTGGTGTTGTGGGTACTCTGACCGTTTCTTCTGGCAATTTGGATATTTATTTACATTGCTGCTCCTGGAGTGCTGTCCGCCCCTGTACTTTTGCACCAGTTCTTGAAATATATAGATAGATATTCAGTGAAAAAACGTTTTTAAAAGGGGACATTATTGTTAAGTTGCACTAACAAAATCCTATCAAATTCAGTGAAAACACATTGTTAATGCGACGTTATGGTTACAAGTAAAATCGAAAACTCGCTAGCTATGGTAAGCTAAGGAACCATAACCTGCGCCACTACTGTGCACTGCGATGTTAAACATCCAGGACATTAACGATGACATCACAAATGTCCTTGATGACATCACAGATGACACATATCTGGGCCACTTGTTTTTGTTCGTTGACAAATTTAGGCTAGTAGTTATTGTTCACCAACAGTGAGAATTTCATACATTCAAAAGGTGCTATATATCTAAACATTAACCTTGTCACATGTTCTTAAAGTACTTTCCTTAGAGTTTGATCTTAGCTCATGGTGCACACACACATGGGGCAATAAGCCAGCCACAAACAATGTGTCTACATAATGATGAACTTATTTTGTAGTCATGTTGTTTCTTTCCTCCTTACTGGAGTTTCACTGTATGTGCCTGAGATTTCTATGCATTTTGCCTCTGCATATCTATTGTTTGTAGTAAAACAAGTCTTGTATTGATAGCTATTAATTTCAAGTTTAACATTAGTCATGATTCGGATAGGTTTGCATTTATTATTTTACTGGACAATATTACCAGATTAAGAATACTGTACTTCTATGGTGCATGCTGCACCCATTGCCTATGTGTATGTATGATTAGATTCCTGTATTAAGAACACTCCAATATAATGTTTTGTTTAGATGAGTACATTTTGTAATGCATTTAGTAGTTGATGAGATGTCTCCCGCTCACCCCTGATATCTTGCTACCAACACAGTACACACAACCCCTTGAAGGGACTTTTAATCCAAATAAATTTTGTACGTGATGTCATCAATGACATTTGTGATGTCATCTTTGATGTCCCGGGTGTTAGTCTTAGTGCACGGTGGTGGCGTGCGTCATGGTTGCTTAGCTTACCATAACTGATGAATTTCTGGGGGTTTTACTTGTAACCATAACGTCAAGTTTTTTCACTGAATTCCGTAGACTTTTACCAAAACCCCTCCTTAAATTGCTACAAGAACTTTACATCATACAAACCCCAATATGAAAGCCATACAGTCTGTGGACAGTACGAATGTCCATGGACATCAGGCAGCATCAACTAAACCCAGAAGGACAGGGGACAACAGAAAATGTACTCATCAACCAACAAAAACATGTACATAAAACATTACTTATATTTGACACACCCAAATAGACCTTTTTGTACAATTTATCATTTCAAAATGTAAACATGTTTTAATTCAGCACACAATATAATGGAATGCACCAAGCACAAACAATAACTATTATCATTTCAGTACAACTGTTCACAAAGGCTCAGATACAGAAGGAGCTCATTACAAAACAACCCCTTACAAAATAGTAAGTACACTGTATTCATTTCTGTATTATTACCATGCATTATATAAACATTTCTTATAAGTATATATCTTTTTTTATTCTAACAAAAATGGCAAACACACTTGAGTGGTTGGAAGAACAAGTTACTTTCTTACCTGGTAACGTTCTTTCGATGGGATGTTCCGACGACGTATTCCACATCTATGACAGGTAATCACCACAGCTGTGCTGCTTTGGAAACATTTTCGGCGTCTGCGTCCTGCGTTGATGACGTCGATACGCTGTCCTCGAGGGCCTTCGTCGAGCCGACTTCACCGGATGTTATAAGTAGGACGCACGACGCCCGTAGCCTCAGTTGTAGTTTTTTCCCAGAACGTGTGCCACCAATCTTTTGCCAGTATGACCGCAGAAAGCCTTGCGGAAACGTAAGCTGCAATCGCATAAGAAATTCTGTATTGGGGCAGGCTGGGAGGGTACGATGTGGAATACGTCGTCGGAACAACCCATCGAAAGAAAGTTATCAGGAAAGAAAGTAACTTGTTCTTCGAAGGGATTGGTTCCTCCGACGTATTCCACATCTATGACAGACTCCCAAAGCAGTACAAACGTATGGAGGTGGGAAAGAATTTAGAATTTAGAATTTCAGAATGCCCAATTAAATTGAAGAATAAAGGACCGCTTTGCCAAAGGCCAAATCTTGCCCATGGACAGAATACAGGGAATAGCGTTTTACAAAAGTATGGACAGAGGCCCATGTGGCTGCTTCACAAATGTTATGAATGGGAACACCCCTCTGCAGAGCAGTAGAGGCAGCCACACCCCTGGTAGAATGGGCACGTAAGCCTACCGGAGGGTCCTTACCCGGCAAGCAGTAACATTCAGAAATTGTCAAGATAATCCATCTAGACAGCTTGTCCCAAACACCTTCCAGCGTATCCTATAAAGAGCTGATCATCCACTCTGACCTGGGACATGCGAGAGATGTAGAAACTTAAAGCTCTCCCAGGATCCAACCTATGGAGCCTTTCCTCTTCCTTACCAGGATGCGGAGGAGGATAGAACGCCGGAAGAATGACATTCTTGCTTAAATGAAACTCCGACTACTTTCGGAAGAAAAGAAGGACGAACCCTAAGGACAACCCTGTCCTTATGGAACACCGTGAAGGGTGGCTTAACGGAAAGTACCTGCAACTAACTCACTCTGCGAGCGGAAGTGACTGCAACTAAAAATACAGTTTTCAAAGTCAACAGTCTCAAAGGACAATAATGTAAAGGCTCAAACGGAGCTCCCATTAGGAATTTTAGAACCAGGTTCAAATCCCAACCGGGCAACTGGAAAGGTGACGGTGAGAACACATTATTGAGCCCTTTCAGAAACTGAGAAATCCAAGGAATCTAAAAATAAGCGGACGAGCGGTTAAATATGGACAGCGCCGCCAGGTAACCTTTAATGGTACCCACTTGCAGGCCCTTGTGGGCTAACGAAAGCAAAAACAACAGAACCACAGGAATGGCACATGAAAAAGGATCCACATTCTTAACCCTGCACCAGTCGCAGAACTTTCTCCAACGGCAACGGTACAGGGACTTTGCTGCAGGCCTTCTGGCCGAAAGAAACACCTCCATCACGTCCTCAGGGAGGTCCCAAACCTTATACCTCAACCGTTCAGAAGCCAAGCATGAAGGTTGAGGGACTTGACTTCTGGATGGAAAACCTGTGCCCCCTCCCATGAGAGCAGATCGTCTCGGTAGGGAAGACGGCGTGGAGGGCAGATGGACATGTCGAGAAGGTCCGGGTACCATGTTCTCCCTGTCCATGCCGGAGCAATGAGGGTCATTCGGGAACATCCTGCTGGATGACTGCGACCAATGCATCTTGAGAGCCCACTGCAGAGATCTCATCCGCAACCTGGCCTCTGGCACCAGAAGAATGCAGGATGCCATTAGGCTTAGCAACCTCAAGAACTCGAACGCCGGGAGACTCTGGGCATGTTGAAACTTGAGCACCATCTGCAGAATGTGATGAGCCCTCACCTGGGGAGGGAAACACTGCCCCAGGGATGTGTCGAGCACTGCTCTGATGTACTGGAGCCACTGGGTTGGCGTCAAGTGGGACTCCTTTAAGTTGAGGGAGAAGCCCAGTCTGTGAAGGTAGTGTGGCAGGTGACTGACAGATGATCCAGGACTTGCTCGGGAGAGCCCGCCCTGATCAACCAATCGTCCAGGTAGGGTAGGGGTAGACGCGAATCCCCCTTTCCTGAGATACGCTGCCACCACCACCACCATGAGCTTGGTGTAAACCCTCGGGCTGGAGGTCAATCCGAACGGCAGGACCCGAAACTGAAAGTGCGAGTCGCCAACCGCGAACCTCAGGTACTTCTTGTGCTTGGGATGAGTCGGCACATGAAAGTAAGCGTCCTCGAGGTCAAGAGAAAGCAACCAGTCCTGAAGTTGAAGGGCTTAGAGGACTTGAGAGAGAGTAAACATCTTGAACTTGTCCTTCCTGAGGAGCTTGTTCAAACCACGCAAGTCCATGATGGGTCTCAATCCCCCGTCTTTTTTCGGGATCAAAAAATATGGGGAATACCATCCCTTGTACCTTTCCGCTACAGGCAACAGTTCTATGGAGCCTTTCTCCAGCAGGGATTTGATTTCCTGCGCAAGGAGCGGATCCGGACTCTTCAAAGAGAGATTCCCTGGTGGATTGTCGTGAGGCCTCTGCCGGAAAGGAAGACAGTAGCCGTGGGCTATGGTCTCCAGAAGCCACACATCTGAAGTAATGGCACGCCATTCTACAAGATGCTGCGCCAGCCTTCCCCCAACCGGCGAACCATGGGACAGGGCCTCATGACTGAGCTGAAGCGGCTGCGCCAGTGCCCGAGGGCAAAGAGGCAACTGCTCGAGCGGCCTTGGCACCTCGAGTACCCTGTTTTCCACCTCTGGTACTCCTACGTTGGCCCCTTTGACTTGCAACTCCCCTCGATCTACCAAAGGTAGAGTATCATCGAAAGGAACCTCCCCTCCATTGCTGTCCCCTAGGACGAAAACGCAGAGGTTGGCGGACTGCAGCGCTCAATGACTTTGCTGCAGCCTTCGAGGTCTGCAACCTCTCAAGGCTCTCGTCAGCCTTGCTGCCAAAAAGATGTTCACCATCAAAGGGCATGTTGAGAAGTCAGGCTTGTACATCAGGAGCAAACCTCGACTTCCGCAACCACACAAATCTGCGCATCACGGTGCTCGCTGCCATGGACCAGCTGACACAGTCTGCCACGTCCAGACCCGATTGAAGGATACAAGGGCAAGAAGGCCATCCCGTTCCTCCCCTTCAGGAATATGTTCAGCCGCTAACGAAACACAATTCCACAGAGTGTGAGTGAAACGTGCTAAGGCACACCCAGAGTTGGCTGCTTTCAAAGCCATACCCCCTGAAGAAAAGACTTTCTTCGCCCAAACGTCAAAACGTTTGTCGTCTCTATCAGGCGGGATGGTAGGGTATGACGCCAGTTTTGCTGGGGCCATAGCCGTCTGTACTACCAAACTCTCTGGAGTAGGGTGCATGGACAAGTAGCCGGGGTTGCCACTGACTGGACGGTACTTTTTCAGCAACGACTTACCCATTGCCGGGAGACTCTCCAGAGCAGTCCAAGCCGCCGCCACCCTTCTTTGCAAGGCCATATGGAATGGCAGTACCGGGTCAGTTGGTGGACCTTGGTCCAAGATATCTGTCAGGTCATCCTGCAGGTGGTGATAGAGAACTTCTACTACGAAAAAGAGAATCAAAATGGATCTGCATTTTGGACACATGTTCCACAGGTTTGAACACAGATCATGAGATGGCATATTGGCTGTAATAAGAAGATGTTGTCAACACTATATGTCATCAAAAACTATGATGTCCAAATTGCTTATAATATTGTTCTGTCTGTGCTAATATTGAATTGTATAATTTGTAATGTTTTGTATCATCTGAATGTAACCATGTATCCATAAATCATGAACGAAATCACTAGTAAAAGCCTCTTAAACAAGTAAAATATCCACCAAGATGGCAGCGACACGTTCTTAGAGCGCTCTGTCAAAAGCATCATAAAGTATCAGTAAAAGTAGGTATCGCAGTAAACAATATATACACCAAATTGGCACGCGTCTTGACGTCATCACGGCACGCGCACGCGATGACCTCATCACGCGCCAAATTCTTTAATAAAACGGAACAAAATTAGTTTCACAACAACCGCGGATCCTTGCGAGCATGCTTAAGGCAATCGGATCTGGCAAATAACAATAAGAATAAGTTAAAGCTTTTCCTCTTTCATTCTTTAAATCACCCAAACTCAGCCACGTTGTAGAAAGGAGTAATACAACACCTTTATAAGTAAAATAACTGGTCCTTCTGAAATTCTTTTCAGATTTATCAATTTTGGCATAAAAGAAACCCACTTTTCAAGTCTTGAAATCAAAAAAACTACAATTATATTTCGGGAAAAAAAAGAAAAAAAAGAAAGGGTGAGTTAACCAGAATATTTAATTCAATAGTGTTCCTCTTCTTTAGTCTTGTTTTCTATTCAGAGATGATACAAAAGCTCAAGAGAGTGCATTTATAAAGTGTTAAAGGTGAAATTATCATTAACCAATGTTATGTTGAGCTCAATTTTCAATAATTTTGTTAAAAGTATTCTGAATTACTATTATTTTTCTGTGTACAGAATCTCTCCTGAGGAACCACGGCTAAAAGCTGTGGAGAAACACGTGTTGGGAGAATAAAAGTGTTTTTGATGTAAACTTAGATGACTGGAATGTATGAAAATAATACATGAAAATTAAAATCATTCATAATTTAATTAACAGAGTTTATTGTATCATATCTGGTGCAGGAGTCGCACAAATTACAAGTGACAACATATGAGGAAAAACATCCTGCAGAAAATCAACTGGTGGAGCAGACCACCCCAAGTACTCCATCACCCTCGACATGAGGCGCCTGTACGAAGAGTCAGCATGCGCACCAGGCTCAGGCCTACCAAACTCAACCTCTGGGGAGGTATCAAGACCACTGGCGTCGTGCAAAGACTGACGCAGGTCTTCCAACTGGCTATGACCAGATAACTGGTTGTCAGGAACCTCTTCAGGTAACGAACCTTCCTCCACCTCAGAAATATAATCCAGAGGCTGGAACAAATCCCTGGAAGAGGGCACAGAAAAAGGCTCAAATACAGGCCTTGCTGAATTCTTCAGGGCCATCCTCAGAGTTTCCACCGACACACAGGGTACCTCCAGTAAAGCCTCCACGAAAAGCGGCGACAGAATCGGCATCGAGCACGGCCCGGTGGCTTCGACACAGGCCTTGAGGGCTGTGCCCCGAGCGTGTCCTTAGACGGCCTCGGTGCTGACGGCGTTGATGACTTCCTCTGAGGCAGAGCCTCGAGAGAGTCCCTCGACGGACATGGCGCCGACGTCTTATTTGAAGACCTCACAGGCTCCAACGGTCTCGAGGGCGTCGAGGACCGGAACCTGGAGCAGGCATGGCTAGCGGGATCCACCTTGTCCGAATGGGACATCAAAGGCTCCCGATGATCGTGTCGACCACCCGAGCCCGAAGGCATGCGATCGGCGGCCCTAACACATTCCCTGCCGGCTTCTTTCGAAGGCACGGACGGAACAGAGCCCTGCGATTGGAAAATCGCCATCATCTCCGTACGGAATGCATCCCATGCCGCAGGAGAAGAGTGCTTGACCCGCCGACAGTCAGAGTCCTCGGACAAGGATGGGGAAGGCGACCGGTGACGGCGCTTCCGCGAGTGCCTCGAAGAGGCAGAGGAATGGCGGGACCCACTCCGGAACCGAGACCCCCTGGACTTACGCCGACGACGTGGAGAGTCGCCTCTTGAAACGTCGGTCGAAAGCCGAGCGGATTTTGACTTTCGGGGCTTGAACACCCTACCGACAGAAAGCTTCTTCTTCCAGACCCAGAAGGCCTTCGATGTCAACGACTGGCAATCGTTACAATCATCCGTGGCGTGGTCCTCACCGAGGCACAAGAGGCAGGCGCTGTGCGCGTCCGTAAGTGACATCTTAGAACCGCAGTCCCGACACTTCTTGAATCCCGACCGCGGTGTGGAAGAAGACAAGGCATGATATCTTCTCAACAAACACGTTCGTAAGAACCGATAGAATAACTCAGAAGAACCGATGCACACCGAGATCTCTGAAGCGAACACGTTCGCCGAAAAAACGGAACTGAGGCTATGGGCGTCATGCGTCCTACTTATAACATCTGGTGATGTCGGCTCGACGGAGGCCCTCGAGGACAGCGTATCAACGTCATCGACGCAGAAAATGTTTCCAAAGCAGCACAGCTGTGGTGATTACCTGTCATAGATGTGGAAGACGTCGGAGGAATCAATCCCTTCGAAGAAAAGGTTCCATAAGAAGAAAAGAGTGATAACTCTAATGGTGAATAGTACATCTTTCAAAATAAACAAATAATGTAATTTATTCATAGCTCATTAAAATAATAATTTCTTCTTTTCTTATAGTACATACTTTACATGAAGAAACAACACCCCAATTTAATTATGTAGAATCCCAAGAAGCAAAGACAATCCCTATCCCCAACTGTACATAATGAAATCATGATCTTGTCTGCAAAATTGGATGAATTTAGCAATTAGTTTAAGGAACTTTTAAATCATGTTACAAATCATGTTGCTAGAAATGTTGATTATCACTGTCCTTGTGCCTCTTGCCCCCAGCAATCACCCGCATCAAATTTCCAAAATATAAATGCAAGACACTTTTGATTAAACTTCTCTCCCTCCCTGATAATTGTATAGAAATACCAAATTCTCCCATTTATGTTTCCCATTCCGTTACCCCATTCCTTTCATTAATAAAAGTATTTTTTATACTATAAATATCTTGTATATTATTTATTGATACCGTTTGTTATTTTTAAACCACAATGAATAGTCAGCAGACACCACGACTGTTCGGGGTGTCCATTCACGCAATGGGTTGTCCGCTGAATCGCGCTGTATCCGGGCATGACCATTCTCGCATCACGCACTTTTAATTAGTCCGCAAACAGCACACCAGTTTGCGGACACTCAAGCGCATGTGCCCGGCGGTCTCCCATTCAATGCTGTCCACAGACCCCCAGCGGCGTTGTGGATGTCCGGAGACGTCATTATGTGCTACACTCATGCAGCATGACGATGTGTCCGCGAACCGTGCCCCCAAACAGTTTAAAACTGAATTCCCGGCCAATGTAGGAACTTTCAAATTGAAGGTTTACCCTTCCACAACAACTACACCCATTCTTAGTTGATCTTTCTGATCTGTCAACTTGTTACAACTTTCCAAGGCTTATAATCGACGCGATAGCCTGCGGACAGTCGCAAGGTCAGTGGACAGTTCCTCTGAAGGGACCCACCCATTACTTTCAGTCATTCTCAATCTGGCAGACCAGGAGAGAGCATCTTTGCAGACCTTCTTGCATTTCCAGCATAAAAACCATGGCATCTATCATGGTCATTACTCCACCCCAGGGGGCGGCACCACCACCACAATCACCATCTGGTGGGCCTGGAGAGGGGAACAGGTGCAGTAATGCAGAACAGGATAAGAGGAAGATGAGGTAGAGGAAGTGACTACCTCCAGCACCCAGCATGGATAATGGGTGTGGCAGTTTTTCACCACTGTTGAGTGTATCAAAGGCTTGGGCAGACAAGGTCTGTACTCTCCTACGGGACCACCTCCATGCAGCACCAAACCAGATCCAACCACTGCAGTGCTCTGAGAAAGGCTATTCCTTTCTCAGGGAGAAGCGGGTTAACATCCTCGGCTGCACCTGCAACCACACAGGCTACTCCTGTTGGGCAGAGGATCCCATCGGTTGCCACACAAGCCATACAGGACGCTGTTGACCCTTACCTTTCGAGGGTCACAGTACTCCGCTTGTACTGATCTGCAGGGGGGAGTAATTTTGAAGTGCTTTCAAAGCCGCTGTCAAGGAGCACCAAAAACACTGAACTACCTTAAATTTAAAGCCCGTCCAACATCTTCCCCTGTCCACCTGCCCCACCGTCTCTGTGGTTGGTGCCCGTTCCCCTCCCTTCCGTCCCTTGCCCCCCAACCTTACCTTGCCGCTCCTGTAAAAAACAAAAAGCCATAAGAACACAAAATCACAAAATAAAACGCCACCTTTCACAGGTTTTTTTTTTTAAAGAAAAAAACACAAGACCCCTTTGCAGCCTGCATAGTTCCAGACAGCGTGAATGATCGCAGGCATCTGGAAAATTCCTGGCGTGAGATGGGGGAATTAAAATGAATTCACCTTTTTTTCGCTCAAAAATTGTGTCTCTTAGAAGAACCTTTTTTGTTTTCTTTGTTTTTATATTCTTCGGCTTTTGTTTTTTTTGTCCGATAGGCAAGGTAAGGTGGGGCAGGGAAGGGAAGGAATGGGCAAATACATACCTGATTACATATTCAACTGCTTTAATGCATTTTGCACATTTTCCCAAAAAATCTGATTGCCAACATCAGTCAGATGCACTCCATCTTTTCGAAAAATGTTGACACCATCAAATTTGATATTTGCACTATCAAAATATGTCATGCCAACATCCTGCAAAAAGACACATGCAGCTTTGTTAAGATTGCGCCTTGCATTTTCAATTTGTGGACAAAATACATTCAAACGCTTCCGCATTTATCTCTGAGCAATCCGTGAAAAAACAATTGTAAATGTGGAAACAGTTCCATCAACTTCCCAAATGTATTCTTTATTTCAAACTGTAATGACATTCCAGTGACATAGCCCAAACTATTGCCTCCACAGTGAACAACAATGTCCGGATGCTTCAAATTAACCAGTCTCCCACAAAATGGGAGTAACTCCGCCCACAAAACAGGAGCAACTCCGCCCACAAAACAGGAGCAACTCCGCCCACTTCATTCCACGAACTCCATACCGTGAAACTTCTAATTGTTCTAATCCGATATTCTCAGACACTGCAGAGTTCTCAGAATACACCTCAGCCAATGGATTAAAGAGTCGCCCAGAATCCATACACTCTGCTTCCTGAAAGACATAGCCATAGTCATCTTCAGTGCACTCAACAAACAAAACTCCTGCTACCTTGTTTTCCTGTACCCACCAGCCAAGAAACCTGACTGACTAATCCCCGATGTCCACGGACATCATGACTGTCCGCGGTCTCTGCAGTGCCCGTTCCATACCAGGCATCCTCAAAGGACCCAGAATGGCACGCGCAGGGTCCGCGGACTACCGCCTGTACCGTGGACAGCATGGCCAATTAAAGGGTGTGGGGAGGTTTACACTCAATTTTTAAAATGCATTCTAAAATGGTGGCTCTTAAAAGAACCTTTTTTTTGGTTTACAATTCTTTTTTGGCTTTTCTCATTTCTATATCCTACACCTAACACATGCTTTCCTATACTCTGCATATTTTCCCATTTAAGTTGTTCACAGGAACTTTTTACAAGCATTTTTAACATTGAAAAGAACAATTTGATTCCCAATATCATTTAAATGCACTCCATTGCTCCGAAAAGTATTACACCATCTGACATGATATATTCATTTTGAAAAGATGTCATGCCTAAACCATTCAAAAAAGCACATGCACCTTTATTCACATGGTACACAAAACACATTTGGAGAGCTCCATATTTCCTTCGTATTTATTTCAGGAAAATAAATCTTTGCATATGGAAATAGTTCCATTAAGCTTTGGAACACAACATTTAACGCAACCTACAAAGATACTGGAGTAACATAGCCAAACTATTTCCTCCGCAATGCCAAGTAACAATATCTAGACATAAAAATTTGGTCATACTCTGACAAAATGATAATAAACTCGCCCAGTTTAGCCCAAAAACTGTATATCACCAAACTTCCACTCCCTGCAATCCAGTAGTAGCAGAGATGCCACAAGATTCAGTATAACCTTTCAGTGAATTCATACAACAATCTCCCACCATCCACACATTCATCTTCTTCATAGCAATAGCCACAGCCGTCTTCCCTGCACACAAGAAACAAAACCCCTGCTACGCAGTCTTCCTGTAAACCACAAAAAGAACACCTAATTGGCTAATCCCCAAAGTCCCATTCCCATTCCTGACATCCTCAAAGGACCGGGATGGCACACCTGCTGTCCGCGGACCTCGTAGCACAGGGCAGTCCTTCTACCGTTTCCACTTTCATGTTTGTAACACTCACTCATTGGCTGACTTCAAACAGTGACATATCCATACATCAATCACATCTAAAAAATCTACACCTAACCCGGTTATCTCAGTTCAACACTTAAGATGTACTCTGATTCAGTGTAAATATCTCCTGTTAATCACAGCCATCTACATCAAAAACGACTGCAAAACCTTTCCAAGACTTCTACTTGCACTCAACAACATCTGCATCTAACAAGACATACTACTGGTATGCTTATATTTTATAAATTATTTATTTTCCAACACTTTTACAAAAAAAGAAAATATATATATATATTTTTTTTAATGTTTTTTTTGCATATCTAACTGGAGACTTGGGCTCCAGAGGGGGTTTACTGGGGCTACACATGCCTGACTTTGTACTTTGTAGTGCCATACTGATGCTAGCTCCTTCCACTCCCAACTGAGGGCGAATATTGAAAAATGGGGGTGAGTTCAATCCTAGCTGGTTCTACACTACAGTTCCAAGAATGTCCTACTGCCACATCCTGGTACTTACCAGAGGGAGTCAACCCTGAACTCCTGAATACAATCAGCCTCCCTGAAGATTGCTGAGGCATGAGGGCATGCTAGAAGGAGAACATCTTTGGTCTGTTTGAGCTTACTGCAGCTGGGACCCAGAGTACCGCCGTGCCACCCTTCCTTTTTGTTTGTGTGTGTGTATATATATCATATTTAAGAATTATCTGCATAGATTCACATGCTATGCATAGACCGACATCCAGTGGTAGCCACAGAGTATTACATTTTTTGTTTTTGAAACTCAAAAAGGGATGTCAACAGGGTGTGCCAGTGATACTATACCTAGTGACGTCTCCTGTACCTGTCCTTCCCACGCCGAGGTCCCTCAGATTGTTTTGTTTCTGACATGTGGTAGCATGAAGTGTAGCGCGAGTACAGATGTAATAAAGCAGATAAGAGTAGATAAAGCCATAAAACATCTATGCACCTTCTACTACACAGGGGAGGAAGGGTGGGCGCATGTGAATCTAAGCAGATACAAGCATCAGAAATACGATTACGGTGAGTAATGTATCCCTTCTGAGGCTTGTGGATCTGCTTAGATGACGTTATGCATAGACTAGCGAGCAGTGTCTGGAGACATGGTGGGTTGTGAGAAGGTACAGCAGCAAATAGATGTTTAAGCACCGCTTGTCCGAACCTGTGAATCTGCTTTAGAATGTGTGTCAAAGCAGTAATGCTGAGTAAAAGTATATAAGGAGCTCCATGTCGCTGCTTTGCAAATGGTGTCCAGAGGGCCGTTTGCAATAAAGGCCAAAGTAGCTCCTGCCCCCCTAGTAGTTGTGAAAAGCAGAGTTGTGTTTGATAGGGAGTGGCAGAGCTACATGCATTTCACTATCCATCTGGAGATGGCATTGTTTGAAACGTGATCACCTTCCCTGCCAGGTGCTATGGCGACAAACAGTTGGTCTGTTTTTCTTAGCGGTTTTGTCTTCTTTATATAGTAAAGAGCCGCCCTACTTACATCTAGTGTATGGAGGTTCTTCTGAGCGGAGTTTGAAGAATTTTGAAATAAAGCAGGTAGTTCAATGGATTGGTTAACATGGAACTTGGATATGAACTTGGGTGTTATTCTTAGTACAACTTGTCTTTGTGGATAACAAAGAAAGGGCCTTGCACTGAAAAAAGTTTGTAGCTCACTGACTCTTCTTATGGAGATGATGGCCACCAGAAAAGCTGTTTTGTATGTTAGGTGTTTAAGGCTGGTTTTGTGCATAGGCTCTAAGGAGGACCTATGAGCTTTGAGAGTACCACGTTGAGATCCCACCCTGGAGGTGGATTGGAAATGGGGGTGGGGTTAAAGTCTCTTTACTCTTTCCATGAAAGCCTTAACAGGGACTTTCCAATAAGGACACCTTATTTTGTGAAGTGGTGTACGCGGACAGAGCCGCTAAGTGAACCTTGATGGAGCTGAATACTAGGGGTGTCACGGTATTAGTTTTATGACGGTACGATAAACTTCTTGCCAAATGACAGTATATCATGGTTATCGCGGTATAGCAGGTGTAGTTAACTAATCTTAACAAATATTTTCTAAAAGGTCATAAATTGACAGATTTAGCATCACAAACAAAACCAGGCACCCAGGGCCAGAATTGGGCTTTTCAACATACTTTCAACTGAAATGCCTTGCTTCCACCAAACACACGTGTAGAGAGGGGGAGAGCCCTGCTGCAACTGGCAAAGCAAACTGAATAGCTTTACTTAAGTGGTCATTTAGGCTTTATGCTCCCCCACTGGCTACTGGTGAAGATGAACATGTTGCCATCTTGATAACCTGCATGCCACCGATCAATGGAGGCTGATGGTAGCGCATATCTCTCTCTGTCTGTCTGTCTCTCTGTCTATCTGTCTGTCTGACACACACACACACACACACACACACACACACACACTTTTGCGGGCCAAAAGGTGTTCAGTAATCACGGACATGTTACCCTTTGGTATGGCAGCAGGGAATACCCAAAAAGATGAGTGAATTTCACAGTGTGACTTATTATATGTAAATTCAATGATAGAACCAGGGAAATCCCCCATTGCCATATGTTTAGAGAACATTATCCATTATAAATGGACCTCGCCAGGAGCTCACTCGAGGAGAGGGCAGGAGCCCCTCCCCATGCGCAGCAGCATCCGCATCCAGCGCCAGCACTCCACGTGCTTCGACCTCATCTACGGCTCCGCTCACGCATCGATAGCCACGGAAGGGCTGAGCTGCTCGGGGTAAGGCCTAAACCCCCCTACCTCACCCTCCCTCCACCTGCATCACCGAAAATCTGTTGCCAACGGCAGAACCCCCTCGATCCTGCACTGCCTGACCCTCCTGCCTGACCTTATTATGCCGGGCGCCGTGCGGCATGAAAGCGAGGCTGAGGCCTCGTCGCTAGGATACTAGCACCTACAACTTCCCCACACATCCGCCGGCAGGCGGAAGCGCCGGCCACACGAAGGCCCATACAAAGGCCCCTGTTTGCCCCTGGAGCACAGTCACCTCGCCAGGAGCTCACTCGAGGAGAGGGCAGGAGCCCCTCCCCATGCGCAGCAGCATCCGCATCCAGCGCCAGCACTCCACGTGCCTCGACCTCATCTACGGCTCCGCTCACGCATCGATAGCCACGGAAGGGCTGAGCTGCTCGGGGTAAGGCCTAAACCCCCCTACCTCACCCTCCCTCCACCTGCATCACCGAAAATCTGTTGCCAACGGCAGAACCCCCTCGATCCTGCACTGCCTGACCCTCCTGCCTGACCTTATTATGCCGGGCGCCGCGCGGCATGAAAGCGAGGCTGAGGCCTCGTCGCTAGGATACTAGCACCTACAACTTCCCCACACATCCGCCGGCAGGCGGAAGCGCCGGCCACACGAAGGCCCATACAAAGGCCCCTGTTTGCCCCTGGAGCACAGTCACCTCGCCAGGAGCTCACTCGAGGAGAGGGCAGGAGCCCCTCCCCATGCGCAGCAGCATCCGCATCCAGCGCCAGCACTCCACGTGCTTCGACCTCATCTACGGCTCCGCTCACGCATCGATAGCCACGGAAGGGCTGAGCTGCTCGGGGTAAGGCCTAAACCCCCCTACCTCACCCTTCCTCCACCTGCATCACCGAAAATCTGTTGCCAACGGCAGAACCCCCTCGATCCTGCACTGCCTGACCCTCCTGCCTGACCTTATTATGCCAGGCGCCGTGCGGCATGAAAGCGAGGCTGAGGCCTCGTCGCTAGGATACTAGCACCTACAACTTCCCCACACATCCGCCGGCAGGCGGAAGCGCCGGCCACACGAAGGCCCATACAAAGGCCCCTGTTTGCTCCCTGTTCGCGCCGTGGAGCGTGAGGGAGTGCCTTCTGCTGAACCCACCACGGTGTTGGTCTCCGCCCCGCAACACACCTCATTCCCAGCTGTTGATGTACTCTTGTTCCCCAAAAATGCGGTAAGACTCTTCGTGGACCTGACCTAGCTGAACTTAGTATGATCAACTCACCCAGCCTATCGTCCACTGCTGCCCAGACTGGATATTAAGGCCCTTCCCCTCTTTCATTCGGGAGCACCCTTAATACGCAGTGCCACATCTATCATCACAACTCACATCACGAACCACCGCTTATTGTAATTCCTCTTATGTACGACTTGCACCTCCTTTATGTTCTATAATCGCATAGCGTTTGTTGTTAAGCTAATTGCTCGTAACTTGCTACACTCAACTTGTCAGACTAGCTGAATTTTTGCCTTTTGAGTCACTGCTTGCATAACTGCACGGGTACTTACCCATTAGCTGAACTTTGCCTTTGAGTAATTGAATGCATAATTGCACGTGTACCTACCCATTAGCTGAACTTTGCCTCTTGAGTAATTGAATGCATAATTGCACATGTACTCACCCAGCAAGCTGCACTTGGACGGCCACTTCCTGGCTGATCCAACCTCTGCCCAGCGCACAACTCCTCCACGTCCCCTCCAGTGCACGCCTACACTACCGCACAGACGGTTAGAGCACTTGGCTCACGATATGCGGCCACTGCCAACTGCCAGCCACCTTTCTCTCGCCATCATCGTAGGTCTCATCACTGCCACATCCCTTTATACCCCTACCCCTTCCAGCACCGTCAAGACCGACCCGCATCACCTTACTTCTCACCTTACCACAATGCCCCTTAGTAACCCATACCTCAATGACCCTGCCCTTTGGCTCCATCACTTTGCCACTAAACCCACACCTAATCAACCTTGCACACTCCAAGTCAGGAATCTTAGACTTGGATCCAGATTACCTCGTGCCCACTGCATTCAGCACACTCACATCACCACTACTTCACAGAAGTTACCATCTTCCCACAGCACTATCTCCGCCAAAGAACTCAAGGGTGCCCTCATTAACGCCAGATCTATTACGGCCCACGCATTGGACATCTCTGACCTCATCACCACTCATAACCTCGATTTTCTGGCCATTACCGAAACATGGTTACACGCAGCCTCTGGCCCACTCCTCTCCCTCGCTATCCCCAACGGCTACTCTATCCTTAGAGCTGACCGTCAATCAACATCCAAAGGAGGTGGAGTCGCATTCATACATAGAAACAACATCATACTTAGAATCATCCCCAACACAGAGCTCAGCTCTGCAGAATCCCTCTCCGTGAAACTCACCTTATCTCCAACTAATACTGCTACCCTCCACCTCATCTATAGACCTCCAGGACCACTTAGCTCCTTCATAGATGAGATCACAGCCATTCTGACTGTCAATACGAAACCCAACTCTCAGGTACTACTTCTAGGTGACCTTAACCTTGGCCTACATGACACTAATGATCATCTGGCCTCGGAAGTCGCTATCACATTAGCTAACTTAGGATTCCAACAGCGCATCGACAAACCTACTCATATTAAAGGTAGAACGCTCGATTGGATTTCGGATCTCAATTGCAACACTACCGTAAGCTCCAACCACGCTTGTGCCTGGTCCGACCACCACATCATTATCTTCCACCTACCAGCGACCAACCCTCTCACCACTCCCACGATAGCTCCAGCCACTCCCACAAGGAACAAAAAAGACATCACCAGGGATAAACTCCTCCCACTCATCCTTCCTATCCTGAACAAATGTGTGTCCCAACACAATGACCCCACAGTCTTAGTAGATATCTTCAATCAAACACTGCTCAAAGCCATCGATAATATAGCTCCGCTTAAATTACGGAAAGCTAAACAACAAGCCCATTTGAATTCTTGGTTCACCCCGCAGTTACGAGCCTTACGCAAAGAAAAACGCAAGGCTGAATCACTCTGGAAGAGCCACCCATGCAACCCCAACAATGAACGCCTCATCATCGCCACCCACAACTACAAGGAAGCGATCTTACAAGCTAAAAAGGAGACCTATAACCAACGTATTATACAAGCAGAATCCAACACTAAGGAGTTGTTTAAAGTCCTTAAAGAACTGGAAGCCCCTTCCCCTGCCCCTGATACCTGCACTAAAGACAGGCAATGGTGCAATAACATTCAAAACGCTCTCCTCAACAAAATCACCACCCTGCAATCAAAAATTAATGCCAAACAAACTACCCTACTCACCAACCCCCCCACTAAACCCTCCACCACGCCAACGGCCTCCTTTACTCACACCCCTTTCAGCTTCACCCCACTCACCATCCTCGAGGTCGAAAACATCATTCGCAACCTAAAACCCTCTAACTGCCAAGGTGACTCTTGCCCAGCACCTATCATTAAGGAAGCGGCACAGGACCTTGCTCCGTTCATAACCACCTTCATCAACTCTTCATTCCTAACTGGAACAGTACCCAACAATTTAAAGGACGCCTGGGTTATCCCTCTCCTAAAAAAAACGAATCTAGACCCTGAAACACCAACGAACTATAGACCTATTACCACTGTACCGTTCCTACTTAAAATACTTGACAGAGCAGCATACCTGCAGATTCAGAATTACTTAGAAACTTATAACCTCCTCGGCTCAAGACAGTCTGGCTTCAGACCCAAGCACGGGACTGAAACAGCTCTTCTTGACCTAAAAACTCAAATTGAGGACCTTAAAGACAACGGTAAACTGTCCCTTCTACTACTACTGGACCTATCTGCTGCCTTCGACTTGGTAAACCACCAAATACTATGTTGGCACCTGAAATCTGCTGCCCACTTCTCTGACAATGCATCCAACTGGATCAGGTCATTCCTCGACAACAGACACATGAGAGTTTTCTCACCCACTGCATCGGCCGACCCTACACCAGTCCCGTGTGGAGTCCCGCAAGGGTCCTGTGTCTCCCCTACTCTCTATAATGTCTTCACCAAACCATTATTTGATGTGCTTGACTATCTGGGTGTCACCTACACAAACTACGCCGATGACACCCAGATACTCATACCCATTACTGGTGACTACATTGCTGATTCCAAAGCCCTCAATGACATTTACCTTGTCATTCAAGCTTGGATGGCCCAGCACGAGCTGTGCCTCAACGATGATAAGACTGAGCTTCTCATCTTAGGCACGCAACAGAGACTTAACAAACTAAGTCCCCTGTTCGGCTCCTTTAACATTGACGGTAATCTAATTAAAGTATCTAAAGATACCAAAACTCTGGGTATCTATCTGGACGCCTCCTTATCTCTCACCCGACAAACCAATGCAGTGGCTGCCGCGTCTGCCTACACCTGCAAATTGATCTCAGCCTGTCGCCCATTCCTCACCGCCAAGAACTGCATTACCCTGGCCAGGACCTTGGTTATGTCCAAATTGGACTATTGTAATACATTGTACCAAGGCACTAACCAGGGCAATCTCAACAAACTTCAGACTACCCAAAACAATGCCATTAGAGCGGCCCTTAATATCCCTCGATCTGCCCACATCTCAGAAACAAGGAAGAACCTCAACTGGCTCTCCGTCGCCCAAAGGATCTCACTGAAAGCACTCACTCTTACATACAAATGTGTTAACCACCAGGCCCCCTCATATCTTGCCTCTCGATTCACTCAACATATACCAACGCGAGTACTCAGATCTGCACAGTCCCACGGTCTTGCAATCCCTAGATTCAAGCTTCACACAGCTGGTGGTGCCAGCTTCCCTGTCCTGGCAGCCAAGCTTTGGAACACTGTACCACTCACCATCAGAACCTTACCGTCATTCAACCTATTCAAACACAAAGCCAAGCTTTGGCTAGTTACATCTCACTGACTCTGACGGACCATCCGGCTTTGCTTTGCTCCGACATCACTGTCCCGCTCATTGCTTTGCTTTGTAAACGTCAATTGTATATTCTGTATATTCTGATCGCAATCTGTTGGTACCAGTGCGATGATTTGTCATACCTGTAACTTTCTGTCAAGATATGCGCCCGGTTGCCTTTGGGCCTGGTCTGCGCTATATAAATAAATAAATAAAAATAAATAAAAATAAATAAATATATAAACCCCAAAGCCGCCAACCCAAAGTAAACCCTTTTCCTTCTTGGCACTGTATCTATTCTTCCTATTGCTAACATATTGATTTTGTGTCAGGCACGTGTGGTTTATGGAATGGCATTAAAAACTGCTCCAACTGAAACTACTTGGCAGACGGCACATACAACAGTGCAAGACCAAGACTGCGCAGCACTTGCTTACTGCAGCCTTTCCAAATCAGATTGAAAAGCACACTTTACGGTATGAACGGTATAACGGTATAAACAATGTGACGGATATTATTGTTCAATTAAGTGGTTCACGGTATCTTTAACGGTATACCGTTATACTGTTACATCCCTACTGAATACTAGGCCAAAGTCTAGTAAGTGGAGCATGCAGTGAAGAATGTGTGATGGAGTACATTCCATAGGGTTTACATTTTTTGACTGGCACCATATTACAAATCTTTTCCATTTGTTAAAGTAACAGTGTCTAGTGTTAGGTTTACGTGCCTCTTTGAGGATTTTCATACAACTTCGAGGTAGTTTTAAATGACCAAAGTCTATGACTTCAGTAGCCAAACTGCCAAGTTCATAGATTAGGATGTGGGTGTAACGTTGCCCCCCCGTTGGTTGAGCATGTTGAAGGGGCACAGGAGCATGACTGGTTTGCACATCGCCAGTTTGCACAGATTATTTATTTATATTTATAAAGCGATCACACAGCCCAGGGGCATCGAGGCACTGTTACACGATTACGTCTTAGTTATATCACGTAAGTGGGCGGTTCGGTTACATTAGCCCGCAACAACAAGTCTTGTTTACATTTCTTTAGGTGAGTGGCTTGTTATAGTCGCCCTTTATTAATTGGATAAGCGTGAGAGGTTATCTCATTACAATATGCCAGCATAGTTACATTGTTTGAATACGTATGAATACATTGTTTGAATTCGTATGGGAGGCAGCAAGGTTACATTTACAGAAATCAAGGTTATCTCGCCCACATTGGAGCAACTAGGATTAGAGTTGCTTGTTCCTGGTGCATTTTGTGCACTATTCTGCTGAGGAGCAGTGTCAGTGGAAAAACATAAGCAAACTTCCCTGACCAGCTCATCCATAGGACGTTCCCCTTGGATCTGGGTTGGGGAAACCTGGGTGCAAAGTCTGGGCATTGTACATTTTTGTTTGTGTTGTGAACAAGTCTAAAGGAGGATAGCCCCAGGCGGAAAAGATATTGTCTAAAATTCCTCTTTTGAGTTGCCATTTGTGTTATTTGAGTAGGGGACCTCTGCTTAGAGAGTCTGCTAGAGAATGGAGTTCCCCTGGAACGTGTTGAAATACTAGGAACATGTTCTGCTTGAGTGCCCACTTCCGAATTTTTTGGGCTAGCCTGGACAGACTTGTAGAGTGTGTGCCTCCCTGTTTGTTTATGTAAAACATGGCAGTCGTTCTGTCTGTGAGGACTTCCACTGTTTGACCTGTTAGATACAAACTGAAAGGCTTGTAGGGCCTTGAGTACTGCTAGTAGCTCCAAAAGGTTCATGTGATTTTGGGCTGTGATCTGTGTGCAAAGGCCATGAGCTCTGTAGTGAAGGCAATGGGCTCCCCATCCGGAGTGAGGCGTCTGTTGCAACTATCACTTGCACTGGAGGATTGTGAAAGGGTTTTCCCTTTAACAGATTTTCTTTTGTGCACAAGCGTAGTGCTTGAACTAGGGTTAGCTTAACAACCAGTAAATCGTCCCAATGACCGCTTGCCTGAGACCACTGTTTCGCTAACCACTCTTGCATTGGGCACATGTGCAACTGTGCATGCAGAACCAGGTAAATGCATAAAGCTATCATCCCGAGCAAGCGCATTGCTTTGCGTACGGTTATTTGGCGACCAGCCAGATACTGAGGTATATGCAGGTATATGCAGCAGTAGGTTTTTTTTTTTTTTTTTTTAGGAGAAGACTAGCCCCTCTTCTGTTTTTATTATAGCTCCTAGGAACAGTTTGGTTTTGCTTCGAAGAAGACTTGATTTTTTCTCGTTGATTGAGAATCCCAAATGGAACAGAAGATTGATTGTCCTTTGGGTATTTTGCTTGCAAATTTGAAGGGATTTCCCGGTTATCAGCCAGTCGTCCAGATAAGGGTACACTGGGACCGATTCTCTGTGCAAGTGCGACACCACTACCGCTTAATACCTTGGTGAATATCTTTGGAGCGGAGGATATGCTGAAGGGTAGCACCTTGAATTGGTAGTGTTGATTTGCTATTTTGAAGCGCAGGAATTTTGTGTGCGCTGGGAACATTGACATATCAAAGTATGCATCTTTCATGTCCAAAGTTGCCATGTAGTCCCCCTATTTTAACAGTAGGATTACTTCCTGTAGCATAGTCATACAACATTTCAGATTCTTGACATGTTATCCACAGGGTGCAGATCTGAGAAAGGTTGCATTGTAAGGTCTTTCTTTGGCACAAGGAAGTACATTGAATAGATACCCCTGTTTACCTGGTTTGCCAGGTGGCATTTTTTTTTAGAAGAAGTGCTTTGACCTCTTCCAGCAGAATGCGCTGTTCCTCCTGCGTCGTTTTTCTTTGTCTTGGCGGGGGGTTGGGTGGTGTTTGTATGAGTTGTATGCAATGTATTAATTTATTTGTAACACGATGGGACAACATCCAAAGGCATAAAAGCGCAGAGACAGGCCAGACAACAAAACAGTCAAACTAATAGAAGAAACATTTCAGTCAGGCAAACCAGAAACTTCAGGGGGAAGAGAATGGGCGAGAAGGTCAGGATTATTCGAATAGAAGGGCCTTCAGCCTACCCCTAAAAATTGAGATTGCCCAACACAGTCTAGTGGAAGTGCATTCCAAAGCCGGGGAGCATCCACTGAGAAACAGCCATTCAAGGGAGAGCTTGGTAGCTGGGGTTTCCAATAGACCTGTGTGTTGGTCCATAGTGCTCGCTTAGCTGGTAACGACCTAATCCTTTTGGTTAGATATGCTGGACGTGTTCTTTACATGCGTAACGCACAGTATTCTGAACTGGATTTGCTTCTGTAATGGCAGTCAATGAAGTGATCTTCTGGAAGCAGACACATGCACTGTTCTGCAAGAGCCAGTCACCACCCTGACTGCATTGTTCCGGTCTACCTGTAGTTGATTAATCTTTTCCAATGCCCTGAAGAGTGGCACAGTAGTCCAGACGTGAGCCAATGATTGCCCGGGACAGTGTTTCGCTGCCTGTCCTGTCAAGAAATTGTCTTGTAATTTGACATAGGAGGCACGTGAAACAGGCTACTGACAGTAATCTCCGAATCCAATATCGGGCCCAATGTTTTAACTTTAGGGACTGTTGATAGGAGGCAGACAGATTTGAAAGGTGGCATACTTAGAATCCAATTTATGCAGTTTGGAGGCTGTGCCTACCAGTATGATCTCTGTTTTCCCATTGTTAAGAACCAAGCCATTAGTAATCATCCACTGATTTATGCGATTGTACGTGTTATTAATTGCCTGTGAATCAAGCTCATGATTGCCAGAAAGGGGAGAGAAACACTGAGTGTCATTCCCATAGTTTGCATAGCGGACACCTTCCGCATCCAGGCAGCTAAAAAGGGGGAGAATAAAGATGTTAAAAAGCACTGTAGACAGACAGGAGAGGCCTGGGGCACACCGAACTCCAGGATATATTCTTCTGCCCTGAAGTCTTCAAAGACTCTCGCCATCCACTTAAAGAGAAAAGAGAACCCAACTAGCTGCCTCATAAAAATGGGCAGCGTTTTGTTGTCTAGTGGTTAGAATCATATAAACGTAAGATCTAGTAACATTGGGAGCGATGCATTACCTTTAGCTGCATGTTGTCAATTTGGACGTTTTCAGCTAAAGTAGAGTCGTTTCAGTGCTGTGATTATTTCTGAATCGAGATTGGGCGGTCCTAGGATGTTAAGTTCCAATAACCTCCGCCACGGTGGAAAGTACCCACTTGTCTGACAGGATTCCCTTCCCATGTGTGGGTAAAATTAGAAATGCATCCTCCTACTGGACAGGCATGGAAGGGGACCAGCAGCGGGTGGTCACTGCTTTGGTGGGTTAGAGCCTCTGGAGGAGGAGGATCTGCCTCTACTTCTCGACCTTACTTTTTGGTGGGAGGATTGCCTGCGCGAGAAACCCCAAGATGAAGTCTGCCCTTCCTTGTTGTAGTTGGAGGACCGCTGGGAGTTTTGTCCTCTAAAACAGTGTGTATTAAAAGCGCCTCTCTGCACAAATCGTTTGTTTGTGAGCTGTCCCAGGGATTTGGTGTCATACTCCTCCTCAGCACTTTTCAGTGTGTCCTCCACCGCTTTTCCAAATAAGACGTTAGGCTCAATTGGCATATTTAAAAGGGTGGCTTGGTTTCCAGCTTGAAACCTGATTGACGTAGCCATGCATGGCGTTTAATGAGGGTACCCTCAGCTACTATGCAGCCAGCATTATCTGCTGCATCCAGACTATTATGCAGGATGCAGCTTGCCACCTGTTTACCTTGAGCTACTGTTTTTAAAAGATGTGTTTTCAGGGACTCTGGGGCAGAGTCTATGTGTTGTGAGATCTCATCCCATTTATGGCAATTATAACTTGCAAGGAGCGTAGTGTTGTTGCCTATCCTCACTTGGTAAGCAGCTGAGGAAGCTACTTTCCTGCCCCGTGTGTACGTGTGTTTGCTCTCCTTGTCAGGAGGGGCTTCCACAGAGGTTAAATCTGTGCACGCTCTTTTCCTTGTGGTGGTCACCACGAGAGAGTCTGGCTTCTGCGGCCCCAGATGAACAATGGGTCTGACGAGGAAGGTCTAAACATCTTCTCAATGCGAGGTTTGGCAGCCATGGTTAGGTTGGTGGTAGGTAAAGGCGGCTGAATGTGCCTTTGGATACATTCGAGCAGTGGAATAAACTGGGCTGCAGATCTCTTATCACTGAGGATGTCCTCTACAAAGTCTTTGTCGACTTGTGCCTCCTGGGTACGATTTTTAAATGTTCTGCAGCTTTTAAAAGAAGATCATTATACTGCATCTGGTTATCCACAGGGGAATCAGCCACATGTTGGTCAATATGGTCTGGAGATTGAATTATGTATACAACATCATCATCATAATAATAATATTGGTCTGTATCCTCTATGTCCCCTTGGTCTCCTTGGTCTGCTATTGAGCCAGTGTCCTGTGGACCTGAAGTGTCAAAATGGTATACCTAGTCAGATATGTTTTGAGAGGTAGAGGTACTAGGCTGTGCCGTATCTAGGAGGCGTCTTTTGGCGTTGGGCTGCTTATTAGCTGCTTCGCCTTGAGGGGGCCCCTGGAGTTTGGTAAGTTGATCAGGATGTTGATTAAAAAAAAACAAAGCAAGACATTCTACTCATTATTCTATCAAATTGTTCCAGGGTCCATTGAGTAGAGCTTAGTAAAACCTTGGGAAAAGGGGTAGGGAAAGACTATGGTGTAGAGAGCTGTTTGTGGTACATTGCCCCTGAGAGGGTGTCCCTAGGGCAGTGGTCTTCATACTTTTTTGGCCAGGGCCCCCCTTAGAAAAATTTGGGCAGGCCGGGACCCCCCCCAGAAATGCCAAATGGACAGTATGTATTGCGTGCCATCACCTGCTCCCATCACAGTCGCTGGGCTCCCTTATCCCACTCCTACCCAGTCCCTGGTCTCTCCCCACCCCATCACACACCATGGGCTTTCCGCACTCTGCTCCCACCACTATCCCATGGTTCCCGCCCATTGTGCTCACACCATAGTCCCTGGGTTCCCCCCCATCCCGTTCCCGTTCCCAACACAGTCTGAGGGCCAGTGGCAGCTGGTGATTTTTTAAGTGGAGGGGCATAACTATTTCCCCCAAAAAGCCCATAGCGACCGAGCATAGTGAGGGAGCCCGAACCAATAAAAAGGGATTTTCAGAGGGGTGGGGGGGGTTTCCCCCTGTGAATTTTTTTAAAATAATGGGTTAAAGTGTTGCATTGTAGAGCATAATTTTAACAAAAAAATTAGTAAATAGCCAAACAGTTTGCAATTGGTGCGGGGGGATCCAGGGGGCAGGCATGACATTTTTTACTGGACATCTACGATAGATGTCCAGTAAAAAGGAAACATCCCTGTCCCCTGGGCGCCAATGGACCTAACACAATCAACATGATTATGTGTGTATGCAAGGTGCTGCACATTCATACAGCAATCACTCTATCATTCACACAAGCATCCATCACCATACACTCACTCATAACATAAGCATACATGCATGTTTAAATAAAAAAAAAAAAGAACATAAATGTCCTTTCTGCATTGGCCTGCGTGTGGGTGCTGAAACGCCCTGCTCCAGGCTGCTATGTCCCTATGTGCGAGGAGGCGCAGGAGCTCTCCCTCGGACATACAGACATGCAGTGCCCCAGCCAGCATTTCCAATGAGCTATGCAATGCTGGCAAAGCAAAACGCCCCAGCACTTGCATGGATCAGTGAGCATGTGCGGCTGGGGAACTAAACTGAACTGTCAAAGGGAAACACTGTTTCCCTTTGACAGTTCAGCCAGCCCAGGAGCACTCCATCAGCTGGAAAACACAGCTGAGGGAGTGCTCGCTGTTTCACTGGGCTGATTCCTTAGCTCCTCCATAATGGGTGAGGGGCCACTGGGTGGGCGCCCCCTCGCCATTATTGATGAGCCACCAGGCTCCGACTGGCCTATAGGGCAATGCCTGTACCAAAAATGTAAAATGCTAGTTTGGGCCAGTCAAAATGGGCCACCATTTTGGCCAATGTGGACCAGTTTGATGAGTTACTTTACTATGCAGTTAGTAATTTTGACTATTGTTGCTGAATATATCACAATTTACTTACATTTTAACACAAAGCACCCCCTTGAGTACTCTTGAAACAGTGGGCCTCATTACAACCCTAACCCTGGTGGTAGCTGTGCCGGTAAAACCAGCGTGGCTGCCGACGTAGTTGCATCCGGGTCTGGCACCCGCGAATGGGCAATTACCGGGTAATGCCGAGTAAGGCGGACCTGATAATTGCCCTTTCGCGGGTGCCAGTACCAGTTGATCCCCATTCCCATTGAGCCGTATAGGCTCAATGGGAATGGGGAGCATGGATGTACCGGCACAGTTAGTAACGGTGACGGTGCATCAGACGTCAGACCTGGAACTCTGAATCTGACGGAACCTGAAGAATTCAGCACAAACACGCTGGTTCCCGATACTTGCAGCTAGTCGGCAAATAAACAATGAAAACTGTTCAAATCTCTTTGTAGTTAAAATAAATGTTAATGTTTGTATTTCTCTTAAATGATTAACCCGAGTCTAACTAACGCTATATCTAGTGATATCTATGTGCCAGCTAGACAACAGAACCAAAATGGATCAGTTTTCTATCAAATGTACAAATTCCCCCCCCCCCCCCCCAGTAGTTTTAGGAATTATTTCTCGTTACAGCACCTTTTCCTCCATTTTTATGGATCTCCAAACTTTTTTCTTTTTTTTTTTAATCTGACCGGCTCTTTTTACAGTGCAGTGAAGCCTTCAGCTTTACTACACTGGCTTTTGCTCATTTGTCATGGGGAAACGGCCATGTCCGTCAGGCTGTCAGTACTGGGAAACATTGTTTCCCTTAGTTTTGTTAAATTGTTGCCACTTTTACCAACGTTTTATCATTGTACAATGTATCTTGCAATGCAGTAAAATGGGGTACACTTTTAGTTTTGCCCTAGACTAACACTCAGGATTTTTGGTTGCTTTGGGTGTGCCTAAGGGACAAGCTGGCAGCAGCAGTTACTTTTTTTGGTGTATTTTATTTAGACTTAAAATGTTTACCATGTGTGGCTACCTACTGTGGCTGGTGTCCAAACATGGCCGTGCCACAAGGTTTTTCGTTCATCCCTTGGCCATCTTGTCACTAACCCTTCTTCCAGATCTGTGAGGACATGAAAACCCTTATATGGACATCGATTGACGAGGAAAGCAGAGGCTTTTCGCAGGCTACCTAATGGCCATGTTTGTTTGCTGCCAGCAAATGGGTTTGGGACTGTCTGGTCCCATCCACAAACTAGTTTGTGTTTCTGAATAGTATGCATGAGCTGTGCCACCAGTGGTCCTGATTGGAGAGAGTGAGTGTGTGTGTGTCTCAGATCTTTGATTGGCTACAGGGGGTTTCAGCTCTTACCTGGCTTTTGAATGAGAGGAGGACACCTGCGCCTGTTCCAGAGAGATCCTGGAAGAAACCTTAACGAACTAAGTATCCTGTCCAGCTGCAAGATGCACAAGGAGACCGTGAGGCCTTTGCATTAACTTCTGCTGCTGTCCTTGAAGAGCCATGTCTTGTAGGTGATCTTCAGAAGTCCTGTGAAGAAGCTTTGACCCTTGGGGTGGAGGGAGCATCCATTATTGACGTCAACAAGGAGTCCTGCGAAGAAGAGCCCTCGGAATTGCCCCTGGATCACCCATTGGCTGCCCAGTTCAGAGTGTGGGCTAACGTGCTGCATACGTTGCCATTTCGCGTTGAGGCTCGGAACTTTGGGTATCGACAGATTGTGCTACATGACTCCCATCTGCCACATTTCGTGGTTCCAGGATAAAGGAGATACGAGGCGAAGTCAGATTGTGACAAGTGTTTCCCCCTGAGTCGCCGTGCATCGTTGTCCGTCGTCCAAAACAGCTTTCCTGCATCCAGTCCTGTGCCGAGAGCGGCCCTGCATCAAATTCTTCTGCATTCTCCATCCTTAAGACCCTACCCTACACCTGCATTTGTCACAGAACGGAGACGTGCTCGAACCTGCAAACCCTGGGCATCAAAGAACGTAGCAGAAGGCAGGAAAAGCGACCTTGCACCCTTTTCTGAAGACCTGCCAAGTCCTAACAAAAATAGAAGAACGGGGGCGAGTTGGAACAGTCCTTTCCTCACCCCCTATGTCCCTTTAAAAAGTTTGGTAACTTTTAGAAACTTTTATAACAGTTTGGCTTTGCCAATGCTTGTTCGTGCTAGCACTCCGTTAAGTGGGGGGACACTTATTAGCTAGGATAACATGTCCTCTACCCTTTGGAAGTCTTCATTGGACTCCAGAAACCATCCACTAACTTGTTCCTGTCTCACAAAATGGTGTGGAACTTCTGTGAACCTTTGGGCACAAGGCCCAATACAGCTTAAGGATGGACTTCTAAAGTTAGTGCTTTAACTCTGTGGACCTGCGGTGCTGCATACTAATACCTTCCTTTTCAGGGGATTGTTATGTATTTTGTCCTACTCCATTGATTGCATATATGTATCTTTTACTCAGTATTGTGTGATATTACATGCTAGTAGTCATTTTCTATAGTGTTATGTGGCCATAAATACGTATGTTTATAACCGTCTAAGTGTGTTCTTTGACTTTTCACTGTGTGCACTCATTAAGGATTCCTTGCCAGGCTCACCCCTCCTGAGACTTAGCCTTGACCCCTCGCTTTGGGAGCTGTAGCCAAACCAGTTCAAGGTAGCAGAGTGGTCCCTGTCCCTAAACTAGAGTATTATAGTTTCAACTGGGATGCTTTGAGAGCCCTAGAACGTTCCTCCAGATCACTGCCTCCATCTTACCCAACCAAATATCATGGTTTTCACACCCGCCTCCAAACTGTAGATAACCATTGCTAAAAAGCTCTGCCTGTAATCAAGGAAAATGCCTTTAAGACTGTAACCTACATTTTTCATTGCAAACCTTTTGATCACAGTCATCAGGGTTTGAGCGTTCGAGCATTTGGTTTTAACCAAGAACTCATATTCCAAATAAGTATGTTGTTGTGTGTTCAACTGGCACGATCGGCGTATCGGTTGTCTGGGGTGATCCATTTTTAGTTACAAAACACTTGAATTTTGTTTAAGATTCAACTGTAGATTGTTATCATGCGCACATAATTCAATAGTACTTCTCTTTAAGCCAATATATGTATAGTTAACTACAATTATGTCATCAGCATATGCAAGCCAGTGAATACATTGATGTCCTATTTTTGGTGGAAAGTTATTGAGTTTCATAAGCTATTCTGGCAGGTCTACAAGGTAGGGGTTGAATAGCATGAGCGTAAGGACACAGCCATGCTTTAGGCCCATATAAGTGTCTATCTCTTTAGTGAAGGTTCCCATGCTACTCAGCCTCACCTGTACTCGTGTCCTTGTGTAGTTGCATACAGAGGGACAATAGTCCCTCAGGAATCGGGTACCGACTGTTTCCTAAGTTTGGCCTACAGAGTATCTCGGTTAAGTGTCGAACGGGCCGTAAAGTCACAAGATAGCACATATAGAGGCTGATTCTTACTGGTCTTGGTGTCCTTGATCAAGGTGTTCAAGGTTAGTATATTGTGTATCGTAGTTGAACCGACTCTAAAGTAAATTTGGTAAGTGCATAATAGCTTATCATTTGCCCAGGAATTAATCTCTTAATATAAAGGAGGCAAACCCTTTGCTGGGAATATCAAAGAGCACTAATGATCAATAATTCAAAGGATGTGTTTGCATTTCCTTTTTGTATACTGGTTTCAGGAGCGCATTTTTCCATGAATCAAAATTGTAGCCCAGAACTCCATCTCTCTTCAGGGCCACTGGTTTCGAAGCCTGGCTTAGTACGTTTGCAGAGGTCTCCATATTTTAGGTCAATAATGTTAGCTCATTCTAATCCATCAATTGGATTCGTAATAGCGTGCAATTTTCCCACGCTCACCTTGCTCAGTAGACGCCAACATTTTTTAGAGCTGCCACATACATATTCTGCCATTGGCCATTATTAGCTGAAAACCTATGTCGCTTAACCCATTGTATTATATTCATTTTCAACTTCCTAATGCATCTTTTTCTCGCAACATGTCAGCAATACATTTAATTTATTTGCCTTATCTGTTGTCCCAATGCCATTTTAGCATCACAAATCTCACCATCATATATCCCTTCCTGAAGCTTTCTATCCTTCTGGATGCAATATTCACCAATCGGTAAAAGTTTTGCAGTTTGCATTAGTAATCCAATCAATTAGCATATTCGGGGTCTTACCATGCAATTGGTTTAGGTCTTTTTCAGTGTCCCAGGACATGTTTACTCATAGCTCTTAGGTTACACTCAGTCCATCTGATCCAGTGTGCCCCATTATTCAACTCAACATTACCTATTTTATATGTGTGTGTCTCAAATATCCATTGAATGTTTAACGTGACTATAGCATGCTCGCTAAACTCATTCAATACAGAATGAAGTGATGTAGTGAAGTCTAAGGCGTGTATGTTAATAAAAGGGTAATCCAATGTGGCCATTTTATTGCCAGCTCTCCAAGTGAAGTTGCCTGGTTGATCACCTGGTAGGTGATCAGTTAGCATGGCTTAAATCCCAATATTGTAAAAAGGAGGAGCTTATTGTACGTACGAGTGACTAGTCTTCTTGGGAGGCTATAAACGGCAACAGGGCAGTTTCCTCTTGAGAGGAGGTAAACAGCTTCACACGCTAGGCCAACACTTTTATTCCCTCATCTCTAAACTATAGGCAGTTGTGTTCGGGTTTCCTCAGATGCTCATGTCCAGTAATAAAGTTACATCTTTGCTGAACCTGCAGATGGATTTGTTCCAAATGTTGTGGTTATCCGTGGGATGCCAGTGCTCAGGTCTATTAATATGGACCCCATTATAACCCAGACATAGCACACCCTTTCCTTCAAATAGGAGGCACACGTACATTGCCACCCAACCAATGTACTGTATGTTGCAAATTCTGCTGTATAAAGAATTCAAAGTACGGAAAAAACACTCTAATATGTTCAGGGCTCCTAATAAGTGTATGCAATGCAAATCTGTGATTATTTTGTGCCCTCAAGTAAGGTTAAGCTGGTTTGTAATTGATTAAAGGAGGCCTTTAGGATTTAATTTGGGAGGCTTAGGAAAATTATAGGCACCTTTGCAGGATGATTAATTGAATTAGAAACCTGCGTACAATGGTTCACAAAATCACAACCATTTCCCCAAGCCTATATAGTAGTATCGGAACATGATCAACATACAGTCACAAACTGAGGCGCTATGTCCTGAGGTGGCGGGCCCACCCTGTGGGTAACCGTCCGCTGCCAACGTTAAGGGATCGAACGAGGCATACAATGCGGGCTTTCACTGGTAGTGTCAGCCCGCGTTCCTAGCCACCCGATTGGCTGGCACCCCCGCCCAGAGTGCCAATGTTGTCAATGAACATCAAGACAAGGACCCGAATGAGACCAAACCAAAAGGCCCCATTTCTTAAGCACTTTAGAATGACTTTCATTCACTGAGTAACACCCTTCATGTTCTCATTCAAGTTGGCGGCCGGTGTGTCGTGTCCGTCATTTCACTATGAGGAAAGAAAAAGGCATAACTTTCCCTATTCTTGAAGGCATCCCTACCTAACAAAACTGGCTATGTTGCTCGTCAGTCAATGTCTCAACAGAATCTGTCCACGGTACAAATTAATCCTAACAGATCCTACCACTATAATAACCAAGGACAGAAGAATAACTCCCTTCTTGTGTGGTTTTATTTGCTTCTTGTGTAGACCCTCAAGAAAGTCCAAACAATGATGACAGGACCCGAATTGTAGAAAACACAACTTTATTGCAAATGCAAAATTACATCCGGGAGAGTGAGTCTCGCAGGGCCAAAAAGCTGAGAACTGGTCCTGCCCACATCAGACACAACATTGGGAAAGATCTGTATACAATCTAAACATTATTTGTAATTATATTCTTAACATCCTATTGGCTCCTGCCTACATAAAACCTTAGTCAGCATACATTGCCCTATTCTAATTAGTTAGTACAATAACAGGTTACATTTTGGATATGCACCCCCACCTCGCAGATGACCAAAAATACAGCAGTCAGTACGAAGAGCAAAATCTGCCCTCCCAGCAGTAAAACTAAAAGCAAGGCCATTCTCCTCCAGGAGACCAGATATCTTGCCATTCCATACTACTCCGTGCACCTACAGCTTCTCCCACGTTAAAGCCGGTCCTTGTTACTATTGCATACTTGTCTGGCTATGCCAAAAACGAAAACCAAGATTGCTCAGCTCTCTTGGGAAAGATTTTACATTAGAAAGTGTAACCAAGGCACCAACACGGCAGCCCACAGGCTTTCCTGGATGTGGCAGAAGCGGAACCTAATTCAACATGGCAGAGACACTAAAACAAAATGGCCGAGCATTCAGAGGTCTACATCCTGATACAATGGTTAATATTTGTGCTGCTAACTCACGCTGCCATGTACTTGGCAGTCCATGGACTCACTGGTGAGGCAAAAGTAAGGCCTAATTCAATAATTATGGCAAAAACACTCATGTTATTCGCAGTCCATTAGCCTATACTTTCTTTGACGTTTGGGACGTTGCACCCCCATTTTAACACTTGCAAACTTCTCTTTCAATAGTTAATTTTCATATAGTCTCTGGTGATTGTTTTGATCAGCTCATAAAATTTGATCAGGAAGTGGCATGGCTTCGACTTTTCTTGACTATCCTTTTGAGTTCTATTACTCTCCTCTTCATTATCTCTACAGAGGTTTGCTCTTCTTTCTTCCCATGGTAAAGGTAGACCACATTTAGAAGTCTCTCCTATTTTACTTCCTTGGACTTTAAGGATACAAGATTGAATATTCCAGTATTGATTCTCTTTCACGTATTGAGGTTTCACAATTTGGATTTCTTTATCTTGACAGAGACGAGTAAGACTGGTCTCATAACGATTCTCAGTCATTCCTCTGGGTTTAAGTATCACAGTCTCAATAATTTGACTGTAACAAGCATGACTTGTCCCATAATGATTCTCTGTTCCCCTCCCGGGTCTCCCGTTCACCCGGTTACCTTGGGTACCTAGAGATGTCAATGAGGCTTCTAGCTGCTCCGGGGTCAATTTCCTGTGCATTCACCATTTTCTCTATTGTTTCGGTAATGCTTCCTTTTCATTCCGTTGTTGAGGATGGTCGTATGGTACTTCCCGTACTGTTAGCATCTCCATATGCAGAGTGGTTTCTGCATCGTTTGGGGGACTCAAGGACGCTCTGCGCCCAACTATTTCTCTCACTCTCCTCCAGGTAAGACGCTGCGTGTCTCATTCGACTTCATGTTCCTTTCGGGGCACAGGACGCTGCACGTCCAACTCTCTCCCTACAGCATGTAGCAGCCCTGTTTTGTAACTCGCAAGCATTTCTCTCCACCAGTCTCCTCCTTCCTCAGGCGCGACGTATGTTTGGGACTACCCTGGAGTACTTCTAGGGGTTCCTCTCTCGCATGGCTTCTCCCTCCATATATCATCCTCCTTGTCCCAGTTGCATTGGAAATTTCATTTAAAGAGATATTTACTGTTCGAGTGACAGCAGCAGATACTGGTTTATTCTTCATACATGTTTTCATAAGAATTGTTCTCAGAGGTATTGTTGAGATGGCTTTTAGGGAGTTCCTAATCAGAAGAGGAGTCCTTGTCCCCAAAGGGAGAGTGTTTCCCGGTGAGGACCCACTTGCCTCAAAACCCACTAGGGAGGATATTACTGAGCAGGCTCGCCTCCCCGGCAGGAGGGGCTACAGGGGAGGCTCCCCTTGTGGAGAAGGGATGCATTCCCACGATTTGTCACACCAGACACAAACATCAAACAATGTAATCAGCATTAAGCAGGGTGCAAATAAACATACTGGGAACATCTATTCTGCTACATTTATCCCTAGTGTGCAAAGTAATTGGTAGAAGCTCTGTCGTCACAGCAAAGAGCAGAGGTGACAGAATACCATCCTAGTGAATGCTCCTAGTAAGGTAAAATGCTTTGGATAGCCCTCATTCTGTTGAATCCTGGCAAACAGGCAGTAGTATAGAGGTCGGATCACAGTGGGGACCAGCCTCATTTGCTCAAACACCTTGAAAATGCATACACCCACGAGAATGCAACTCTGGATCAGTGATGGGCACTGTTGTGGCCACCTTCTCATTGTGGTCTACATCAAACCTGATCTGAATTAGCATTGTTGTAGTGTGCAGTAACCATGGAGCTGTTCACCTCCTGGTTGCAGATTAAAGGAGACTGATTAGAGGGACACAAACATTTTCTGGGACGTCCTTTGACACCCCAGGCCAACAGTTAACATACAACATACGTAAAATTACTCCAAGTGCTTTGGAATTGTTAGGTAATGTTCTCCCCTGTTGCATCTTTCCCTGCATTGATTTCATTGGGACCCCAGCATACCAGTCCAAGTCTTTGAATCAGAGGTGCGTAAAGCATTTTTAAATTCAAACACCTGCTCAACTCATTTATCTCAGGGGCACTGGTGAGTCACTATGGCTACTAGTGCAGGGAGACTTTTTTTTCCACTTGTATTTAACGTGTTCTTTTTTAACACAGCGCTTTCAGTGGAGTTAGAATCCCTTTTTCTTTTTGTCTGACAACATTTTGTATGCCTTTATAATGTGCATGAGACAAGCTGGTGGCAGTGTGCCATATTTCACAAATGTTTCGGGTTTGCTACCATGTTGCATCTTTTTTAACTTGATAATGCCATTTTCTCCATCATACTCAAAACAGCTGCCACGCATGTTTTAATAACTGTCCTTTGGCCATCTTGCTTTTTGGTCGTCTTCCAGCCCTATCTGGAGGGGAACACTTAAAATTAAGGCAATCACTTTCCCAGGGTCCTGCTCAGGACTCTGGGACAGTGCTTTGTGCGTAAACCCGGTTGAAAATGAGAATAAGACTGTCAGGTCGCAATACACATTTATCCTGGGGGATTCCTATTGCTTAGCAGATCTTGGGTCGGTGGCTTTTCATGACTGGACATTTTTGCCTGTTTCAATGGTGTGGATCCTTGCCCCCAGAGAGATGTGAGATGAGGGTCTGGAGCCATTTTGGAGGTTGCCCACTGGAACCAAGAATCCTAAAAGAGAAGACAGCATTGAGAAGACCTGAAGGACTGCAGTAGAAACATCCAGCATTGCCAAAGTCAATCACTGGGGATCCTCTGCTTCATCTCCTGTGACCAAGGAAGGCCTTAGTCTGTGCCTTCCTTCCCTGGACTGATGGGGTCAACCAGTCCTGTATCCTGATCCTTCCATCGTTGGACTTCAAAGTGCCCTGGTACCATCCTCTGGGCTGATCATCCACTGTTGCAACGAGCACCCTCCAAAGTTGGAACTCGGCAGAGCTCCCTGCTGTGGCATCAGCAGAGGTCAGTGGGAGAAACAGAGCTGTTTCTCCTGCCATGCACGCTGCATTTTGTGCCTCTCATCTATCCAGAGAAAAAACATTTAAAGCCACCTTTCACATGCACGCAGTTTTTTAGCGACAGGCAGGATTGTTTATTAAATACAAGGGATTGAACAATTATGAGGCTGCCCAGAAAATAACTGGATTACAAAATGAATGGCAGTTCAAGAACTAGAAAATTCCCTCAATTATAATAGTTTGCCCCAATCAGGAAAGATCTGCATAGGAAGGGCGGCCACAGGGTTTCGCAGTTGCCAACATTGCATGCAGTTCCCGCTCCACAGGTTTGCACAGATTGCCTACAGCTTCCAGGTGCTCTGTAACACTGGTGCCCATATTCGCCTAATTGTGTTTTTACCAATTGAACTGGATGCAGCATGCGCTGCGCCGTGGAGGAGAAAAATGCCGAACATATAAACGACAAACACATTTGTGTTCATTTGACTTTCATCACGAAGGGACCTGGAGAAAGGGTATTTCTGTTTTATTGTTTTTAGAAAGTAAAACAATTGCTCAGGGTTATAAGAAAATAATTACAGTACAGTGTACGGTGCTTTAGCTTATTCAGTGATAATCAGGTCCCTTTCTTTTTTGCTCTACAATTTACTTAAATCTACTAGGGAACGCTGACTATATTCTCTTGAGGGACCTCCATTTTCCTTTCCTTGGCATAATCGCCTGCTTGATATTGAGAGTAAGCCTCCGTGAGAACTGGGTTTTCCAGATCTGCAATCTTTTCTTTGTGCTGGCATCCCTCCTCTAAAACAACCATACCTTTTGTTGATAGTGTAGGTAATCTAAGGTAATCTAAAATGGAGTCTATTGCTCAATCAGCCTGAAGCAGACTACAATAAATAAATAACCCCTGCTTAAGGAGCCAATTTCTTGAGCAACATTGATGAAGGCACAGACATACCAAAGCTGAAGGGTTTGCAGAGTTGTACGAATGATCGCAGCACAGTTTATGACATAGCCCAGGAGCAGATGTCTAAATTACAGTGGTCAAAGCAGATTAGAGTGGCATGATAATGCTCAAAACACAGTAGAGCTAACATGATCGTGCACAAGACAAGTTCCCTTAAGGGTAGTGAAAACACTAAGCTTTTCTTGCTAAGTGTGTTAATTAGCTTCTTCTCAACATATGTACATACAATTACAGTAACCAGTTAGCTCTGCTTCGCCAGCTGACACTATATTATATGTATATGCACATGTCTTCACTCAAAAAGCAATGGAGATCTGGGCCAATCAGTTATCAGTTTCCCTTGTTCTTTCCCATCAAAAATGTACTTTCAACACAACCCCAAAATCTAGACAAGATGGAACACAGAACAGCAAGAATGCCACTTCCCGATGGATGACGATGAAAAACTACCAGATGAACAGCATACTGTCCCTCCAACGGTTCAGTCTCGAATTCAACAATACAAGTCTTCATTAATCCCAAATCTCCTGTTTCTCCCTGCACGTACCTACTCAACTTTCAATCTTCTGGCACCTCTATACTTCATATGGGTACCACACTGAAGGAATCGTTATACATACTAATACCACAATAACCATGGCAGACCAGTGCCAGAGCTTGCATCTTTACCACCATTACACCCACCTACCACACCAGCAGCTACCAATGGATACCACTGCTGCCATCTAATAGACCTTGGGTTTTCCTCGTCAGACAAAACAGCGACCCAAGTGCCAATGCCACAAACATAGAATGCGTACAGGTTCTCAGAACTCTGGTACTTATGGTCTATACTTGTCAACAGTTCAGGTTTTGCATCTGATTTTATTCTTACCTCAGCCGCAGCCCGACCCCCATCTCCATCTCCTTTCTTGCAGAGACAGACTCAACTAAACATAATGCTGTACAATACTGATCAGGCCATGAAAGGGCTTTGTCTTAGAACTCAGGGCAGAGCACAGCTGCATTATAGACAAGATTGAATAAGGTTGCATGATAGAGTCCAGTGAAGCATTAATTGCCTAGCGTGCAACCTTAAGCTATCTTGTGAACTATCATACAGCCGTTAAAAGGCATGATCAGTATTGTACAGGTAGAGTTGAGCTAGATAGGGGCACAGCTAAACTATTTAACCTCCTCCAAAATCCACTCTCTAAATGGAACAAAACAAGTTATCAAATTCACAGACCCCCTTCACACTGTTCTTTCCTTCTCCTTTCATCAGGCCCACCGATCCATTACTCTTATTTAGCATACAGACATGCTCTCCTAGATATGCACTCACCCACCCTTTCAACAACAGTCAGGAATGTTATTTCCTACCCGAAGTCTTGACTATGCCTGACCATGTCAACACCACTGGCTTGTCCCCTACAGGGTTCCTCAACAAAGCTCCACTGACATTCAACGAGGTGTCTACGTTGTAAGAATCTTCCCAGCCAAAAGCATGATCACTGAACATTCCCTCAACCAAACACCTTCAGCCTTAACATTAATCCCTTGCCAGCCACTTGCCACAGGTTGACCCCGTTACATCATCTTAACAAAATGTAGGATGTCGAGAAGTTCTACACAGAGTTCAGTCAGATTTATTGAAGGATTTGATAAACTAGGGTGTGCATGGACAAACATCTAAAGGGCCTGTGGGTTATGTCTAAAAATAATAAAGATGGATTTAGGAAAAAGTGCAAAGGCAAGGCTACATAAAAAAGTGTCTGGTCCTTCCATTCATCTATTATTTTCTTTTTCTCATTCCCGTCTACTATTTCCACCTCTCAGATCTAATCCTTCGATAATTTTATTATTTATATTTGCCCTCTCTTTCCCTCATTCTGACAATAATTCAAAACCTACTACCACTTTCTTTCATAGAATTTCCTTACTTTCATTCTCTGAACTAGTTTTCATTTGTCGATTCTGCAGCTTGTTCCCATTTCTACTCTCTGCTCTACTCCTGATTCTCACTTTCCATCCCTACCCTTCAATAAATCAATCTCAGAAGCCTCCTCAACCATGGCAATCCTCTGGACATTTTCTTTCCTTCGGCATTGAGAACAAAGGTGAATTCCCCTCAAGACCTTGCCTTCCTCTCCTCTTTACACGCATTTTATGAATACTCTTCCTTGCAGCTATTTCTCTGATCACCCTCTTTCTTCTCAATCTCTGCTTTAATTTCAGCTCCTTACCCACATTCAGGCCACCCATCCATATGACCTTTCCCCTCTTCCCAAGAGTTTGCTCACGATTTATCCACTAAAGTCCCTCCCACGAGTTTGCTCACAATTTATCCACTAAAGTCCCTCTTACGCTCTTCCTTCCCACTCTCTTCTCACTCAGACTCGTTGGTTCCCTCTTTTCTTGAGCCCTCTTCATGCTCTTCTTTGCGCTCCTCTCGGCTATGGACTATGTTTCTTTTCTGTCTCGCCCCCACCTCACAGCTGCTCCACAGCACTGTCTTGCTTCCCTCTTGATACCCAAAGTCTATGCCTGCTTGTTTCCTATGCTGACCTATTACTAAGATGCCCTTTACAATTTCGGTCTTTCCCTCCGAGTTCCAACATGCTATTATTCTTCCTATCCTAAAATTATCTCACTTTACTCTTCGGTCTTTTACCTTTCATCAGATTGTCCTTCTCCCTGGTCTCTCAAAAGGTCCTGGAACAGGTGGTATATGCCCAAATCTCTTTAACTGGATATTTCTCCTACACCAATCTTACTTTCGACTCTTACACGCCACTGAAACTGCTCTATGTCACTAATTCTCTCCTTTCCGATTGCAATGACAAATCCTTCCTATTCTTGTCCTCCTCAATCTTTCTGCTGATCACCCTTTGCTCGAATCTACTCTTTCTTCCCTTGGTTTCTCCGGCTCTGTACTTCAGTGGTTCCAGTTGTATGTAAGAGACTATGGCTACTCAGTCACTTGGGCCGGGAAGACCTCTTTTACACTTCCTTTGAAATTCGGCATTCATCAAGGTTGTTCTCGCCCCTCTTTTCTTGTTACACTTTCCTAACCACCTTTCAATCTATCCTGTCATTTTTATGCTGATAATTTACAGATCTTTCCCTCCTTCTCCAATTAGATTCAATGTACCCTCTGCAGATGCCTTCTTGCAATCCAGGCCTGGATAAACCCAATTTCTCCACCATAGCCCTACAAAAACAAAGTGCTCTACTTTCTTCCCTCACTTCCTAATCCCACTCACTCGCTTTTCCAGTCCCACCATTCTCCCCTTCTTCCATCTTAACCAATGCTTGGAATCTTGGGGTCTTATGTGACTCTACACTTCTCACATCTCCAACACTGCTTGTACCGGACGATTCCAACCCTAAAACGTTCACAAAGCGTGTTCCTTTCATGCAACTACGCTCTTCTCCACTAATTATTTCAGAGCTTGATTACAGTTCTGCCCTTCTAATCGGGCATCCAGTCTATTAACTCTCTCCCCTTCATTCTCTATATAACTCAGCCATCTGCCTACTCTCATCTTTCGCCTTGCACACAATTTCTCTTCTTTCTATCTTTTGGCTCTTGATTCTCTGCTTTGTTTCGCTTCCTTGGCATGATCTTCAAATTCACTCATGGACTTTTACCAATCTACACCTCTCCTTTGATTTCCTATTACCTACCCCCTTACTCTCTCAGGTCTAAAGCACATTTTCGTCCCAAGTCCCTAAACCTCCCTGTGCCCAATCTCGCTTTTGCTCATTTTCACTTCTAGTTCCTTAAACACTGCAATGCTCTTCCTCTTGATTTCGGTGCTCCTCAAGCTATTTTTCGTTCTCATCTGAAATCCTATCTTTCTCGCGCCTAAAGTTTTTTCTTTACTATTAATGGTCCTCGTATATTGTACCGTTTTCTTGCTTTCTTGTGCGGGGTGCTGGCCAAATCACTAACTCTAAAAATAAAGAAATCCAAATACAATACAAAAAGTGGACTTGGGTAGGTGTTGTCCTCACACCTGAAGATGAGGAACTCGGTTTTAACCCAAATGCCAAAACCTCGTCCTAACTTGCCTCTGTCTCCCAGAGACGGCCCTAATCTAATCCAAAACACAAGAGTCCAATAATCTTTAACAAAAAGTTCAAACCTCAACGTATCCAATCTTAGCCTGCACTTTAACCCAATTCTAAAATGCAAAATCCACAAAACATTGGGCAACAGAAAAGTCCTAAACCTCTCTTACTAAAGTCCAGCTCTAACCTGCAACAAGTTAAAAGCAGTTTTTCTGGTACACATTGGCCTGGTAGTAGCACAATATACAGGGTTCTCATGGCTTTTGCTTTCCAAAGTCAGTAGTGCCCTTCAGACTCTGGGTATTCGCTGCTCACTCTCCACCTCCTGTGGATAAATTGAAGGTTGGACTACCTCCCCAGCAAGTTACTTGGTTTGTTGTTGAGTATTTTCACAACCCTCTTATTAAGTTCTTCATCAGGCAGCAGATTTTACGTTCCAGCCTTAAACATATCCCAAGAGACAGTCTAGCTCATACAAAACATCTGCAACCAAGCAGTTCACCCCGTTCAAAGGCTGCATAGTAACTAGACCACCACCTACCCTGAATAGGTGCAGGGCACCCAAAAGGATATTGCACCTAAAATACTACAAATAGAAACCCAAACACAGACTGCCTTGAGAGACTGCCTCTGACTCTCGCAGCAAATTAAGTCACATTGTTGCCTCCAGTTGAAGACCATCTCTCCAGACGTCGCCATGCCTCACTTTGAAAATGTGTGCTACCATCGTGGTATGCTGCATAGCTGAGCTAGTGAACTCATCCCTCTGCTCTAAAGTTCTTCTATGAATCAGTCCTTAATTCACTCCTAAAGAATCTGTTGCTTGGGTCAGGTATCCTAGGAAAATACCACCTTTTATATCGGACACTAAAACGGTATGTGTAATGTAGCCTCCACTCAATTGCAGCATCTCTTGGAGTCTGCTCCAGGACCCCTCAATTTAGGCCTCCCTTAAGACAGGGAACAGAGATCGCCCTTTTCTCAGTTTCGGACAACCTTTCAATCAGCACAAATTATCGGCATCTTCTCATGCTACACCAACACCTCCCTCCCCCACAGGCCATGTCAGCAGTCTGACAGCCATCCATAGCACTTTGCTGAAGCACATCTGTATTCAGTACTCTCCAATGGCTTGAATCATTCCTCACATATGGTGTATTGTCCAAAGCACAAAAATGTCGGAGTCGAAAAGAGTCGCCACCTGTGCACTGAAAATCTACCACCTAATGCACACCAACTCAATTCCTCAGCTATCGCACATGATATGTAATTTAAGCTCAATCCCAGTCTTAGTCAACCATGCCCCCTTGTTACTCGGAATATTAGACCAACATCTCGCCTAGCCACATGCCGGCAATATCTTCTAACAACAACCCCGCTGATCACTTGTGGGAATGCACACCTCTACTCGAGAGCTACCTTCACCACAACTATGAGAACATGTCAACAACCCCATCCAGTCACTGACCGTAACTCGAAGGCCATCACCTCAGATTTAACTGCTACCAGATGTAATGCAAATGCCTCCACCCCAAATTTGACTTCTACCAGATGGAACCTGAACATTACCACCCACGGCTTTACTGATGCCCCTTACATCTGAATACCACCGCCCTGGGTCTCCCCAAATCCAATACCCACAACACTTCTCTGCCGAAGCCCACTACCCCAGCTTCAACCACAACCTCGGGCACTTGATCCCAAAAGCCCTGGCGCACCCACTAAGCATTGTGGTCAATCCAGCCCCCATATAGAACGCCAGCTTGGAGGCAACTACACGCTCATTAATGCCAGATCACTCCGGGCACATGCACTAGATATCTCAGACCTTATCACCACGAACAGCCTAGATTTCCTAGCCATTACCGAAAGATGGCTCCATGCAACAGCTGGCCCGGCACTTTCCCTCGCCATCCCAGAAAATAAAAATCTACCAAATCATACAAGCCTGGATGGCCCAGCATGGCCTATGCTTAAATGATGAAAAAAAAGCTACTACTCATAGGTTCACAAAACTGTCTAAACAAACTCTGCGACTCCTTCAAATCCTTCGCTATTGATGCGATCAACATCAATGTCTCCAAGGAAGTAAAATCCATGGGCATTTACCTCGATTCAGCACTCACCTTAGCCAGACAAGTCAACGCCACGGCACCAGCAGCATCTTACACTTCAAAACTCATCAATACCTGTAGACCCATCCTCTCAACAAACAGCTGTATTACGCTTGCCAGAGCTCTCATCTTATCTAGGATACACTATTGCAACTCCCTCTACGCAGGCTCTAACAACCGCAACATCAAAAAACTTAATGTGATTCTAAACAATGCTCTAAGAGCAGCCCTTAACATTCCCAAATATAAACACATTACCACGGCGAGACAAAATGCCCAAATGGCTGCCAGTCCACAAACGAATCCTGTTCAAAACCCTCTCAACACACAAATGTCTGTCCAATTCAGCCCTAAGAACTTATCCAACAAATTCACCAAAACCCAATCCAATACACCTACTCGATCAGCCCACTCGCACATAGTCACCATACCCAGATTCAAACAACAGCAAGCAGTGGTAGGTGCCAAACATCTGAACGCCAATCAATAATCACTAAGATTTGAATCTTCTTATTGGTCCTTCCGTAAAAGCTTGAAAACCATGCTATTCACACAAGAACGGCTAAAGTAGCTCTCTCTCACAAACCGCTTGAAATACCTACTATATCCAGTACTGTTAACCATATGCATTACTCTGAATTCTCACCAGAACTGATAATCGTACACTTTACTTAAAATTGCTACGTATGTATGCATGTTTCTTATGCTGTACTGTATTTACAAAAAACCAGTGCCCAGATGCCTCAGGATTAGGTGCGCTTTACAAATGACATAATAAATAAATATGAATCCTCATCTTCAGAAGATTTACCTGATCCTTAAAGGAAAAGGGACTCTACACCCAACCCATAATTGAGGACATACTGAGTAGCGCCCTTATTGGATTGAGGCCTCTCCCACCTAGGGGCGTCACGGAATTAGATTTGACGGTACGATAACCTACTTGCCAAATGACGGCATATCATGGTTATCGCAGTATAGCAGGTGGAGTTAACTAATCTTAACAAATATTTTCTAAAAGGTCATAAATTGTCAGATTTATCATCACAAACAAAACCAGGCACCCAGGGCCAGAATTGGGCTTTTCAACATACTTTCCACTGAAGTGCCACCCCTTGCTTCCACCAAACACACGTGTGGAGAGGAGGAGGGGGAACCCTGCTGCAACTGGCAAAGCAAACTGAAAAGCTTTTCTTAAGTGGTCATTTAGGCTTTTAGATCCCCCACTGGCTACTGGCGAAGATGAACATGTTGCCATCTTGATAACTTGCATGCCACAGATCAATGGAAGCTGATGGTAGTCTCTCTCTCTCTCTCTCTCTCTCTCTCTCTCTCTCTCTCTCTCTCTCTCTCTCTCTCTCTCTCTCTCTGTCTCTCTCTCTCTGTCTCTCTCTCCCCCCAAAGCCAAGTAAACCCTTTTCCTTCTTGGCACTGTATTTATTCTTCCTATTGCTAACATACTGATTTTTTGTCAGGCACGTGTGGTTTATGGAATGGCATTAAAAACTGCGCCAATTGAAACTACTTGTCAGACGGCACATCCAACAGTGCAAGACCAAGACTGCGCAGCACCTGCTTACTGCAGCCTTTCCAAATCAGATTGAAAAGCACACTTAACGTTATAAACGGTATAACGGTGTAAACAATGTGACAGTTATTGTTCAATTAAGTGGTTCACGGTATCTTTAACAGTATACCGTTATACCGTTACTCCCTACTCCCACCTCGAAGACTGGATGTATGAAACAGCCTTAAACTGAATGGAGAAAATGACCACAATAACCTCAGTCAATGGCGGAAATTGCAGTCAGACACCCTCTACCAACGGTCACATCACCTTTGCAAAACGGGACAAGCCTGGGCTTTAATTTAAGCAATTCAGTGGTTAGGATTCGAAATCAGCTTGAACGACCCAGTTCAACATCAGGCATGTGTTATATGAGAATCCTAGGGGTAGTCTCACTAATACGCCCCTTGGATCCTCTTCTCAGGTGGCCAGGGAAAGGCGATCACTTTGGGATCCTGACCATGCGGGCGAAGAGGTGAGGGAGGATCACCTGTGTGGAGGATTGGGATGCCCTCGGGTGAGACAACCTAGCCCTCCCCCGGCCTTTGTAGGCTACTGCAGAATAGCTCCCCTCATTTCCCCACATTTGACATTTAAAAGTACTGGGACGAAGAAGAGGAGACAGAGTAATGAAACACTAGACCTTTTCACCACTTGGTACTGGGACGAGGAAGATACCTGCAAACAACTGTGAGGGTCAAGCCTGTCCCTTAAACTATGATCAGGCAAGTCCAATGGTGAATCCGCACTTGCAACCTATTGAAAGGTCACAGGTGCATAAGGAGAAGCCATTGAAACAACATGGTGCGAGACAGTGAAACCTGTGTGGAAGCTGGCAGCAGGGGACCTGTGTCGTAAGGAGGCAGCCATGATGGGGACTGACAGGAAGCCAGGACGCCGGCCGAAGCCCAGGAAAACTGAAGCCCCCGGGCCAGGTGGTCCATTGGATTGCCACAAGAATGGAGACCTCCATGCTGGGCTGCGTTTAGCAGTGTCTGCGAGCAAGCAGAAAGAAAAGGATGCCGTCCGTGTGGAGGAGGCGGAGACGCAGGCGAGTGCTGCAAGAACTAGAAGTGCGAGTGGGGCTCGCAGGGGGCAGTCAGTCGACCGGCAAAGCAAGAATAAGGCAGCCGGAGCTGCCAGAGAGGAAGCCGTAGACCGGTGAGTGTTGGGGAAGTCACTCGAAGCCGGGGCGCCTCTAGAGCACTGCGGGTGAGTGGACTTATTCAATGCTGAGCGGGGGAAACTTGAAACATGGAGTATGAGTATATATATATATATATATACACACATATACATATATACACATATATATATATACACACATATATACATACATATTCAGTGCACAACTTGAAACAAAACAACGCTGAACTACATATATTGAATACTAAATTGAGAGTAAAACTTGAAACAATGCTGAAACATATATATCGAATCCCGAACTGAATGAAATTGGAACTTAAGCCAAAGCAGGCATAGTGAATACACAATTTTATGTTTTATGGGCAAAGCTAATGCCGAACAGAAGTCTAGAGGAAAGTGCCTATTTGAAAAGCATTATGAAGAAAATAGTGCATGTGTGAATAAGTATAACGCAGGGGGGGGTGGGGCGGTATGGACCAGACCACTAGAAAGTGAACTTTATAACTGCAAACAATGTGACAAGGGCAAAGCCTGGCAAGAGAGGTGTGGCAAGTGGGGCCAAAGCCAAGAGGCTAACTGGGAGAAACCAGGGAAGTGAGAAGCTGCCCCGAAAGTCAACGGGTTGAGACTTGGCATGTACATAGGAACAGGTGCAGATTAACTTGTGTGAACTTGAAGTCATGCGGTTTCCTGGTTGTGCGACCTGTGATGGGTGGACCATGTGGTTCGACAACTGCGCCTAGACCAATGAGACCCAAATGAAGAAAACTAAAAGACATTTTAAAAGAAGCCAATGAGAAGCACTATTACCAGACTGGTGAGGCTAACCAGAGGATACTACATTGAAGTCTTGGGGAAGGGAACCTTGAGACTTGATGGACTTTAAGTGCTGTGTTGAGGACGGAGCCTCAAGACCGCTGTGCCTTTGAACTGTGTTGCTTGAGACTGGGGGAAGGGAGCCCCAGGGATTGTTTGGAACTGTATTGCATTGAACCTGGAAAAGGTAATCTTAAGACTGTGAACTTTCTTGAACATGGGGGAAGGGAAGCAGAAGAAGAAGAAGCTAGAGCTGGACAAAGCTCTATTTCTTTCAGAATCGACATCCCTACATATTGCTTAGTTATAGTAGTGAGTGCAACGATAGGTTTTGGACACAGACAAACTTTTCAGTTTAACTCTTTCACTCAGACTGTCATTAGTTTTGCTCAGGTGGGGAAATCCCACCTTAGCACAGGGAAAGTTAGCCCTCCTACCATCCTGACATTTCATTTAGTAAATTATCTTCTTTTGAACTTTAAGTCTGTTGCCTGTGTCTTACTTCATACAGTACTAACCACAAAATACTCCACACCTACTACCAGTGTGTGCCTGCTCACATATCACCTGAGCTGACTCTAGAACACCACCAGTGATCATCTCTGTGCAGTCCCATAAACTCAGACATGACCATCACACTACTAAATTGTCTTGTCTGGATCCCAGTAAAAGCTGGAATTAAACTAAAATTCCAGTTGCAGATATACAAACGCTTCAATGGCACTGCCCTCACAATTGTAGAAAATAATCCCATACAAACTTTGCAGATCACTATGGCTGCTAACTGACTCGTGCTCGGGAGGATAGCTCAGCGGAAACGTGCTCGCCTTGGCAGCAAGATGACACGGAGCAACACAGGTTCGATCCCCGGGCCCGCGCTTAGAAATCTCTGGGTATTAAGTATGTTACAAATAACCTATCATATCATATATCATGCGTGCCATTCCTACTAAGTATTTTGAAGTAAGTGGAGCAACATAATTCACAGCATAGTTCACTCAACATACCATCTCTTTTGGGCATCCCTGAAGAGTCACTTCAAGTAGCAAACGCCTAAAGATTATTCAGTTTGCAGTACATTAACTACAAGCAATAAAGGATGACAAATAAGTACAAGATAATTAATTAAGCATAGGACAGGCTACCCAAGCTCAGACTAGGATGTATGATGGAGCTCAAGTAGTAGAAACCTTCATTTGAATAAGGTGATATGTCCCAGTGCCTCTCTTGCTTGTGGCTACACCAACACAGTTGTGCTCAGACAATAACCCAACAAGCACAAAGCTGCTTCTTACCTCCTCCTTAGTGAAGTTCTTGTCAGACCCCAGCAGGTATGGGGTTATGAAACTCTCCCCTGGTCGCAGCTGGGACATGAATCCATAAAAGCAGAGATAACAGGCCAGGAACTTCCAGCGCTTTGTTTCCACATCAGGCTTTTCTGGACTAGGTGTTGGTGGTGGCTGGTTACCAGGGTGTTCGTCTGGATCAACCATTTTCTTATTGTCCTATTGCCGTGGGGTGAAGATGTGCTGCTGAGAAAACAATGCAGATCTTAGCAATTATTCTGCCTGTCTAGTAGCAGTCATTACATTTCCATCATACAAGTAACAGCCTACCCCATCCTTTACTCACTTCACCAGGTCATAATAGGAAGTTTGGTGGCATGGAGTATACAGATCCTGCAGAACCAAAGCATCTGCAGAACAGCAATCAATTAGTCCTAATTCATTAACTACACCGCATGAAGGCAGGTCTCAAACACCCCAATGCTCTGACCTCACTCCTTCCAACAATGTGCTTACCCAGCTTCCCTCAACACTCCTTTCCTTTAATGGTAGTCTTGGACATTTATCTACATTATCTCTATAGTGCATACCTTTACTAACTCCCTTTGTACCAGGCAGCAAATCCTATCTTCTGACGACCTGACTAATTCCATACATTCTTCCTTACCAAAATCCTTAATTCATAACAATCCACAAAAGGAAGCAATTTCGACAGACCTACTGATCCCCCCCATCATTCCTCTACCAGCTTCCTCTTTTGAATTTAAAGAAGTTCACAATGACACATGCTCCCAGCGCTCTCCAAACATATACCCACCTGCTTTCAAATTGACACATTGTTAGCAGTAGTGGCTCATGCTAAGGCTTCGGTCCTTGTCAACTGTATTACCAAACTTACAAACATGTCCCTACAGCAGGAGGTGTTCTCTAATGGCCTTAAATGAGCCCTATTTATTCTTTTACTTCTGGCACGGATGGCAAATGTCATTGAGAAAGTTGTAACCCAGCAATCAGCACATTTTACAGAGTGGAATCATTCTTGATTCTCTCCAGCCTGGCTTTCGCCCCAAACACGGCAGTTTTGCAGCTTTCTCGTTGGGAGAACTCAAACTGTCAAATGTAGATCTTTTGTCTCCACCTCAGCCCCTATTACTTGTGGCTTTCCACAGGGTTCCTCCCTCTCCACTATTCTTTTTAACATCCATCTATTTCCATTCATGTCCATCACTCAAAGTTTTAACATTCATTTTAATTCCTGCATAGTGAAATCCAACTTTACATTAAAGTCTCAAGACCAAAGGACACCTTTACTCAACATCAAATTAAGCCCTGGCAAGCTACGAATAATCTCCATCTCAATCCATCAAAAACAGTTCCTGTATTTGGGCCCCAAGCACCTTCTACAAGATCTAGACCAACAACCTTTGTTTGGCCTACCAATAATCTTAAATGACAAGGTAAAAAATAGAAGGGTCATTATTTACTTTGAGATGTCACTCTCCAATCAAATCAACAAAAGGGTTAGGTATGCCTCCATCCTCGTCAGCCTCCGTCGGCGTGACCTTCAATACCTTCCACATGCTGACTATGCATAAGTAGTGGGGGCAATGGTCAATTCTAGGCTTGACTATGTGAACGCCCTTTAAGCGGGTCTAGCTAAATACTTAGTCCGCCGTCTACAGATTTGCAGTGATGCATTTAATTTTCAAACTGCCATCTCCCTTGCTAGGTGTGGTTTTCATTGGCTTCCCACAGAATTCGGAATTATTTTCAAGACTTTGTCTCTCGTATTTAAGTACGCCCATGGACTGGCCCCACCTAACCTTGCCCAATGCATCCAAAAGCATCAACCAGCACGTTCCAGTCGCTCCTCAAATGGCCATCTGCTTACTGTCCCCACAACTCGCTGTTCAACCAGAGGCGGATAGATGCTTCTATGTACTTGGTCCAAAGTTGTTGAGGAACCTTCCTCCTTTGCACTGCAACTTACATTCACTACCCTCGTTCCAGAAACAATCCCTATTTTCACTTAAATCTGAACTCCCCAGAAGGACAATCAGTAAAGGATTCAGTTCAGCATCGCTATGAGCACATACTATTTATTCCACCTGCACCCTGATGCTCTTGACTCTGCCCGGCACATTCTATGTTATGTGCATTTATAAATAAACACATTGTATAAACAAAACCAATGTGGTGGATTATTCACGGAAAGCGGGTCCTACAGAGTAAGGTAACTTGAACATACGCCTGCATCCTGTCACTTTCCCTCTTTCCCTTCAAACAGGAGTGTTAGTAAGAAAATTGCTGCCCTTTTAAAATGGTTTTGGAGAAACACTCAGCTAAACTGCGCATCTGCTTTCGGAGAAATAAATATCTGCGAGCTGGAGGTTATTTGGCTCCTGCTGGTTTAGCATAGCCTGGGCAACTTAAAAACAGACTGAAGCAACTTTTGACGTCAAGGCAAATGATGGCATACACTTGTGAATGTGACATTGTACCTGTGGCAGCCATTTGGGAATCTCTGCACAAAATTATACAATATTATGAATAATTCACAAGAAATATTGTACTGCAGTCAGCCAATTTTAGAATAATTTGTGTGTCTTGGATGCCTACATTCCTTTGAGAGTTTCTGGTTTTGATTGTATTCAGATGTATTTTATACATTGTTTGGGAGGGTCTTCTTTTGTGTATGTGCGATCACCATGTATTGTATTGTATTGCATTGTAGTAGTTATTTATATAGCACATTTTCCCATTTGTACGGCCTCAAAATGCTTTGCGGTAGGAATGCCCTTGGGGACCCAAGTTCAGGTATGGGTACGTTCTAAGAGGAGGCTTAGGATGTGTGTGTGCTTTTGGCCAAGATTAGCACTTAGGAGGGCAGACTAGGCTCCAATAGTCAACCTAAGAAGCTAGACATGTGGACGGATGCCAGAGGTGTTGAGGTAAGTCAGATGTTTCAGTACGAAGCAATAGGTGACCAGTTGGTCCGAATTTGTCATAGTCGTAGCTGCATTCTAAAGTACATGGATGGATAGCTGTGCCTGCGGCAGATATCCACTGAAGTGGTGCTTGTATACATACCTTAAGCTCAGATGAAGCTTATCTTTGATGTTGCTGTGTCATCCGATTTTCGGTGGGGAAGAAAAAGCCAGCCACCTTCATAGACTTTTCATAGACTTTTCGATTCACACTGGACAGGTTATCCTTAGGTTTGCCAAGTTCAAAAGGCTGGATGTCCTAGAGCTTCTGTTAGGCAGAACAGAAAGGCTGTCCTAGAAACTAGGATAATGAGAATCTCTCCGTGCAACCGCCAGGTTACCTTTATAGTCTTATTACATATCTTCCAAGTTCTACAACGCTGGTGAAAGGAGTCTACCAGGATCGATATCAAGGATACCTGCATACAACCACTGTGTGTTACAATGGTTACAACAGGTATTTTATATCGTCATGGGTGGGCTAAACATTGTAAGGCATAGATGCTCCAAGTGTGACACATTTGTTGACCTGCATTTGTTTTATTCTAGTTACAATGCCTGGCAATCTGCATATCTTGGTACAACTCCATGACTGTCCTTACAGGTATTGTAAGCATATACGCGGGTTGGTATAAAAAAAGTGAGAGGCCCAGTACCAGTGGAAAGCTATCCCGAGAGGTCTTTTAAGCACAGCCGGGGAAATCTACATACATCTTGTTTGAGCAATTAGCAGTCTGTCCTCAAAGGAATTAGGGCGCATTGGGCAGGATTTCCCTATGATCTTCAGAGTGCTTGGAATATCCTCCCAATACATCTGCGTGAAAGGACAGGCTAGCAAGAGGGTGCTACCTACAGCATTCCTACCCCCCCTTCGATCCTTAGAGTGTGTCACATTTCCTGCCCCCAGAGCCCATCCAAGTGCACCACCTTTCCGACCCACAAAAATCCATCCAAGTTATTTCCCACCACCAAAATCCAACACAGTGCGTCACATTTCCTACGCCCCAAACCATCTGGGTGTGCCACTATTCCTACCCCCAAATCCTACTAGGCGGACCACATTTCCTACTCCCAGCAATCCATCTAAATCGAGCATTCGAAATGCTTTTGTGAAGCCCCTTAGATAAGTGCCATGAGAGGGGCTACCGGTACCGGTCCTCTAGGTGTGCAGGAGAGGCGGATGTTAGGATGGGACCCCTGTGCATATTTCATGTCCTGGCCGGCTGTCCCGAAACCTTTCAATGGTAATTTACAAGTTAACATCCGACTGTCAGATGCTGTATACCGGTAACCACAGCGCACCAGTCAGAGCGAAGGAGGCCCAAGTGATTGTGTGCAAGGAGTGGACTGGGGATGAGTTTAGCAGGGCGGGCCGCCGTGACAACGTCGGGCATCTGCCTTGGATGTGTGTATGGGAGGTTTTGGTGATTGATGTGTGTCAGGCAGGCCGCCGCGACAACACCCAGCATCCGCTGCACCATGACTTGTTGGCGTTTCGATGAGTCAGAGGCTGGTGCTTAAAGGAAACGTCATGGGAGTGAGGAGGGAAGAGGATTTCAGGTTGTGGTAGAATACTCGTTTTGAGGGCCTTTCTGAATGAAAGGTGGTTATCAATGCGGTGGATGTGGAAAGGGAGTTAGTCTTAGATGGCAGGGGCTTGGATGGAGAATCGGGATACTCTCAATCTGCTGGATCGGGTGGGATAACGAGGAGACGAGCAGAGCCAAATCTGAGGTTCCTGGTGGGTTGATAGCATATGAGTTTAACCTGGAGAAATTCTGGTGTTGTGGAGGGCACGGTGAGTGACCCATGTCCTCTAGTGTTCCATGACATTAAGGTCAGTCCTTTGGGCTCCTTCAATGCCTTCCATCAATAGACGGGTACCTGGATTTCTTCCCAGTGGCCTTCCAGCCTCCTACCATTCAATTATGTAGTGTGATTGAACAGGTCACCTTGCCTTTCCCCATATCTGCTTTCTTTTAGGGAGGTCAACTTCTGAATGGCTGGGATGAATATTTGTATCTCAAATCCCAGTGGATTCAATGCTTCAGAGTTCTTACAATTTCTGTCAATCACCACAGGAGAGACGCATGTCATAACCACCCAATTATCCGTACTGTCAAGATTGGGCAGTTATCCTTTAGAAATGTCTTTAGATGAGATCAGCGTCAAATCTGAAATCACGTGCAGTAACTCCAGCAGCCACTTTCCATTTAAAAAAGGGCTGTTTGTCGTCAGATTTTTTCCACCAATTTCATGTGTATTAAGTCTGCCCACCATTGTGGGTCTTTAGTAGTGGACTCTTTTGGGTCGGGGCTTGGTCCGAATTGGGCAACTCGTCCTGCACAAGTTGTTGGGAATTCGTATTCCCTTGTTTCTTCCACCGTAGTACAGACCTCCCTTTGTGCCACGTGCTTCGAAGTGGTCACCGGTGGCTCTGCCTTATGGTCCCTTGATAAGGATTTCATTGTAACCGATTCAATCGACTGTGGAATTTTGTGTCCGCGATTGTGTTTCCATCTCTTGTGGGTATTGCTGGACTAAACTTCTCATACCCGGATCCTCACGGTTTTTATTGGTAGGTAGACTTTGCAGTTCCGCAATCCACCCATCCAGCGGACCTCTAACCTGGACTTGTCTGGTCTCCCCATCCAGAAGCATATTGGTGATTGTAGTTGTCACCTTAGCCTTAGGTTGATTTTTCTGTTTAACTAGGGGATCTTGCTTTTCTTTCTTACGACTTGCTTTTTGCTTCTTTCTTTGGGGCCCCAACAGCTGAATTTGTCTATATTTTCTTGGAGGAGATTCCGGTGCATTCATTAATGATAACTCTGCACATATGGCTTTAAGAGCTCCACTATCCGATTCTGCCACCACATATGCCGTGTCAGGCGGCAGGCATGTCAGGTTTTTTCAGGGATGATGTAAGAGTTCTGGAGTGTTCGGCACCATCCACCTCCGTCTACGGAATGGTATGAGCCTTCACGTTTTTCAATTAAAAAAAAGAATCTCTAAGGATTCCTCTCTCACTATCTTTTGTTCTGCTGCCACGTTAGCACAGTTGAAAAAGGGCTTTGATCTTGGATTCCAGCACCTCCAAGCCCCTCGCCATGACTGGTGAAAGTTGTTCATTCACCAAGGTCCCTCTTCCCCCTACTTCTATTTCACACGCCATACTGGACTCATCATCCTTCTCATCAATAGCTGATTCGGAAGGAGTCATGACGTTTTCCAGGTCGGGGGTGGCTGAAAGGTTTGATGATAGCAAATTGTTGGGTTCAAGGTAACCCGGCATCATGGTATTCCTTTTGGCCACTTTACATAGCTTTAATAAGGATACATTAGGTCCTGCAATTCCTGAGATTCTTTTTGTGTCAGGAAAAAAGGATTTTATTTTTTGCTGTGAGTTCAGTTGTGGCATTGTGCGAATTCAGGCTGTCTTTTTTTCCTCTGAGCTGTATTTGCCCCGCCTTTGTTCTTATTTGGGCTTCTGGCCCTTTTACCCTGAGTCTTCATGGTTTGAGGTAACGTTAATAATCACACCTCTTTAGTTAACTTTTCCAATAGGGGAGGCCAGCTGCTGTGCATAAGATTAATCAAGTTTGAATATTAACAGGGAGAAATACCCGTTATCAATATAAGTTTACTTATTGCACGTAACAGTATATCCGTTTTTAAGTTATTTTGCCCAGCTGGCCAGAGTGTCCCTTTTCAACTGCTATGGGATAACAAACCCTTCCTCTCAGAGTACTGCACACAGCACTCAGATACACACACTGGTTGTGGTACCTAAGGTCACGTCTAAATAAGGGCTGCCTTCAGGTTCATAATATATCAGATTAATCTGGCACTGTTCCACTTATTTAGTTTATGAGACAGGTGTGCAGCACCTCCCCAGCCAAACATGGCAAAACACCTCTGCCAAGCGGTCGCGTAGCCGGAAGGTTTTATAACTCTTCAAACATTCAAAGAGTTAAAGTGGCAGGACAGTGTTTTCTCTTTACCTCAAGCCACCGTTGGAACAGTTCGTTTATATGTTCCACATAGCTATGCTGTGCACATCAACAAAATGCAGCCTCCTCTCCAGCTGTGTGGAGCAAACTAGTGAGAGCTCGTAGTAGCTCAAGAAAACTGGCGCATAGAGTGTAGAATACTCCCAGAGTCACAACGAGATTTTAACAAGGTCGGAAATACCTTGATTTGGCTTGTTCCAACTTCTCATGAGGGAATCAGTGCCGCTTAGGCTCCCGGCGCCGGACAGCTCATACAGCAAGTGATGTCCTCCACCCGGGCAACGAGAACACCAGCACCGAACACCGAAGGCAAGCCGGAGACAAACCAGAGACACCCCAGGCCAATCGCATCCTCGTCCGTCCTCCTCAGTAGTTTTGTTTTCTAGCTAGAGGAAAGCACCTAGTTGCTTCACGCAGCACGCACCTCAGAATCAAGCCGCACTGACAAAAAGCAGCTTTCGATCCCGATCGAATACCGATCTACTAGAAATTACAGTAAACCTTTGTACTTCAAAAAGAACAAACAATTCTGCATGGTAAAACCATATCAAACCTACATAGGACTTGCAGGTGTTGCTACCAATAGCAGATTCAGCCAGTTTTGAAATAAAAGATCTAACTCCAGAAGGGTGATGACAGCATTCATTTTCAACCCAATGGAATAATGGGAGAACAAGGGCCATTTGCTGCAAAACTGGGACTTTGTGGAAGGTTTACAAGAAGCTTGGAAAACATCCCTGTTGCTTTTTCGGACTACAATGACTTTGGACAAGGGCCTCAGGTTCCAGTATGCCAAGTTCAGTAAGGCAGAAATGGAGAATCCCACCTTCATGTTCTGCTAGAAACACCTTCCAGAGAAATAGGACACAGTGATTCTGCTTGAGTTGCATAGTGGGTCGGCACACCAATGCTGGCAGGGCCAGTGAAGTGCAATTAAGATGATCTTGAAGGCGTTTAAAGTGGACTCATTTTGATCTTATGAACCAGCTGGGGCAGAGGGTAGCATAAACAAACAAAAAACACAAAGGAAGGTGATCGCACTTGAGGCACCTCACCCCAGAAGGCGGAGTCCCTTTCATTTACAAGTGGTGAACAAGGGACACTTGCTACTCTGGGCATGGTAAAGAGGTCCGAATGAAACCAGATACTGAAGATTTGAGCAGAGAAAGTATCAACTCACAGGGGGTATGGCATAATATGCTCAGGATGCACTTGGAAAAACTGCAGAATCGCTGTAAGACCTATTTGCTGTTATCTACACTGTTAATTATATTATATGCACTTACTCTGCCTGTGCATACTTGTATCGTTCAGAAATTCAAGGGCTCTGAATGACTCGTTTTTCCCCCTTGTTCCCTCCCTCCTTGAGCACTTTGAAACACTTGCCTTGTGCTTTACAAATAAACATTACCATACCATGTCTTCTTTACTGTTCTCCATCTCCTTCACATGATTAGCTTAATGGGTGATGTGATGTCATAGACATGTTCCACAGATTGACAGCTTCACCTGAGTGTCAGTCTGTTGCTGGGGGTACAAGAGAATCACGTTGCCCGTGAAGACTCAGGCTTAATGTCTCCTGAAAACAGTTTTTTAGTGCAGCATTGGAGTAACATGACAGGACTTGCATCAGACTAGAGCAGAGTGTGGCTCCCCAACCCACCGCTAAAGAGAATTTAGTGAGAAGGGGCTCCCGGACACAGGTTGCAGGCACAAGCCACCATTTCATGTTTGCCTTTAACTTTTCGGGGACTGGGACCCTAGGATGACTATTTGGGATTCCTGGAAGCAAAAACTAGCCAAGCTGAGTGAGTTTCATTTTGGCGGAGCAGCCTGCAAGCAGATGTGACATTGCACAATGTCCTCTAGATTGTCAGCTAAAATCTCCTGAATGATTAGCGAGGGATAGCATGCTGGGATGACACATCTCGGATCCACTCCTGGGTGTAAATATCTGGCTCAACTTCCATTAACATATGATGCCAATCAACATATCCATTCTGTAGGAGTCGGCTGAAGAATGAAAGTTTACAATAGGTCCCTACAGAGCCTATGCCCCTTGTAGAAGAGTTGCCCGGGTGGGCTAATCTTCCAAGGTGCAACCCAAACTTTTGGAGATAGGTGGTCACTCTCTGCCATTATCTTGTTGAGGATCTGTGGAGTAGTGACTAGGCCAAAAGGAAGGGCCTGCGAATGAATCTGAGTGCTCACTGCCGTGAAACAAAAATCTCTTCTGGGGGCCCAAATGGAAAGGAGCAGCCATCAACCTACTGCACATA